>NW_006399766.1:8474565-8476633 GCF_000299155.1 Elephantulus edwardii | reverse complement strand
TATCTTTAAAGTGATATATTTTATTATGTCCAAAAAATCAGTTGTAGTATTTTATTTTACATTGACATTATGTAAGATAAATACAAAAGACAATCAAGTTGTCTCATGAACTGGAAGGTGACTTATTAATTCTCTTTCATTTCCAAACCTCATCAAGCAATCACTGCATTTGTGAGGTAAGTCAGCTGAATGTTTAAAATCTAAATGAATTTTAAGATCTTCAATTTGACCTGTTGAATATTCACAATACTGACATAAGTAAATTCCCTCAGATAAATGTGAATTTAAATGCTTGCAATATTCTAGCATACTCGAGAAGCCTTTCCCACAGTCATTGCACACGTGAGGGAAAATTTTAGTGTGTTCAATAGCCACATGCCTGTTCACATTGGTATGAAGTCTACTCCGGAAGCCACACACTTGACACACGAAGAAGTTTTTACATTTGTCAAAGGTAATTTTGCTTAACAGGCTGTATTGTCCATGTTCTCCATTGTTATATTTATCACTTAGCTCTATTAGTTTACATGCATGCTCATTTCCCACGTGGCTATGCAAATCTTCTGGATCATTCGTTTCATGTTCACAGAACTGACACAAGTACTGCTCATCACAGCTGTGCTCCTGGAAATGTAAGTAGAGCTCACTGCTCGAGGAGAACAGCACCTCACACTGCTCACACCAATAGAGGTGGTCACTGAAATGAGTGTCCGCAATGTGCTGGCTGAGGTTCTCGAAAATAACTGTTTTATAGTCACAATATTTACAAATATATGGGTCCTCCTCGTGGAGTTTGGCGTGCTCAATCAGAAGCATGTTGGTAGAGAAACTTTCTTTGCAGACTCGACAGACATTTGAATCAGTACGCTTATGCTTCAGGGTCATATGCTGCTTTAAATCAGAAAAATTTTTGCTGTTGAACTCACAAAGTTCGCATTTATAGAGGCCGCTGCTATTAGCTCTGAGCAAAGGCCATTTCTGCTGGGCAGTCACATTCAAAGTCTGGTTCTTGTCAAGAATTTTACAGAGTTTAGCTGGTGGCTCTTCGTCAGTCTGGTCGTGGAGACTCTCAGAAGAATTGTTTTCTGTCTCTAGGTCATAATCCTCAGAGATTGCATGGACCTCTGCAGCTATTGGAACATCTTCAGCGGTGTGAACTTCTATAGGGTTCTCCTCTTGGGTCTGCTGATTAACGGATTCAGGTGAGTCACATTCTTCATCATAAACTTCAATATCAGTTGATTTTTCTGTAGCAAAGGCAGTGTGGTTCTGGCCTTGATAGCAAAATTTAACAGAACAGCAAGCAACAAATGCTGGCGAGGTTGTGGAGAAACTGGAACCCTTATTCACTCTTGGTGGAAGTGTAAAATGGTGCCACCATTGTGGAAAGTGGTGTGGCACTTTCTCAAAAAGTTGCAAATAAAGATATTTTGACTCAACAATTCCAATACTGGGAATATACCATAAAGAGACCATAACCGACATCCAAGCAGATACATGCACACCCATGTTTATTGCAGCTTTGTTCACAATAGCAAGGAGTTGGAAACAATCCAGGTGCCCAACAAAAAATGAATGGAGAAGCGGTCATATATTCACACAATGGAATACTATGCTGCATTGAAAAACAAGGAACTAATGCAATATTATTAAAAATGGGTGACCCTGGAGGACATTAATCTGAGTGAAATATCTCAGTCACAAAAGGACAAATACTGCATGGTGCCACTGTTGTAGAATGGGACTGACATCAGGGTTGGGGTAAGACTGAGAACAACTGGATAAATTGTGTATACTGCATTGAAACAGACGAGGGAGAGAATAATTTAAAAGCACTATATGATAGGATATTATGGTTATCACAAGAGTCCAGAATGAAGGTTGCATAGTGGAGTGTACTCGGGGCGGTGGGAGGGGTACAGGGGGATTGTATACCAAAGAAGGAATTTTTCTTTTGCTTTTCAAAGAGAGGAGCAAACTGGGGAGAGGAGGGCTGGGGTGGGAGAAAAGTGCAACAGTGAATGAATGAAAATCCAAAATCTCTGTAAATGTTCACGAAAATTAATAA
>NW_006399766.1:8460935-8474465 GCF_000299155.1 Elephantulus edwardii | reverse complement strand
CACCCCGAGTACACTCCACTATGCAACCTTAATTCTGGGCTCTTGTGATAACCATAATACCCTATCATACATCACTTTTTAAAAAAATTTCTTTATTTTTCATTTCAATGAACATCTACAGAGATTTTGGAATTCCATTCGTTCATTGTTGCACCCCTCTCCCCGCCCCCCCACCCCACCCCCGTTTGCTCCTCTCCTTCAAACGCAAAAGAAAAACTCCATTGGTACGCAATCAATCCCCCACACACATCCCCCAACCCCCAAATATAATCCACTTTGCAACCCTCATTCTGTACTCTTACGATAAACATAATGCCCTAAAATATAAAATATTCTCTCCCCCAAAGACTTCAATGCCATAAACATATTTCATCCAGTTTTTCTCAGTCTTACCCATGTCCCATTGACATGTCTCTTCATCCAACACTCACCACTCAATTCTGAGTAGATTTAAATGAGTAATACCCTAGTAGCCGTATAACACTATATATCTATATCTATTCTGACACACCTGTTCCAATTACCCTAGTCACTGAGTCAATCCACCTCATCTAGGGTCGTCGTTTTCTGCTCTGTTCCTCCACCTTTCCAAGCATAATATCCCTCTCCAAGGACTGGTCCCTCCTTGCATTATGTCTTAAGTATGGTAGATGAAGTTTCAAAATCCTTGCCTCCAAGGAACAGCCTGGTGTCACCCTCTCGAGAACAGACCTGTTTATTCTCCTAGCAGTCCATGGTATATTCTACAGTCTTATCCAGAGCCACAGCTCAAAGGCATCAATTCTCCTTCTATCATCCCTAGTCATTGGCCAGCTTTCTGATGCATAGTAAGAAATTGTGAAGACCATAACCTGAATCAGGTGTATTTCTTCTCTATACTGACATTGCTCTTCAGTATTCTGGTGAGGTCTGTGGCAACAGATTTTCCCCAATGTAATCTGTCTTGATTTCCTGGCTGCTGATACCAAGAGTGTTGATTGTGAAGCCAAGCAAGCTGAAGCTGTTGACAATCTCAAGCTCTTTACCATCTATCGTAACACTGCTAATCAGCCCAGTGGTGAGAATCGTTTCCTTGATGTTGACGTTCAATCCATATTAAAGTCTGCAGTCCTTGACCTTCTGCAGAAATGCCTCAGGTCCTCCTCACTTTTGGCAAGCAAATTTGTGTGATCTGCATAAGGCATGTTCTTGATGAGTCTTCATCCAATCCTACTTTCACATTCCTCCTCATAGAGCCAAAGCCTCTTGGATGAGCTGTTCCACATATATATTGAAAAGGTATGAGAAAGGAGCTCTGGTGGCCTACTAGGCCAGAGGCTGCCGAAAGCACAAGGTTGGAATCCACAAGATACTCGGCTGGAGGAGTAGGGGTAACCTCCAGTGCCAGTCGGGTCTGATTCAATGGTACACAACAAGAAGGAGAAAAGAAACAGGAAAGGGAAAAGGAAAAAAAGGGAAGAGGAAAAGGAAGAGGAAGAGAACAGCAAAGAGGAGAAGAGAGAAAAAAAAAAAAAGTATGGGATTCAGATGCATCCCTGGCACACACCTTTCCTGATTGTGAACCATGGAGTGTTCGTGCGTGTGTGTGTGTGTGTGTGTGTGTGTGTGTGTGTATTATCTTTAGACCTTGATCTACCAACTCAGCATTGGTAATGTTAACCATTTTAACCTACAAATGTCATCTCTGACTGGTGAGTGGCTAATAGCTCATGGTCCAAATGGGTGCTGCAACTAAAGGATACATTTGTCATCTGCCTCAAATTACTACCCTTGACCTACAAAAGGTCCTTGCACCCCAATCTCACTTCCTCCTCACAGATGTCCCTCCTCCTTAATTCTCCCAGAATTAAATTAAATTAAAGAAAAAGAGAAAATAAGCAGAAGTGTTCAGGCAGTTGATTCTACCATCTATCTGTAGATCTGCAAAGAGGTGAAGGTGGACAGAGAGAAACGTCCTGAGGACCTGGGACTTCAATTTACACACGAGTTCCAGGTCCATAAGGAGTTTGGTTGGCACAATGTTTAAATATTTGACTGTTAACCAAAAGGTTGATGGTTCAAAACTACCTAGCAGCTCTGCAGGAGGAAGACCTGGTGATCGCCTTCCTTAAATCTTAGTCAGACCAAAACAAATCAACTGGCACAGAGTCAGTTATGACTCATGGTGGTGCTTCATCGGGTTTATCAGGTTGTAAATCCTTAGATGAGGCGGCTGCCCAATATCCTCCTCTGGAAGAGCTGGTGAATTTGAACCTCAGACCTTATAGTTAGCACCTCAACAAAAAAAAAAGACACTAGGCCACCAGGGCTCCTTCCCCTAGGAATTACAGCCTCAGAGCCTATGGAGCAGTTTTATTTGATCACACTGAGTGTGGAAGTTACCTCCGTGTCATCTAACAACAGTCCAGACCCACAAAGGCTAGTTACAATTTGTCAAGCCCTCTTCCGGTTTCCGGCATCTGTGACTTCCACTTCTGTCTCATCTCTCTGTATGTCCTCTCCTCCATCCCTTTTGCTCTTTTTTCCTTGTCTCCGGAATCCTCACATTTTGTAGGCTTCATGCTTTAATAAAAATGACTTATGCTGTCAGTTGGCAAATATATAAATACTTGGTTACCAATATAGCATGTAAAACTTTGAAAACTGTAACACTGATTTAATTTTATTATGAAAATTAATGTT
The DNA here is from genome assembly GCF_000299155.1 of Elephantulus edwardii. NCBI lineage: Eukaryota > Metazoa > Chordata > Mammalia > Macroscelidea > Macroscelididae > Elephantulus > Elephantulus edwardii. Next base: position 8,471,783 of record NW_006399766.1, on the reverse strand, counting down.
AACATCAATAACTCTAGTCAAACAAAATATTAAAGGAAGAGTGTGCACTTGCACATGGTGACATTTAATGTGACTAATAATACTTTAAACTCCATTTCAAGCATCACATAAAATTTTAACATATACTTTTTTTCAGCTTTTAATGTGCATTGTTAACAGCAGAGTCTAAATCTATTCTTGAATTTACTATGTATAAAATTGCATTTTTTTATCATGATTACATAGAAAATTAAACTCGTTCCCACCAAGGAAAATTTTGAATGAATATAGATAAATTCTGCTGGCTTTACAATGTTACACTTATAAATTTAATCTCAACTCAGTTCACTATGGTCCCTCAATTGCTCTCATTCCATTAATGGAACTATCCATGAGTGAGGAAAACCAGACAGCAATAGCTAGAATCACACAGGGACATACAAAATTGCATTTAGGCCAATAAACAGAAGTTTTTAATCCTCTGTGTTATTTCTAGGGCAACAGAGAAAGTGCCCTCCCCTCTCCCCAGAAGTAAGACGAAATGTAGACTCAACAACAAAAAGGATAAAAAAAAATGTCAGGATAAACATATGGATAATAAATCAAGTGCTTTTCAAAATTTTGCAAATATTAAAATTCACATTCACTATGCAAGCGGTATTTAAAATTACACCACGGCTTCATTTATGTGCAGCATAACTTATTTCCTGCTGTTCTAAATCAAGTTAGTCAGATTATTCTGGAGCATAAATTACATTTAGGGAGTAATTTAGGTACTTTGGGACGTACTTTAACACTTTCTGGCCATTAAGGTGGGGCTCACTTCTGTGAAATAGATTTAAATAAATAACCCCCCAGTAGCCCTTCTGACACACCACTGTGGCTGTAGACTTAGGTCTGCCAACTCCGCATTGACTTCCTGGCTGCTGATTATATTCTCCTCCAAATCTCCTCTTTGGTTTGCTGAGTGGGAGGGATCTGGCTAAAGTCTCATGGTCTAAAGTGCTACTAATAAATAAAAATGAAATTAGTTCTCTGAATCAATTCACCCCTCCACCCTTCCATGCTGCTCCAGAAATAGAATTAGTTAAAAAAAAATACTAAGTGTGCATTGAAGGTAGGAAGCTGGGCTTCCCTCTAAAACATGATTCCTGTTAAGGTGCCCTCCCAAGGCTCTAACTCCCCTTGCCTGTTTCCCAATCATTCTCTGTTAGTTGTCATGCAGTTTAGTCTCACTCATGATGACATCATGTTGCGTCAGAGCAGAACTGGGCTCTATAGTATTATTTTTATTTTTAAATGTTCATTAAAACTAATAAAATTTAATTTTAAAAAAACCCTTTAATTTCAATGAAAGTTTACAGACACTCATTCATTGTTGCACTTTTCTCTCTGCCCACCCCTCCTCCCCCGATTGCTCTTCTCTTTGAAAGGTAAAAGAAAAATTTTTTCATTGTTATACAGTCCCTCCCCGCAAGTCCACTCCACTATGCAGCCTTCATTCTGGACTCTTGTAATGCCAGTAATACCTAATCATATATCCCTTTTTAAACATAGCACTCTCTCATCTGTTTCAATGCAGTATACGTAATTTATCCCATCTTTCTCAGTCTCCCCCCCCAAACCCCGATATCAGTCCTGTTTTACAGCAGTGGCACTATGCAGTGTTTGTCCTTTTGTGACTGAGATATTTCATTCAGCATCATGTCATCCAGGGCCACCCATTTTGTATAGTATTTCAGGACTTTTTTTTAAAGGGTTGATGTTAGGGAAGTAGATTGCTAGGCCTTTCTTCTGTGGTACAACCGGACCTCCAATCTTTCATTTAGAAATTTAAGAGTACTGCCCATTTGTGCCACTCAGAGGGACCTTCCCCCTGACAATACTTCTTCTAGTTTTCACTCTAACAGATTGCCTGAGATTTATATCTGCTCATAAATTCACTACAAGGTGGCTTAGTGTTAAGGAGCTGTGGTGCCAAACTCAAGGTCCACAGTTAAATTCCACCAGCTGCTCCCCAAGAGAAAGGTGGGCAATCTCCTCCTGCACAATTTACTGTCCCTGAAAACCCACTGGAGGAGCAGCTAGGAGTAAGTTCAGAGGGTTTCAACAACAGCAATTATCTGTTTTGTGTTTAGAGTAGTTATTTTTCTAGATATTCTGTACCTCTTTCCCGGGGTTATGTGACAACTGTCATTTGCTTTTGACTTGGCCTCAATTCAGAGTAACACAAAGAACAACAGAAAAGAATGTCGCCTGGTATCTTGTGGATTGATGATATGCTTGAGGTAGCCAAGTTTTGTGGCCCCAGTGTCAATCGATGTCACAGACACATTAGCAACCATGATGTCCTTTCTGATCACTGGGTAATTCTGATTACATGTTCACACTGGAGAAGAGATTGAGGTTGTTCACAGTTAGAGTTTGTTTGGCTCCACAATCAACACTCTTGGCACCAGCAGTCAGGCAATCAGAAGATGAATTGCATTTGGTAAATCTGCTGTCAGGGACCTTTCCAGATTACTGAGAAACAACGATGTCAGTCTAGAGACTAAGGTGCACTTGATTCAGGCCATGATCCTCCCAGTTACTTGCTATGTATCAGAGAGCTGGGCAATGACAAAGGATGACAGAAGAAAAATTGATGCTTTTGAGTGGTTCTGGAGAAGAGTCTTGACCATACCATGGAACACCAAGAAAACAAATAGGTCTGTTTTGGAGATGGTGAAACCAAGTCTCTCCTTGGAGTCTAGGATTTTGAAGCTCTGTCTCACATACCTTGGGCACGTGGCCAGAAGGCTTCTGGTCATGAAATTTTTTTTCTTAGTAAAATGGTCGATTTTAATTTTTAGGTGAGGAATACACATAGAGACCATAATTAGGTTTGTACAATAAAGAAGGGAAAGTGTGTAATAAAAGCAAGGTTCTGTCCCATCTTCAGACTTCTAGGCCACTTCTGCTGTCGGTTAATAAAAACTGTATAATTTGAAATATTTATAGAGCAAGATAAAGTAACAAACAAAAGCTGTAGTATAAAGTGATGGCTTTCTCATTAAGTTTTATGGTTTCCAATATATCCATTGCTGGTATTTTTTAACAGCTCTGGATTGACATTTTGTTTTGTAACACCCTGTTTATTTTATTGTTCTCTAATGTTCCCTGGGTTATATCTGTTTCTCAGGTTGTGAATGAGTTTAAATGGTACTTTGTATTTATGTTTTTCCACGTGGTTCATTTATGTAGGTTTAGGACTTCCTAGTTGTATTCAGATTCCTTCTCTTCATTACTTAAACTCTACTGGTTTTCTTTCCTTCATTCACATAGTAACTTTTCCATTTATTGTGCTGTGAAGAAGCAGGAAAGATAATGATTTGAACATCTATCCTCGACATCAACAACTAATGTTACCTTTCTCAGTCATTTAAAAAAATTTTTGTTGAGTAGAAACCAACTCATAGCTGCCCCTTCATTGGGTTGCCAAGTGTGTAAATCACATGAGAGGAGATGGCCCATCCTTCTCTCAAGGAAATGCTGATAAGAGTTGAACAGCAAAGGAAGCATGGCCTTATGATAAACAGCACAATTTCTGATCATGCTGGCCTTTTAACTTGATAATTCTGAAGCAGAAATGACTTTCAATCCTTCTCTCAGGCTTCTCTATCATGACCTTTCTTGAAAGCCGTAATATATTTAATTTGGCATATTCTTACTCATCCCTTCCTTTTCTCCATTTCTCGTCACTCTCTACTTTATTTACTGCACAATCCCTTCTTTTTAGGTCCCAACATATATGTTCACATGACCTGCAATACACATTATTTTTCAAAACATAGACTATCTCCAAATTAAAAAAAAAAAAAATTCAAATCTCGTTTTTACTCTGGGTCTTGGCTATGTCCTAAAATACTACCCTATCTACAATATCTGTTAATTCTCTAATCTCTATTTCTATCAAAATTGCTAGTTCCCAAGACCAATTTCTCCCTTTCTTTGAGAATCATCTATTATCATACCACTTCATATTCTAGTTTGCTATTTAAAAAACCATCTTCACAGAAGCCTATGAGTCTTTTAGGAACATTTTATATTCACCTTTTAATTGTTTCAGCAACTGTTCCAGCAATATAAGTGTTTCATAACATTTCTGTAATGAATGAATGGATGGATGAAACAATTAATGAGTGATTTGCACAGACTCTATTTTCCATTAGATGCACTCATGATTTTTCCTAATGGACTCTCATGGACCTAAGGATAAAGTAAAGATTACGTCACCCACATTATGTGGTATTTTCAGGAGGCTGAAAACACACTGTAAGCTATAAATAGAAACAAAAAAAAGGTTTCCACTGACATCAGAAATCATCTTCCAAATGCCATAAAATATCTAAGTCATTGCGACTTAGGCAATTCCTTCTCGTAGCGATCCTATAGTAGAGGGCAGGAAGGGAAGAAGGGCTTAATTAGGATTTCAAGGTTCTAATCTTCATGGAAGCCTACTGATATAACTTTCTCCTAAAGAGCAGTTGGTGGGTTCAAACCAATGACCTTTTGGTTAGCAGCAGAGTTCTCAATTAACTGCATCACCAGGGTCAATGTCTTTTCAGAGTAATAATTCATTTTGTTATCAGAAAACACAAGGTTATTTGGAATCTAAATTATTTCAGAAATTCAGTATCCATTCTGTAAGACAAAATAAACTTTCCACAAGTTTGAGACAGTCTATGTTTCCCCCCTCCATGGAGAGTTCTTCTGATTTAAAGAATAGTTTATGAAATTCATCATATACCAAATACATGAGTGACATTACTTTCAAGACAGTAATGATAAAGTTATATAAATATTGATGGATTACTTATAAAGAACCAAAACATTTAAAGATGTCCCTAAGATTTTTTTTTTAGATTATTTCAATGAATCTTTTTTAAAGATTTAAAACAAAAGTCAAGAAATCTTTTATTTTCTTTTTAGATTTCTAAGGTGTGTTTTAACTTTGCTGGAATATCATTGGATGTGAATCTTTGAATTGGGTCTAAAGTGAAGTTTTACTACAGTCTTTCTTGCTATGGGCAAGCAGATCTGTAAAAAAGTGGGCTGAAATACAAAAGCCTCACCAGTAAGCTGAATCATCCAAGATAAATGGGAACTTTTTGTTTGTTTTTTTCTTGGTGGATCATTCCTTTTTATTAATACTTAGTATCTTAAATTCTATTTTGCCTAGTACTTTATTTGCTATTGCATTTTTTCCCTACTGGCCTGATTTAGTTTGTCTGATTTCTCTATCCTTTCCTTTTCAGGCTTCTTTTAATGTATGGAGCTTGTAAGCAGCACAAAGTAAAACGTCATTTTTCTACCCATTAAGTATTTGTATTTATTGTGACTCTTTATTGACCTACACTTGGAGTTTTATTGTTTAAAAATTATACTTTGCTTTCCTCCTCTCTTCTTGCTTCCTGATGATTCGGTTGTTTTCAATACATCAAATAGGGTTTTTTTTATGCTGACATATATATTATGTTGTTGCTATTATGTTAGGTGCTGTCCAGTCAAGCACGACTCATAGTGACTTTATGAACGACAGATCTGAACCCCGTCTTATCCTGTGCCATCCTCACACTTCCAAATGGGAACTTTTTGAAAGAAAAGGATACACACTGACACAGTCTCTCTCTCAGTATCTCTCTCTCTCTGAATCTCTCAACCTCCCCCCCCCCGGAAAACCTGCTGGAGGGTCATATATGAGTAGACTCTGACTCAAAAGCACAGAAGAACAAGCAACATATTTTAACTAAGTGGCACTAAAGGTTTAGGTGACCTTCATGAAGCATATTATTCTAACTTAGGGACAGACATCATCAACATCCCTGAGATAAATTTGTAAGTACTTAAATAGCTAGGTAGAGATCCCTATCTTCACCTACACTAAACACTTTATGTTGTCAGCTAATTTTAAAAAAGCATAAGTGGCTCCTTTATTACTAAATCTCTGGCATTCCACAAATCTCTATTGCCCTACTCTCTCATAAACATCACTATCAGACTCAATTCCAGCCAGAAGGTCAGTGATTGTGTAAAGAGAATAATATGTTGCAAAAATAGTCAGGGTATACTATTTCTGCATTACTTCTGGAAAGAAAGAAAAGAAACAACAATGTAAGATTATGCTAATATTAACCTAAAAATTATGCAATTCCAGTGTCTTGGTTTGGCACAATTAGAACTCTGTGAAAATACACAAAGTAGCAAAAATAGTTTCGTATTCATGAGCTCTAATGTTATCCTTATTATTTAGGACCTTTCGGGATTATCAACTGTAGAAACAGAATCACTAGTAAGCATGGAATCATTTGAATATCTAAAAAAAGTCAAAGCTGACAGACTTTCCAAGGATTTGGTATACCATGGGGCTCCTTTACAAAATATAATCACTTCATTTCACCTCATTTTCATATTAGTATATATTTTTAATGAAGATTAAACAGGCTTCCTGTGTTCTAAAGCGCATTTTTAATTTGTTGGCTGGAAGGAATATCTGAAATAAAAATGTTGTTGTCTTTATTCAAGCATGAGCCCTGTGAAAGAGAGACGATCTTTTCCTTAGTAGCAACAGCAAAGCTGTCACAGCCATAGCTACACTCCAAACATTTAACAAAGTACCTGAGCTGCGCTCATTTTGTAGCTGATGAAACAGATCTTTGAGGAGGCTAAGTAGCTTATATGTTTCTAAGAAGGTATATAAGGCAGTGCTACCAGTGAGTAAGACTAGTTTATAGTGTATCTGTTTTGTGTTATTGTCTTCAGAATCACTAAACACTTTATTATCACATGAGAGACAAGAAACTCTACGTCTTCCATAGTATACTGTTCTCTTGAGCATAAAGTGTATCATTACTGCTTTCTATTACCATTGATTTGCTGAGCATCATACAATGTCTTATTAAAAAGGGACTGCATAATCACCTTTTTTTATTTTTTTTAATTTTTTATTAAGTTTTGTGTGCGTGTACCGTCAAATCAGATCTGACTGGTATAGGAGGAGATTGCCCCTCCTTCCCCGGCAGAGCATCTGGTGGATTCGAACCGTGCACCTCTGGGATTGTAGTTGCAGCTTCTTGCCACTAGGCCACAAGAGCTCCCCTGCATAATCACCTTTAAGCACTATGTTTCAAAAGTTAGCATCCCATCTTTCTAGCAGCTTCATACTCTTTATCACAAGCACCAAACCACTGAGAATCGTTGACTCACCAAAACTGACACACAGGCTTCACCATCACAGCCACTGTTACTCTTTCTGAGTACTTCAGCATTCCTTAGTCCCATAGGTTAACAGACTTGGGTCGTTAATATGCATGATATTGCTAGACGTCATCTGGCCAGCTCTGACTTCTAACCATCTGCACCATCTCTACAATGGCTTGACAGGCATCACCTCATCCTGCTCCATGCTCACAGACATTAATATGTTTGAGTCTACTATTGCCACGGAGATAGACTCTATATCTATCTATCTATCTATCTCCCTCCCTGAGGGTGTTACACTCTCTTTTGCTGCCCCTCTGCCCACATCATGATTTTCCAAGGATTATCCTCTTGACTCTCTCAGCCTCTGAGTCAGTTCCAATTAGATAGTGAGGAGTTGAGTCCCTCTTGATTAACATGTTTCAAGTCCAGGTGATAAAGGAGCATTCTTGTTGTTGCAAGAAGCTTCCAAGACACACTGGTTTGTTCCTTTGGCAGTCCATAGTATAGTCAATACTCTTCAACACTACAAATCAAAGGCATGAGGTTTTTCTTCAGTCTTCCTTATTCTCTGTCCAACTTCCACGTGCATATGATTCATCCAACTCAAAACTCATTACTATTGATTTGGAACCAATTCAGAGGTGATGTGCTAGCAGGTTTTCAAAGGCTGTAAATTACAGGGGAGGAGATTGCACATCTTTCTCCCACAGAGCCACCGGAATGTTCGAACAACCCCTTCCAACCACCTGAGCTCCCTAACTTTCATATGTATATGAAGCAACTAAAATTACTGTGGTTTGAACCAGGCACACTTTTATTTCTGAAGTGACAGCTTTGATTTTTTAGCACTTTAAAGAGGTGCTTGGTAGCAGACTTGCCCAAGCACTATGATTTTCTGCTTGTCTTTGTAGGGCATTTATTATGGATGCAAGCAAAATTAAGTACTTGACAACTTCAATTATTTATTCATTTATCTTGATGTTACTTATTGTTTTAGTCTTTTTCATAAACTAACATTGAGAAGAATGGGAAATCAAGAACGCTTAATTGTGCTTGTGTGAAATGCAACCTACAATAAGAGGCTATTGTGTGAACAGAGGAGCAAGAGAACACTGCATGGATTAAAATTAGGAAAGGTATTAATCAGGGTTGTATCCTTTCTCCTAATTATTTAATCTGTGTGCTGAGAAAATTATTCAAGAAGCTGGACTCTATGAAGAAGAATGTGGCATCAGGATTGGAGGAAGATTCATCAATAACCTTCATAATGTAGATGATACAACCTTGCCTGCTCAAGGTAAGGAGGAGTTGAGGCATTTGCTGCAGAAGGTTAAACACTGCAGCCTTCAGTAAGGATTGTATCTTAAAGTCAAGTAAACAAAAATTCTCACCACTGGACTGATAGGCAACACCATTATAGATGGAGAAGAGATTGAGACTGTCAATGACTTCATCTTACTTGGATCCATAATCAGTACACTTGGTGCCAGCAGAGAAAGTGAGACAAAGGGCAGAGGGCCATGATCACCTTTTTCAAAAGGCCAGAAGGAGTAAAAATAGCACAGCCCCTCACTGATCCAGTGCAGAAAGCAGGTAAAGAGCCCATTGCCAAACCGGATGTACCTCTAGAACCACAATAGCAGGAAGAGGTTCATTTACTTGTTGCTGACTCGGACTCACAGTTATGGTTCCAACAATAGAGTTTCTTAGGGAAGGAGGTTGGGAAAGTAGGGGAGGCAAAGAATACCTCACAACACAAGGCCAGGCTTTAGCTCAACAGTTCAAAGGCACAATCCCTCATTAGGTCCAGGCTCTGGTTTCAGTTCAGGAGTCAAAACCAAATCACCCATCAAGGTTTGCTTCAGAGTTGTTATATGCCGTCAAGTCTCTTGTGACTCACAGCGACCCTGTGTACAGCTTCTCTGAATCCTGCTCTATCTTGAGACAACCTAATTGTCTCTAACACTCATTAGCCCAGGATAGGTTTTGCATATATATAATCAAGTGTTCTGAGATTCACTTAGAGTTAGCCACACTTTCTGATCCCCACAGTCAACTTCCTTTGTATAGTCAAAGAAACACAGAGAGAGAAAGAAAGAAAGCAAGAAAGAAAGAGAAAGAGAGCGAGAGAAAGAAAGAAAGCAAGAAAGAAAGAGAGCGAGAGAAAGAAAGAAAGCAAGAAAGAAAGAAAGAAAGCAAGAAAGCAAGAAAGAAAGAAAAGGAAGGAAGCAAGCTAGCTTTGTCTCACTTTGGGCATGTTGCTAGGAAAGGTTATTCCTCAGAGATGGACATCATGTTTGGGAAGGTGAGGGGCAGGAAAAATATAATCCATTCACTCTGAAACAGGATATCCAGGTCCTGGGTCCTCTTTTCCAGCATGGTGGGGAAGGACTATATAACCACCAGTCACAGGGTATTAAATATACCATGTACTGCTAAGAGAACAAACAGGTCTGTCCTGGAGAGGGTGCAATCAGACTGCTGCTTGGGGGCAAGGATTTTGAACCTCCGTCTGACGTATTTTGGGCATGTTGCAAGGCGGGACCAGTCCTTAGAAAGGAATGTCATGCATGGAAAGGTGGAGGGACAGTGAAAGAGAGGAAAACTCTGGATGAGTTGGATTGACTCAGTGACTGTGGTAATGGGCGTAAAGGTGTCAGAGACAATGAGGTGGGCTCAAGATAGAGCAGGGTTCAGAGCTATTGTACAATGGGTCGCTATGAATCAGAGTTGACTCGATGGCACATAACCACCTCTTTCCTGGATTATTTGCTCAGTATGCAGATTAAATAATATCAGGGACTTTTAAATGAACTATATCATTTTTTCCCAAATTTAATACTTTACAAACGTGGAAACAATCTGTTCACATACAAGCATGTCTGTATAAAAGGTGCATATCAAGGTTGTATCTTTTTATTATATTCATTCCACACACATAGGTAATTTCCATGTTTGTAAAATAATAAGTTTTGCTACCTAGGGTCAACTGATTTTTGACAAGGAGATGAAATCAGTTAAGTGGGAAAACAACAGCCTTTTTAACAAATGGTGTTGGCAAAATTGGAAAAATATCTGCAGAAGACTCAAGCAAGATCCACACCTCACTCCATATACAAAAAACTCAAAGTGGATCACGGATCTAGGACTAAAACCAAGGACTATAAACCTCATTAAAGAAAACCTTGGAAGAACTCTAGTAGTCCTAATCCACAACATAAACAGTCTTCCAAGAATTCTGAAAAATCTACAACCAGGAGAAGATAAAATAGATGAATGGGACCTTCTAAGAATCAGATCCCTATGCACAACCAAAAACTTCTCCAACGGGGTAAAAAGGGAAGCCACAGACTGGGAAAAAGTAGTTAGGAATGACATGTCAGATAAGGGACTTATATCTAGAATTTATAAAATACTTGAGTACCACAACAAGATAAAGGTGAATAATCCTGTAGAAATATGGGCACAGGATATGAACAGATGCTTCACCAAAGACGACATTCAGATGGCCAACAAGCACATGAAGATATATTCAAAATCCCTAGCTCTAAGAGAGATGCAAATCAAAACAACTATGAGATATCATCTCACCCCAGTCAGAATAGCAAAATTTTTTTTATCTTTAAA
>NW_006399766.1:8439058-8458885 GCF_000299155.1 Elephantulus edwardii | reverse complement strand
TTTAAAAATAATAATAATTTTTTAAATATGCACACACACATCAGTTGTCCTTTCAGTATGTAAATATAAAGGACAATATAGAGAATATTATCGTATATTGTAAATTCACTTTAAAAAAAAAACCCAAACACACCTCACTCATTGCCGTGGAGTTGGAATCAACTCACAGCTGAATCTCTACTGGGTTTCCGAGGCTGCAAATCTCACAGGAGGAGATCGCCCATGTTTCTTCCTTGTGAATCATCAGAGAGCTTGGCCTCTGAGTTAAGAGTGTAACTCCCTGTAGACAAGGCCACCAGAGCTACCTTAAATTTGCTTAGTCACACGAAAATGATACATACATCTTCAATTTAATCTCTTTGTCCATAAGGTTTAAACACTTCACTATGTGTAAGCTCATTTTACTGCTGTTGTAACTGGTTCTTTCCTTGTTTCTTTCTGAGTAAGGCAGGCACAGTGCACTTAACTCCAGCTGCAAGAAATTTAACAACTTTTTTCCCCCTAGTAAAGTAGAATGAAAAGAAATAACCATTTCATTAAAAAAAAAGGCAGGCAAACAGATTTCAATGCTCAAAGCAAGACAGACATTGGTATGTCATTATCCTCTCAGAAGTACTACAAAACCACGAATTTCAAATATGCAAAGTAAGACTAAAAAAATAGAAAGGTGTGTCATTTTTCTTCTTCGACTGACAAATTATTTCCTCCATAGGCTGTTGCAACAAATCAAAATACACAACTCGAGAGAGGCTTAGAAGAGAGTCTCATTCTTACACAGGTACTCAATTATTTTGGAAATGATTAAAATGCAAGATTAGGATCACTCTGTATCGTTGGGTTGATTTTGCTATATGAGCACAATATATTCTATAAAAAGAAATTCAAACAACTCGCTTTTAAGTTAGCTTTCTTCTACATTGTTGCTGCTGATGTTTTGTGCATTCGAGTCACAAGAGACCCAAAGCTGACCCTCGGCTGGTTTTCAGGGGCAGGGAATCACATGGGAGAGAAGACTGCTTATCCTCTTCCCACAGAGAACGAGGTTGTTCAAATAGTCTAACTAATAATTTTTTTTTTCTAATGGAGTTTCACTAGGGAGCTCTAGTGGCCTAGTGATAACAAACTACACTCTAGTCTAGAGGGCATGCAGTTCGAATCCCGCAGCTGCTCCGTAGGAGAATGAGCAGCCTCTTCTGGTGTGATTAAAGGCCTCTGAAAACCCGCTGGAAGGTCAGCTATGGGTCGGTTCTGACTGGGTGTTATTCCCTGCAACAATGGTGTTTCACTAAGGACCATTAGCGTTAGCAACACTACATTTTCCTAAATAAATAAAATTAAATTTAAAAAGCAAAAAAAACACCCTCTTAAATTCATTGCTATCTAGGCAGTATTAACTCATAGCGGATCTTCTAGCGGGTTTCCAAGGCTATAAATTGGAAGGAGAGAGACTTCTCGTCTTTCTCCAAGGAGTGGCTGATGGATTTGAACCTCCAGAGAGTACATGCATACGTAATACGTACACACACAGAGGGAAGCTTGAATGGCTTAGTGGTAAGGAACTGCGCTGTCAACCCAAAGGTAAGCAATTTGAATGCACCAGCTGCTCCATGGGAGAAAGATGCACAATCAATTCTTATGCAATTTCCTACCTCTAAAATCCCTCTGGAGGGTCAGCTATGGGTTGGTTCAGACATCATCACCGCCACACAGAAACACACACACAGAGTTACCATCTACTATATTAACAAAACTGCTTTCATTTATCATAGTATTTACCAAATTTATGTTACTGGAGCAAATGTGACAGGGTGCAACATTAAATGTAGTAACAGTGACCTTTATGATTCTCTGAAGCCTGAGGGGGAAAAAGTCTTAGGAAAGGTGGTGAGTCAGAGAAAACTCAGACTTGCAAAAAAGATGGATTGCCACCAGTGATTGTAATAATGGGCTTGGACACACGAGAGATCTTTAGGATGGTGTGGATCTGTTGTTCATAGCATTACTGAGAGCTGTAGTTGAGTCCATGGTACCTAACAACAACCACTGAAGTTCTGGTCACTTAGTGCTTACACATTTGGCTGCTAACTTCAAAGTTTCTTGCGTGACCTCACCAACTGGTGATTCTGATGGAGAAAGGGAAGGCAGTCTGCTCTGGTAAAGATTCACAGCCTTGGAAGCCGTATGGGTGGGTCTACATTGTCCTCCAGGGGCCATGGTGAGTCTGAGTCACCGTGAGTTTTTCGGTTTGGGTTATGATTAGCAATTTCTTTTAAGCCGATTTTCAAAATTAGAAAAGCTACCCGTGGCACTCTTAGAAGTTGGTCTTCCAAAAGTGCAGACACAGTGTAACGGAAAAAGAATGCAGTTAGAGGTACCAAATAGAGTTCATAGACAATTACTAGTGCAATTACACTAGAGAAACATTTCAATTAAAAACAGCCAGGAAAAACTGTGAGGCTACCATAGCTCTCAAATAGTAATGGAGCTAAGAAGCATCTTCAGTAAACATGACCTATTTTTTTTCGGGAATGGCACCCATAAGTCAGAAGAAAAGTGTCCAGTGGATTTTCTAATGAAATCACAGGGGCCGTAATTAATCGAAGGCAGATTTCAGTGTGTGTATGTTCAACACGTATTTGATAAATGAATGCAATATTCCAAGGGCATCTCATTAGTGCATGCTTAATATTAGTTTTATCCCACTGCTCCGAAGGACGTCATGAGGATTCTGTACCCCCTATGGTCTCCCCCAAAACGGTGCTGCCTTTGAGAAGCAAGCTAGTCCTAACACGGCATACTGCTGGAGAGGCATTTACACTTCAAATTCACTGCACTGAAACCAGACCCATCTCGAGCAAGTCAAGGAATCTTTCATCACACCTTATGAATAAATATTATGAGAAATCAGGCCCTTTTGCTATTTTACATCCATCTTATTAAACACAAGTACATGGGGGAAATATCTCGGCATAAAACTACCATATTCATTAATTCCGCCCCCCCCTCCCCCAACATCTTTCACCTGAAGGCACATGCTGAAACCTGTAGAGGTTACTTTATTATTTAATTAGAGCAGATCCCTTCCTCGCATTTTAGGTGTTTCATCTAAAGTTTGATTAACAGCAGCGTAGACTGTGCTCTCAGGCAAGGAAATAGAACTTGGGCAGAAAGAGAAATAAGGAGAAGCAAACTTTAAACATAGTGGAGAAAAAACCACGAAACGTACAAAGAAACAGGTCCTCTAAACCACTAGGAATACTTCATCACTGTCTTTGCTGTTATGTCCCATCGAGTTTGTGGGTAAACTACCCACAGCTGACCCTCCAGCAGGTTTTCAGCGAGATTCAAATCACCTGGGAGGAGACTGAGCATTTTTTTCTCCCTTGGAATAACTGCTTGATTAGAACCACGTGTCTTGGGCAGTGAAATTCCTTACCATTATGCCACCACTGCTCCCTGCCTATTCCTCTGAAAACATACATACGCTTATGTATTCCTTTAACAAACTTGAAATAATGGAGTAATGGAGCTTAAAGAGTATTAAAATCAGGACCCAATGGACTCTCTGGCAGTTCGAATTCACCAGCAGCTACTCTGAAGAAAGATAGGCAGTCTCCTGTGTGATCTACATCCTTAGAGATCCAATGGAGGATCTGCTATGAGTCGGTTATGACCAAGAGAGACTGGTCAAAGAATCAGTGGTTCAAAGCCACCCTATAGTCCTTAGGTAGGTAAGTTTAGTGACCTATCTCATTCTGAAAGGTCATAGCCTCTCAGGACTCCTTAGAGTGGTTCACACAAACCTTCATTTTCAGAATTGACCCAGTAACTACAAACAGAACAGAAATGGAGAAGTTATTATCACTGTCAATGAGGAGCTCAGTCAAAAGTACGCATTATTAAGTAACGACACGTGAAGCCAAGTTTTAATAGCTACAGTGTCTACTCTGAACACATTTCCACGCTTTCACTTCAAATTATGCCTACGCAACTTTAAGTGCCACTACTTGCAACTTTTTACCTGAGAGCTCCCTCTTGTGGTAGAGGTCTGCGTTCCGCATCTGTATGTCGTCATGGTCCACATAATTTTCTTTGGTATTCCAATGTGTCTTCACAGCAGTTGAGCTCCAGTAACTCAAAAGCATAAATGGGTTGAATGGAGCCATCTTTGATGATAGCTCCTTTCGTCCCCTGTCTCCCTCCACCATTTCCCTAAGGTGTTCCCTGCGCCTTCCAAATAATCTGCTCGCACTTTATAAACAAGGAGCTTTGGTGGCAAGGAGATGTGCTAATACCCCAAAGGTACACAGTTCAAATCCGTCAGCTGCTTCTTGGGAGTAAAATGGGTAATCTCCTCTTGTGTGATTTCCAACATCTGAAAGCCATATGAATGAATTTCAACTCGATGACACATAACACAGCAATAACTTCATAAACTAGAGATTTTTCCCTCTGCGTATCAGGGAATCTTTAGGTGCATACTCAAGGAAAAGTAATTCCAACGTACTTTCAACGAAAGTGCTAAAATGCTCTGGAAGCTCTCTGCACAGATGAGGGGCTTACTAACTTGTTTCCTTATAAGATAAGATCATCAGACCAAGGCTAGGTCACTGGTGAATCACAAAACGAAACCAAACCTATTCTGACTCGATAGTTAGTGTATTCACATTTCATTACAACATTTAGAGATGAGCAGAATTGCTCCAGAGAATTTTCAAGACTAATCTTCATGGAAGTAGATGACCAGAGTTTGGGTTGTTTAGGTTTTTTCCCCCCCCTGTAGAGCCAGGTGGTGGGTTTGAACTTCTGACTTTTAAGTTAGTAGTCAAGGACTTAAGCACTATGGCTTGCTTTTTTTTTTTTTTGACAAGGCATTGTTCTTACGAACCTTCAAGTCACTTGCAACTCATAGCGACCCTATGCGCAATAGCTCTGAACCCTGTCCTACCTTGAGCCAGTCTCCCTGTTTTGACACACCTGTTCTTACTGCCTCAGTCACTATGTGAATCCATCTCATTTAGGGTCTTCCTCCCCTGCATTGACCCTCCATCCTTCCAAGCTTAATGACTAGTCCCTACCGGCAACATACCCCAAGTATGTGAGACAGAGCTTCAAAATCCTTACCTCCAGAGAGCAACTTGCTTTTACCCTCTCCAAGGCAGAAATGTTTGTTCTCTTGTCAGTTCACGGTATGTTCAATACTCTTCACCAGCACCACAACTCAAAGACATCAATTCTTCTGTCATCCTTATTCATTATCCAGGTCTCTGATACATAGCATACAATTGCAAAAACTATGTCTTGAATTAGGCACACCTAAGTCTCTATACTGACATCTTCGGTCTTCAGCAGTCGGGAGAGGTTTCTGACAGCAGACTTTCCTAAACCAATTCGT
Source organism: Elephantulus edwardii (assembly GCF_000299155.1). NCBI lineage: Eukaryota > Metazoa > Chordata > Mammalia > Macroscelidea > Macroscelididae > Elephantulus > Elephantulus edwardii. Next base: position 8,453,490 of record NW_006399766.1, on the reverse strand, counting down.
CCTTTGAGTTCCTGGTTCCAAACAGGTTGATTGTGAACCTGGGCAAGCTGAAATTGTTAACAAGCTCAATCTCTTTTCCACCTGTCAACTGTTAGGCATCACATGTCCTTAATTGTAAATATTTTCACTTGTGCCAGTCAAGTTCTCAAAATAGTAAATTTCTAATACTCAGTTCATGGACTAGAGATTAAAGAGGAAGAATAATATGGCCTTAATGAAATCTTCTATTTTCAGTATGGTGGCTCAGTTTTTCCTTTAAGCAATGCTGGCATCTACAAGCCTAGAGTCGTTCTCTTTCAGCAACACTAAAAAGCCATCTACGTTCTCATGTCTGCATAATGCTTTGAGCTGAGAATTTAGCATGTCATTGATCCTTTCTTAAACACTTCTAAACAATTCTTTTATGTCCAGCTCCATCCAAGAGTACTGCCTTTGAAAATACGTAAGAAAATACTCTAATACTCATTGTCACAGAGTCAGAACCAGCTCATAAATGATCCTCCACTGGGTTTCCAAACTATAGGACGAGACTGCCCATCTTTTCCCTGCAGAGCTGCTGCTTTTGAACCGCCAGGGAGGCATATAGCCTTTGAGTTTGCAGCCCAAATCCTCACAGACTAGGCCAACAGAGGTTTTCTTAGTAGCTTCAACTTAAGAATCTTTCTGGAATCCTGTAGTAAAATGTCACACCATTGTAGTCATACTTTTGTTTATAGGTTTCGTGGGACTTTAAGAGATGTCTGTTTTTCCATGTTCCTTGCTCTTTTCAGATTGCAAATTTGTTATGCCTTCAGTATCATCTTAATATTATCTGGGATACAGAGTAGTTAAAGTGTGTGTTTTCAATGACCTTGCTACAATGGACGTTCATTGTGAAGTTCATCTCATGCTGCCTGTCTCATCTAGAATCTGTAGTTGCCTCCACACTGCCCCTTCTGTTCTCCATTCAACCCTCTAAGATGTCAAGTTTCTGCTGGGGAATGTTATTTGGGAGAGTTGCCATCAATGCGCTCATCAAGTAAGAGAATAGTTGCTATGAGTGGTAATCCACTCAACAGTAACAGGTTGGGTGTGAATGCTCTTTTTTTTTTTTTTGTACTGAGGAGGCAGGGAACATAACATTCCTGATAAAACAAAGTGGTCTATTAGAAATGCTGTCATCAGACCAGGGGGATAACCTTAGCCTTCTCACCAACTATCTATTCTACTTTCTCCTTCTCTTCATTTTTAAAAGGTAAGATGCATCTAAGTCAGCCTACTAATTCAAGGATGTTTCCAAACTATGATTTCAAATTTATTTGGGGATTTTTATTTTCAAAATGTGTGCTAACTTTGTTAATCTATACCACATAATTTCTTTTCTAAAATGACCTTGTAGTGGGCAACGAGTAATTCTAAAACTGTTACTGGACAACAAAAAGGATGTTAAGTTGTTAAATCTAGATAAGTAAAATAAAAAATGAGGTAAATGTAGCAAAATGATTGGGTGGGAATCACTTTCAACATCTATTATTTTTGTTTGTATTATATTTTATGTAAAGTTATGTAATATACATTTTAATAAAGGTTGTGCTTAGCAACTGACTTGCAATACATATTCATAAAAATTTATCAATTAATCCTAGAAAGTCAGTATGAACCATCTTCCAGTATACCACTAAGTCGAGTTAGTTTATCACCAGTGTGTATACTTCAAGAACTTACCAGCCCCTACTCCTTAACCTATTAATGTTGTCAATATTACCGTATATAGCATTTTTACAACTATTCCTATGCTTGTAGAAAATCATAACATGAGAGAATGAGTTGCACAATCTTTCTATAAGTCTGAAGTCATAGTTCACAAGAGCACTCCCTATTGCCAGGTGTTGGAATTGCAGCTGCAGAATGCAATTCTTCATGAAATTTTGATTCAGTGGGAAGATCCCTAGATACACACACAAACACACACTCTGACACTTCATAGATATGTCAAGGCCTCACCCTAGACTAGTGAAATCAGAATATAGTTTATGTTTTCAGAATACCTTCTGAGTAGTTTAAAGAAAGACTGACAAATTTAAGAACAATTGGCACAAAACCAAAACAAATGAAACAAAGGTATGTCTTGTAGTTTTGATGTACTTGAAATTGTTCTTTATACTATAAAAAAAATCAAGCATATAAAACTAAAATGCATGATATGCTGAACTCTTGGCATCCACCACTTAGTTTCAAAAATTATCAAAATTTGCTAATATCATTTAATCTTTTGTCTCATCCTTTCTTCTTCTTGTTTGTTTGGTTTTGGTTGTTGTTTTTATGTTCTGTGGAGTCAGAACCAACCCATACATGACCTTCCAGCACGTTTTCCAAGGCAGTAAATCACACAGGAAGATAATGCCCATTTTCCTCCACTAGAGAAGCTGGTGGATTTGAACTGTATGCCTTCAGGCTGACAAAACAAGCCTCGACCTTAACCCTTGCTTGCTTGGGTTTTTTTTTTTTTCACTTACCAAATTAAAAAAAATACACATTCACATTAGCTGATCTGGAGATACTTAAGCACATAACTGGAATAGCTCTTTGAAAATATGCAATGGTGAGAGCATATAGGAAACCCCCCCCCTCAAATTGATATAGTAAACACAAGAGAAGTAATAGTGGTAGATGCCAAGGAAACTATCTGGTTCATTTTTCTTTGTTTTAAAATTTGGTTCAAGCATCAACTCATCCAGTAATTTCTTGACTTCTTGTTGTTATGTGCCGCCGAGTCACCTGCACTCATAGTGACCCTACGTACAACCGCTCTCATGCCTCTCACTGACTCTGACACGCCTACTTCCATTACCCTCATCACTGTAGTAATCCATCTCATCCGGATTCTTCCTCTCCTGCACTGTCCCTCCACCCATCCAAGCATGATGTCCTTCTCCAAGGATCTACCCTCCTGGCCACATGTCCAAATTATATAAGATGGAGGTACAAAATTATAGCATCCAAGGAGAAACTTGATTTAACCCTTTCCAATACAGACTTGTTTGTTTTCTTGGTGGTCTATGATATGTCCAAGACTCTTCTCCAGAACCACAATTCAAAGGCATAGATTCTTCTTCTATTATCCTTAGTCATTATCCTGCTCTCTGGTGCATAGCAAGTAACTGGGAGGACCATGGCCTAGATCAGGCAACTTAGTCTCTAGACTGACATCGTTGCTTCTCATTACTCTGGAAAGGTCCCTGACAGCAGATTAACCTAAAACAATTCATCTTTTGATTTCCTGACTGCTAATGTTTAGAGTGTTGATTGTTGAGACAAACAAGCTGTAACTGTTAACAACCTCAATCTCTTCTCCATTTTTCATGGTGCTTCTGGAGTTAGCTCTCATAACAATGACCCTCCTTTTCCATGCTCATCACAGGTCCCAAAGGTGATTCAACTCCCAGCACTTAGCATGTGACACTATATGATTTGACAATTTTTCTTCCTTCTCTGCATTTCTTTATAACTGGGTCTATATTTTAGCCACCTTAATGTTTCTAGTCTTTAAGCATAGTTTCAGAATCACAGTGAGGAACACAATAATATATAATGAATAAATGATGTCACCAATGGTCAGGCCTGTCAGATTTAGGTGTGAGTTTTAAGGGTAGAAGAAGTAACTATCAATTCAGTAAATAATAAGATGTATATTCCAGAGGAGGGAACTCAGGTGACTTAGTCTTTAGAGTTTCCCTGCTACTCTCTAATGTGATTCCCCTCTGGTAGTTCGACTCCACCAGTGGCTCCAAGGAAGAAAAATGGACAGTCTCCTCCCATGTGATTTATATCCTACAAAATCCACGAAAAGTCGAGCTATGAGTAAGTTCCAAATTGATAGCAATGAGTTAAGTACATCAAGTGCATCAGTGTTATTGAAGAGCAAAAATTTAATAATCTTTTTTTTATAATCAGTGCTACATGAAACCTTGGGTTTTAGGATAAGGAAACTTTTCTATTAATTGTTTTTAAATGCTTATTTTTATGAGTGAAGTGGCTATAAAACTACCTCAAACTGGCATCACTACAAAGACATTTGCATAAGTAACATGACTACGTTTAGTTCACTAAATAATGTTTAAGGAGGGAGCACCGGTGGCCTTGTGTATAAGGAGCTGTGCTGTCACTCCGAAGGCAGACTCTTTGAATCTAATGGCAGCTCCCTGGGGAAAGATGGGCAGTCTCCTCCTGGGTGATCTACAGCTTTTGAAAACTGGATAGAGGGTCAGCTACAATTTGACAGCACATCCGAACAACAATGTTTTATGTTCTTGAGAGAATATGGTACTCAATTTGTCTGGATTTATAGATGTTGTTGTTGTGTACTGTTGAGTCGAAACAGGCCCATAGCTGATCCTCTAGCGGGTTTTCAGAGCCAATGAATCACATAGGAGGAGACTGCTCATGTTTCTCCTGTGGAGCAGCTGGTAAATTTGAACCACATGCCTTCAGAATTACAATGCAGCTTCTTACCACTAGGCCACTAGAGCTCCCTTTGAGGTATACTAGAGATCACAAAAAAGTATTGGCATTACTAAAGACCGCTCTGCAATTTTTGATACATAAAATTTTGTAGTCATACAGTTGATTTGAAGTTATAAATTCTATGATTGTATGATTTCATTGGGTAGTTTACATATCGATTTTACTCTCTGGATTAAGAAATCAAATTTTATTTGAGAACAATTAGCAACTAAATGATAATTAAAATATCCTTTGGTATCTATCTTAAAATAACCCCCAAGCACTCAAATTCCATTTTATATTATGTCTATATTTGTATATATTTTATTAAAAAGTAAATAAGGGCAGAAAATAAGATCTCATTGTAAATGTTATACTAATAAATTTAACTTCTGGTTCTTAATAAAATTAAGTCAATAACCACATAATTATTAATTCAATTTCTCAGTGTATTGCATACTACAAGATGAGTTATGATATTAGTTTGGTGAGAATTTATTGTATATTATTAATTATAATCTCATTATTGGAGAGTCAGACTTTATATTAAACATTAAAATAATAATGAAGATAAAGATGTTGGCATTGCTCTAAAATAAAGTAATAGGTTTCCTGTTACATGCTATTGAGAAAGAACCAACTCATAGGTGACCCTCCAATGAGTTTTCAGAGGCTGTAAATCCCACAGGAGGGAAGTGCCCATAATCACAAGACAAATATGTTCTTTTATTTTGTGTGTGTGTGTGAGCGCGCGCCCTGTTGAATCAGATCTGACTGGCACAAGAGAATATTGTCCCCCCTTCTTCAGCAGAGCATCTGGTGGATTTGAACCGAGCACCTTTGTGATTACAGTGCAGCTTCTTGCCATTAGGCCACCATAGCTCCCCAAAGATGTTCATTTTAGAAGAGTGTTAATTATATGTAAGATAAAGAAAAATCCAGAAAAACAGAAACACTTAAAATGTACCAAGAAAACTTGTGTCTATCAAAACATTTTATTTAAATATTTAACTGTAAGGTAATGACAAGGAGGATATCTTTGGAAACTATATACCCAATAAGAATCCAAAGTCAAAAGACATATAAAATGTCAACTATTCTACAGCAATCAACTAATTAATCTTAAAAATCAGCAAGTACCTTGATTAGGCATTTCACCAAAGGGGATGTACAACTAGGCACTAACCACATGAGAAACACAAACATCATTAGATATCAAAGAAACACATTTAAAAATAACAATAAGCTATGAATGTACTCTCACTAAACTAAACCAAACTCACAGCCATGGAACAGATTCCAATTCACAACACTGGGTTTTAGAGGCTGTAAATCTTTACAGGAGGACATTGCTCATCCTTCTCCCGTGGAGGTTCAGAACTGCTGACCTTTCGGTTGGTGCAACCCATAACAAAATATAAAACAAAAGGAAAGACAGAAAAATCAAACGTTGTTAGGATGTGAGGAAACAATTACCTATTACTATTTGGAATTCAGAATCAAAGCATAGCTAACCCTTTGGCGAGTTTTCAGAGGCAGTTAATCCCATGGGAAGAAGTTGCCCAGCTTTTTCCCACAGAGCAGCTGGTGGATTCAAACCACATGCTTTGGGATTGCAGCACAGCTTTTTACCATAAGGCCACCAGAGCTCCCTAAAATTATTAGCTTAGTTCCTCAAAATCAAATAATAGAACTATCACATGACCTAGCTATTCCACTTCTAGGTATATACCCAAAGACTTGAAGGCAGAGGCTCAAACAGAGATGTGCACACCAAAGTTTATTGCAGCACTATTCACAATAGCCAAAAGGCAAAAACAACTTAAATGTTGATCAGGTGGCCCAGTGGCAAAACGCTGAGCTGCAAAATTGAAGGCATGTGGTTCAAGGCCACCAGCTGTGGGAGAAAGATGGGCAGTCTCCTCCCATGTGCTTAACTGCCTCTGAAAATTCACTGGAGGGTTAGCTATGGGTTGGTTCCAACTCTATGGTACACAACAACAACTCAGTCGGTAAGAGAAATGAAGTCGATATATAGTATAATATGGACGGAGTTTGAAGACATTATTATCTCCATACCTTTTCAACCTGTATGCAGAGCAGATTATCCGAGAGGCTGGGCTCTATGAGGAGAAGCGTGGTGGTGTTAAGATTGGTGGATGATCTATCAACAATCTGTATTATGCAGATGGCACAACTCTGCTTGCTGAAATTGAGGAGGACCTCATGCACTTACTGCGAAGGGTCAAGGACTGCAGCCTTCAATAGGGACTGAGGCTCAATGTCAAGAATACAAAAATTCTCACCACTGGACCAATCGGTAGCATCAGGATGGATGGCGAAGAGATTGAGATAGTTCACAGCTTCAGTTTGCTTGGCTCCACGGTCAACACTCTTGGCACCAGTAGCCAGGAAATCAAAAAACTTATTGCGGTGGGAAAGTCTGTGGTTAGGGACCTCTCTAAAGTACTCAAGAGCAACGGTATCTCTCTGGAGACTAAGGTGCGCCTGATACAGGCCATGGTTTTTGCAATCACTTGTTATGCATCAGAGAGTTGGACAATGACTAGGGAGGATAGAAGGAGAACTGACGCCTTTGAGCTGTGGTGCTGGAGAAGAGTATTGAATGGTCCATGGACTGCCAAGAAACCAAACAGATTCATCCTAGAGAGGGTTAAACCAGGCTGCCCCTTGGAGGCAAGGATTCTGAGGCTCCGTCTAACATACTTTGGACATGTTGTAAGGAGAGACAGGTCCTTGGAGAGGGACATCATGCTTGGGAGGGTGGAGGGACAGCGCAGGAGGGGAAGGCCCTCTATGAGTTGGATTGATTCGGTGACTGGGGTAATTGGGATGGCTGTGTCAGAGGCAATGCGATTGGCACAGGATAGAGCAGGGTTTAGGGCTGTTGCACATAGGGTCGCTATGAGTCACAAATGACTCGACGGCACATAACAACAACAACAACATTAGGAGTGAAGTCAGTCAATCATGAAAGCCCGAGTATGGTGCTACTCCATGTATACAAAAAGGCAAGCATGAGGAAATGGCTCGATACAAAAGTTCATAAGTGGTTACCAAAGGTGGTGGTTATTAGGTGCCATTGAGTCAGTAGGACTCTAGTGACTTTATGAACAACAGATCTGAAACCTGGCCTATCCTGTGTCATCCTCACAATCTCTCATATACTTGAGCCCATTGCTGCAGTGACTGTGTCAATTCACTTGGTTGAAGGCCTTCCTCTCCTTTGCCTTCCCTCCCCTTTCCCAAGCATGATGGCCCTCTCCAAGGAATAATCTCTCCTTGCAACATGTCCAAAGTATATGAGATGAAGTTTTATCATCTTTGCCTCCATGGAGCATTCTGGCTGCACCTTCTTCAAGACACATCTGCGTGTTCTTTTGGCAGTCCATGGGATAGCAAGTACTCTTCTCCAACACTACAATAATTCTTCTGTCAACCTTATACATTGTCCATCTCGCAGGAGCATAACAAATGACATAAAAGACCTGATATCAGACCTGAATCAAACTGACGAGGCCTGAAGTGGATACATCTCAGTCATCTTATCTTAGTATTGGTACTATGAAACCAAAGGGAGGAAGAGGAAAAGGAGAGGTGTCATTTCTTATGAATTATTAAATTTCAATGTACTGTGATAGGAAAATCATATTGTTTAAGTGATGTTTGCACAGATAATTAATGTAATTGCTGCCAATACGTTTTATACTTCTAAGAGTCAGCACTTTCATTATTTCTTTTAGAACTCTAAAAAGCAGCTATAAATTTGTAATGATGACAAACGCGGTAGGCTCTGAATCAGCTTATGAATAAATACCCCAGGGGATTTTGTTTCCTTCATTTTTTTTTGAGTGTGGGTCCTAGTTTCACGTTGTTGTTTTGTATCACTGTATCGCACTGAGCCATCGCTGACCCTCCAGCAGGTTTTCAGAGGCAGAAAATCACAAGGGAGGGGACTGACCATCTGTCTGCATAGGAATAGATCATGGATTCAAACTGTGTACCTTTGAGGTAGCAGTGCAACTTCTTACCACTAAGCCACCAGAGCTCCCTCCCATGGATTCATAGGGCATTCAAATTAATAGGCCTAAGAGCTTGCATAGCCCTTCTGTTTAAATTGTTGTTGACTGCGTTTCTTGGGACATTCATGGTACAAGAATTGTTTTCTATTTGCCTGAAGCAAAAGAGAAAGGAGGAAATGAACAATTGGCCTACTTTGTCATAAAGCCAGAAGAATGAGAAAGTGGTTGGCTACTATTACCTTATGATATGATTAAAGATTTTATAGAAGAATTCTCATCAAAAGAGGGAAATACAGAATGAAACTTTGAATTATCACAACTATCAGACTTTCTGGAGCCATGGAAGGTGGATGAATCCCTGAAACTATTCCTTGAGATGATATTTAAACCTGAAACTAAAAATGTCACTTCTCAAAACTAAGTAATAGCTTAACTACTGCAGAATGTTTGCCTTGAGAATTGTTCTTTTAAGATCTATTCATATAGGATCAAATTCATAATACTCAACTCAAACTCATTGCCAACTGAGTCATAACTGACTCAGACCTGAACCTTCTCTGGGTTCTCTAGTTGTAAATCACATAAGAAGCGACTTTTTCTCTTCTTCAATGGAGACCCCAGTAGATTGCAATTGCCAGTGGCCTTTGAGTTGGTAGCTAAACTCCCTATTCATCACACAATCAATACTCTGTAAATTTTCAACATTATTTCAACCAGAAAGATCCCATAAAAACTTTAAGGTGCTGTGAGTTTATGCAAATGGAAGAGAAGTGAAAGTGGTTCCAGAACTTGAAGAATAGAATCTGCATAGTCATGTTTGAATTGCTTGTATGTTCTGTTGTATATATTCTCAGTCACAATAAAAATAGTTGAAAAAATGCAAGCTAAAGAGCTGAAAGCTGTCACATATAAAGCAAAAAAACCCCCAAAACTCTGTAAAATGGATAATGAATGTTTGGAAACGGATTTCATTTCAACTCAGGTAAATTTCCCAGCATCTTCGTAACCATGTTCCAGACTAACTACAAATACTCAAGTAGATTTAGGGAGGTTAAGTTATAAGGTGGGGAGCTGCCAACTCAAAGGCAGGCTGTTTGAATCCACCCGCTGCTCTGCGGGAGAAGGATGAGCAATCTCATCTTGTGTGATTTATAGCTTCTGAAAACCCTCTGCAGGGTCAGCTTGTGTCAGTCCTGACTTAATGCCACAGAACAACAACAACAACAAATTTTTCTACATGTATGTAGAAAGTTCTAGATGACTACAAATGGAAATTTATTAGCCTTGTTTCTGGCCATCTATTGAATAGTTCTTAAAAGTTTAAAACAGTAAGGGAGCTCTGATGGCCTCATGGCAAGAAGATGCACTGTAATCCCAGAGGTACGCTGTTCGAATCCACCAGGCACTTTGTTGGAGAAGGAGGGGCAATCTCCTCCTGTACAAGTCAGATCTGAGTTGACTGTACACACACAAAAAATAGTAAAATAAAATTTTTTTAAAAGTTTAAAACATTAGTAAAAAAAAACCTGTCTGACTGTGACTATTTGACTTGTGTTTGCCAGAATTGTTCAACTGAATGAAAAATAGTTGTAGGATTAGCTCCATAGCACCTTATATCTAAAACTGTTTTAAAGCATAAGAAACAATACAAAAGCATGTCAAATAATCTACTAAGTGTTCCTTTTTATGAGTAATCCTCATTTCTCTGTTAAAAAAAGGAAATGCAGCTCATAGTTTCCAAGAATTCTTAAATAATCAGGGTCGAAAATGTTGGATGAAAGGACAAGGATATACTGATGAGAAACTTAGTTCTGACATTTTACTAATGAAGAGACTAAATCTCTAGTACAATAACTTGCTAAAAATTCACACATTCATGGATTGGTGGAGCCAAGGCTTAAACTAAGGTCTATCTAATTCCTAAGTTGAATCCTTACATTTATATAAGAATCCTCATTTCTGGAAAGGGTAGTCGTTCTTCGACTTTGAGGATTCTTGCTTATGAAGCTCTGTTAGGCAGTGTTTTATTCTGTTGTTGGATCTTTGTAATATGGAGTCGATTTGACAGCATGATAACAAACCTACTCTCCCCTAAGGCTGTTTCTGAAGCTTGGAAGTCTAGACTAATATCAAGTGTCTTCATGTCTTTTATTCGAATTGTTCTGTACACATTGTCTCATTTTTGCATCACAAGTGTTTTGAGCCATTTTTCTAGAAAGCCGAATTAAGCACACCTTGTTCTTAGAAAGCCTGCATTTATTTCATTATAACAGTAATACTAATTCTAATACTTTATTGTCCTTTAGATCATTTGTTATCTAGAAAATTTATAGGAGCATCACATCTATGAGCCATGATAATGTGCTTTTATTACATATATCTCAGTGAGGGGTGTTAGGAGTGGTGTATTTAATACTGAAATAGACATTATTCTACAAATTCCACATTCTCTTCTGCTTAGAATCCTCTATCTCCCTTCAAAATTATTATACCTGCTTTATGTACACTTTAGAAACACATAATAAATATGCTTTCCTTAGTAAGCAATATTTTCTCTCTCTTCTTAAGCTTTACTTGTCTGATTTCACAATTTCCCTTTTTCTTCTAGGAGTCTTTGCTTGCTGCTAATGTGCTAACCGCTAACTGAAAGTTTGAGCATTCCATTTCACAAGGCCATACCTAGGAAGAAAAGCCTAGCTTCCTCCTTCTGAAAAATTAGCCAGCGAAACCCCTACAGTTCACAGTTCTACTGTCATAAACACAGGGTCACTGCAGAACAGAATGGATTCAAGGTTGACCAATTTTGTTGTTGGGGTGGTTTTGTTTTTGTTTTTGTTTTAATGACTCATCTGCTGATTGACTATATATCTGAGGAGCCTAGTTTTGAAACAGTTAATCACTCAGTTGTCAACTGAAACGTTCCTAATCTGAACCCACCAGGTACTCTGCAAAATAAAGATGCAGTGGTCTCCTTCTGTAAAGATTTACAGCCGTGGAAACTGTATGAGGCAGTCACTTCTTTCTGTTCAATAGGGTCATTGCATCCACCATAGGAATCTCTTTACTCCATTGTTCACCCAATTACTTGTTCTTCCTATCCATAAATTGACCATTTCAGTGCTCTCATGCTCTTTCTCTCCCTCCCTCCCCTTCTCCCCTCTTTCTCTTTCCCTCCCCTCTCCCCCCTCACCTCCTCTTTCTCCCTCTCTTTCTCTCACATACACACACATACTATCTCTCTCACACATAAACATACACTCTCTCACACACTGAGTAAATCGAGAGGAATCATTATCATATCTTCATTTCTTGCCTCACTTCTTGGCATGACATAGTAGACATTCAGAAATTACAGTGAGCAAACAGCTGAATGGATATGTCTTCATTTTCCTATTTTCCTTTGCTACCAACATTTCCCATCACTGCCACAGCACCACACAATTTCACATTCAACAAGTCACATGTTTTATGTAAAACAATAAAGAATATTTAGATTTTTTTTTAGAATATTTAGATTTTTAGAAAACCTTTGCAGTCATTTTTATGACGGTGACAGCAAGAGATGGAATGGGAGGTCAGTAAAAGTTGATTATGCATTTTGCTATACCAATAGCACTCAAACTGACTACATTCATTGATCATTAATGACTGCTGGTCATTATGGGTCAAAAGGAGGCCTTAGCTTAGTTTTGTAAATAAAGTTTTATTGGAACACAATTATGTCCATTTATTTACATACTAGGGATATAGGGAGCTCTGGTGGCCTCATGGCAAGAAGCTGTGATGCAATCAGTAAGGCATGTGGTTTGAGACAATCAGCTCAGGAAAAGGATGGGCAGTCTCCTCCATGGAATTAATTGCCTCTAAAAATCCACCATAAGGTCAACTAAGGGTCAGTTCTGACTCAATGGTACACAAAAACAACAACAAGGATATTATAGCTAATGTTAGATGGATCTTTTCTGAAAGCAGAGTGTAGCAGAGGAATGTCTATCTGTGTTTCATTGACTGTGCAAAGCCATTTGACCTTGTGGATCACAACAAACTGTGGCTAACTTTGAGAAGAATGGGAATCCCAGAACAGTTGACCATGCTTTTGTGAAACGTATACTTGCACCAGGAGGCAGTAATCAGAACAGAGAAAATAAAAAACTGCACGGTTCAAAATCAGGAAACGTGTACACCAGGGATACATCCTAACTTTTCGATCTATAGAGGGAACAGATCATCGGGAGGCTGGGCTCTATGAGTTGGAATGTGACATCGGGATTGGAGGAAGACTCATTAACAACCTGCATTATGCAGATGACACAACCTCACTTGCCTAAACTGATGAGGGCCTGAGACATTTTCTGCAGGTCAAGAACTGCAACCTTTAACATGGATTGAAGCTCAACACCAAGAAGACAAAGATTCTCTTCACTGGGCCGACTGGCAGTATCATGATAGATGGTGAATAAACTGAGATTGTTAACAACTTCAACTTGCTTGCCTCCACAATCAATACTCTAGATACCAGCAGCCACAGAATCAAAAGACGAATTGAATTGGGAAAGTCGGTTGTCAGGGACCTCTCCAGAATACTGAAGAGCAACGATGTCAGTCTGGAGACTAAGGTATGCCTGATCAAGGCCATGGTCTTCAGAATTACATGTTATGCATCAGAGAGCTGGAAATGACTAGGGATGATAGAAGGAGAATTGTTGCCTTTATGTTATGGTGCTGGAAAGAGTATTGAATTTATCATAGACTGCTAAGAGAACAAACAGGTTTATCCTGGAGAAGGTGAAACCAGGCTGCTCCTTGGAAGCAAGGATTCTAAAGCTTTGTCTGACATACTGTGGGCAAGTTGCAAGGACGGAACCAGTCCTTGGAGAGGAACATAATACTTGGGAGGGTGGATGGACAGAGAAAGAGAGGAAGACTCTTGATGAGGTGGATTGACTCAGTGACTACAGTAATGGGTCTAGGTGTATCAGAGACAGTAAGTTTGGTTTGGGATAGGACAGGGTGTAGATCTGTTGTACATAGGGTCGTTATGATTTGCAAGCACCTCAACAGCTCATAACAACAAAAACATGATAGCTTTCTTCAAAAAAGTGGCAGAATCAAGACAACAAAACAGAGACTTTGACCAAAAAAAGTTAATTGCAAGGTAGGAGATTGCCTACCTTTCTACCACACAGCAGCTAGGATTTGAGCTGCATACCTTTGCATTAGCATAAGCCACCAGAGGTAAAAATATAAAGCATTGCCTGTTAAAGAAAATTTTTCCAAAGACACTGATATGGATTTATTATCCAGAGTAAAGAACTCTTAAAATTCAACAACTCAAATAAAGAAAGGTTAAAGTTAAATCACTCAATAAAGAAAGGTTAAAGTTAAATCACTCAAAAGATTTTAATAAATATTTCTCTAAAGAGGATATAAAAGTGGCCAACAACTAAATTAAATGACGTGAAGCCGATATTAATACTAAGACTCAATTGTTTCCGTTAAATCTTTTTCTTCACTATAAAATCATCTTGTCACTGCTTTAAACATTAGAGAACTAAAGTAAAATTATTACATCAATATAATACTTCATGTTCTATTCTTCTATTTAACATGAAGGTAGGGATACTACTTCAGATGACATACCTGAATTTATGCTGTTTAATTGTGAAATAATTTTGTTTCAAAATACTTGTTGTTGTTATGTGCCGTCAAGTCGTTTGCAACTCATAGCGACCCTATGTACAACAGCCCTAAACCCTGCTCTATCCTGTGCCAATTGCACTACCTCTGACACACCCATCCCGATTACCCCAGTCACTGAATCAATCCATCTCAGAGAGGTTCTTCCCCTTCTACGCTGTCCCAAGCATGACGTCCCTCTCCAAGGACCCGTCCCTCCTTGCAACATGC
>NW_006399766.1:8416279-8437018 GCF_000299155.1 Elephantulus edwardii | reverse complement strand
TAAAACGTATTTGCAATGAATAAGTCATTGATTGTACAAAATTCAATCATTCTATCTCCAGCTTCATTTCTGTCATCAAGCCCATGTTTTCCAACTACTGATTCTTCTTTGTTCCCAACTGTTGCGATCCAGTCACCCATTATTATCACAGCATCTTGATTGCATGTTCGATCTATCTCCGACTCTAAGAGTTGGTAGAAACCATCTATTTCTTCTTCTTTGGCTCTGGTTGTTGGTGCATATATCTGAATGATAGTGGTTGGTATTCACTGGACTTCCTTGTAAGTGTATGGATATAATCCTATCACTCACAATGTTGTACTTCAAGATGGATCTAGAGATTATTTTTTAACTATGAAGGCAACCCCATTTTTCCTCATCTTTTCATCTCTGGAGAAATATAGGATATGATCATCTAACTCAAAATGCCCCATGCCAGTCCTTCTCATCTCTCAAAATACTTAGCTAGGAAATATATCAGATTCATGTGATATGTATGTTTGGAAATATACTTCACTTGGCATGCTACAGAATGAGTTAAAGTATCCCTTTTTAGGTGATTTGAAATTAGCCATAGGATTTGATTATGAATGACCACTATTTAACTTTAAATTCTACTCACATATAATTTGATAAAGAAATGATTCAGAGACAAGTCATAGGTATTACATAGTCAAAATAATCCAATGCAATTATGTCTCTGGATTACAAATTGTGTATTCACATGGAATCATGTTAGCTATAAGTAACAATTTATTTTAAATGATTATAAATAGAAGTGGCTGAAAACTAAAAGCATGCATATCTTATTCGCATATTAAAGAGAATTTAGGATACCCTTAAGAAAACATAGTAAATCTTGTTTGTTTTGCCAATATAAATACTGCTGGCATTTAAATATATGTTACTTAATAGAAACATTCAATTTGAGTGCTAAAATATCACAAGAAATTCCTCATTAAAATGACACTTACTCAAGTTCTACTCAGCTATATCATATAATGACTGATACTCTCAATTCCCACCCAAGAGTATGAAGTATTAATTTGATAATTTAATTACTTTTACATTAAATACAGTTCCATACTAAGTTTTCTAATTTTAATAGCTCTGTGGTATGAGTTATAATGCAAATGTGCCATATTGAGTGAGTTATTGCAATGCCATAAGTTTTGTATGACTGGGTGTAATCATTCACTCATAAAGTAGAATATGAATTTACGAAAACACATACACAAAATGACTGTTATATTTTACTTCAAACTAATTCTAATCAGAAAACTCTGGTGGCACACTCTGTTGGGGGTTGTGTTGCTAATCCAAAAGTGGTGCTTGTTTGGTAGTTTGAATCCTAAACGGTTCCAACGGAAAAGGATGAGCAATCTCCTCCCACAAAATGCAATGCCAACTTGCCATGGAGGCTATAAAGCCTCCAAAAACCCAATGGAGGCTCAGTTGTGAGTTGATGCTGACATAATGGCAGTGAGTCGCTGTTTACTTTTCAATGGATTTCATATTGTCATATTAAACTTGTATTTATGAGGATTACAGTGTAAACATAGTGTAATGCAGACTATTGTGAGCAATTTGCTGTTTATGTGAAAAAAATCCCATCAGCATGTTTTTATTGAACATATATTACAAATGCTGTGATGGTAGTTTTAAAGAAAATACTACTAATCTGGCCTCCAAGCTTAATATGTTACTGAGACCTTTCTATGTTTTGGATGCTCTGAGAGGTGTGTTAAAAGGATACTCTTGATAGGCCTTTACAAGCTTAATAAAGAACATCTATATGTTACAACCATGAGCACAAGTGTGCCAGAGATGATGAGGATGGCACAGGAGAGGACAGTGTTATTCACAGGGTCACTATGAGTCATACTCAACTTGAAGGCACATAACAGTGACAACATACACTGTCAAAGTCTGAGACAGTACAAACTAAATTAAATATAAATCTTAAAGTGTTCAGAGAAATTGGAAATCATTTCCCGACGAAATGATCAAGAAAATATTAAAGAAAAAAGTTTTAAAATAAGAAGTTGAAGTATATGAAGGCATAAGTAAAGGACAATAAAGGTTTTAGTCTCAGGGCCTTATAAGAAATAAAGGGTGTAAGTAACAATGAATGAATGGAAATCCAAAATCTCCATAAATGTTCATTAAATTTAAAAAAAGGAAAAATTAAGAATAAGAATGTAAAAAAAGAAATAAAGGCGATATGTTATTTGTTACTGTTATGTGCCATTAAAGTTAGTCCCTAACAAGTCAGGAAAAGATTACTTTTTCTCCATACATCCAAAGTTTTATAATGGTAATAGGTTTGGAGGAATTTAAAAAATGAAATTATATTTCAAAATAGTGCAAGGTAAGAATATTTTCAATAAAAAATATGTTTACTTTAGAGTTCAATGGAGACAGAAGTCAGAGAACCCAAATTAGGGCCATAAATGATAGGCTATGCATTTTGAATGCTAGCCTCTGGGCAAGGGTTTTTTTTTAAATCAAATGCCTTCAGGGGACACGCAGGATACAAAAACCTGTAAAGTTGTGCAAACATAAAGTAGTAAGTGTTTCTGTTGATTAGTCCAATCCCTTGCCTATTCCACACACAGCCTCTTAAAACTCCCTGAAGACCAAACAAAACCACCAAGCAAAGCATATCCTCCAGCTCTCTGGTCTCAAGAGACTCTAAGTTTGAAACCAACCCTGTCAATAGAAAGAACCAGCGATGGTTTCTGTGCTGGGAGTGTAAAGCAGGAGGTGCTGTTTTAGAAAGATTAATCTGTCAAAATAGACAGGGGGTTTTGGGTGGAGCTATACGCTATACAAGGAATCTACTGACTTTAGAATGATATCATGGAGAAGGGGAAAAAGTGAAGACATGAAAATAGTTATAAAAGATGAATTGCAGAACTTGCTGAATACTAAAATCTGAAGCTGAAGCCTAAGTAAAGGGCAATAAATGTCTTAATCTTGAAGCCTTATAAGAAAGACTTGTAGTGTGTTATTTGTTGTTATGTGCCATCAAGTAGAGTACTACTCATAGTGACCCTATGGACATGAAATCTAAACTATGCCTTATCCTGTGCTATCTTCATCATCTCTAACAAAGTCAAACCCAATGCTGCTGTAAAAAGAACAAAGGCCCTATGGGGATGGCTATATTTGACCTTTTCAAACTCCACAAGTGGGAACTGTCCCTGTCAACAACATCCACAACATAAAACTAATTACCATGAGGTCAGACATATCTCCCACACTTCCACATTTCTTTCTACCCATCCTAACACATATGTTGTGCCCTCGAGTCACCTGTACATAGCGATCCTATGTACAGCACCTCTGAACCCTGCCATGTCCTAACCCAGTCTCATTGTCTCTGACTCACCTACCCCCACTGTCCTTGTTACTGTATCAATCCTCGTCCAGAGTCTTTCTCTCCTGTGCTGTCCCTCCACTCTTCTGAGCATGATGTCCTTCTCCAAGAATTGGTTCCTCTTGGCCACATGCCCAAAGGATGTCAGACAGAACTTCAAAATCCTAGCCTCTAAGGAGAAACTGGGTTTCACCATCTCCAACACAGACCTATTTATTTTCTTGGTGGTCCATGGTGTATTCAAGACTCATCTCCAGCACCACAACTCAAAGACATAAATTCTTCTTCTGTCATCCTTAGTTATTGTCCAGCTCTCTGACACATAGCAAGTAACTGCAAAGATCATGGCCTGGATCAGGCACACCTTAGTCTCTAGGCTGACATTGTTGCTTCTCTGTCCTCTGGAAAGGTTCCTGGTGGCAGATTTACCTAATGATATCCTGACTTTACCTTTTGATATCCTGACTGCTGGTGCCAAGAGTGATCGTGGAGCTGAGACAGCTGTAACTGTTAGCAACCTCAATTTCTTCTCCATCATCATGGTGTTGCCAACTGGCCCAGTCTAGGATTGTAGTCTTTAATATGGATTGAAGCTTAACATCAAGAAGGCTAACAATACAATTAACAACACAACCCCCAACAGAGTGTGCCACCAGAGTTTTCTGGTTAGAATTAGTTTGAAGTAACATCAAGATGGCAAAGATTTCCACCACTGGGCCAACACAAATACTCCTGCTTTATTGGATCCCAAATTCATTATGATAGTTCACTGACCAAAACAATTGCTATTGTTAGGGGCGCCTGAGTCAAGCATGACTCATAGCGACCCTATGAACAAAAGATCTGAACCCTGTTCTGTCCTGCTCATCCTCACACTTCCTGACACACAAGAGCCCATTGCAGCAGTCACCATATCAATCTGCCTGGTTGAGGATCTTCCCCTCCTTTGCCGACCTTCCACCCTATACAACATCATGTCCCTCTCCAAGGAATAGCACCTTCTAGCAACATGTCCAAAGCATGTGAGGTTAAGCCTCATCATTCTTGCTTCTAAAGAGCACTCTGGCTGCATCCTCTCCAAGACTTATCTGTTCGTTCTCTTGCCCATCCACGGGATGTTCAGTGCTCTTCTCCAACACCACAGCTCAAAGACATCAATTCTTTTTCTGTCATCCTTCTTAATTATCCACCTTTTGGATGCGTACCTAGCAAGTGGAAAGACCATGGCCTGCATCAGACACATCTTAGTCCTCAAACTGACATCACTAGTTGTCAATAATATGTAAAAGTCCCTAGCTGCAGATTTTTCAGTGCAATGTGTCTCTTTATTTCCTGACAAGGATGTTGTGGATCCCAGCAAGATGAAGCTGTTGACAGTTTCAATCTCCTCTCCATCCAATGGTCCAATGATAAGAAACTTTGTTTTCCTGACTTTGAGATGCAATCCATACTAAAGGCTGCATTCCTTTATCGTTTGCAACAAGTGCTTCAAGTCCTCGTCACTTTCAGCAAGTAAGGTTCTGTCATCTGCATAATGCCGGTTATGGATGAGTCTCTCTCAACACCTGATGCCACACTCCTCCTACTGGAGTCCAGCTTCTTGGATGATTTGCTCAGCATACAGATCGAATAGGAATGGAGAGAGAATGCAATCCTAGCACACTCCCTTCCCAATTTGAAACCATGCAGTGCTACCCTGCTCTGTTCACACAAGGACCTCCTGGTCCAGGTATAGATTCCACATGTGCACAATCAAGTGCTCAGGGATTCCCATTCTTCTCAATGTCAGCCACAACTTGTCATGATCCACACAGACAATTGCCTTTGCATAGTCAATTAAGTACAAATAGACATTCTTCTGGTATTCCTTACTTTCAGCCACACACACACACACACGTACATATACACACACACCCTTTAAGATTTCACTTATACAAAATTCTACAAGATGCCAGTTAATCTATAGTGGTAGACAGCACATCAACGGTCACATGAGGAGCAGACAAGGCACAGAAGGTAGGAATTACCAAGAAGAGACCTGTGAAAGAGATGGGTATGTTCATTATCTTGATTATGGTAATAGTTTCACAGTTGTATACATATGTCAAAATATCAAATTGAGTCTGTAAACATATGCAGTTTTGTGTATGTCAATTATACATCCATAAATCTGTTTGAAAAAATTAGTTGCTTGGCTATAACACTATCTAAATACATTACTAAGTATGAAAAATATACTTAACTGATATATCTTTAATCTATATATAATATATATATATATATATATATATATATATATATATATATATATATGCCTAAAAAGAATGAATGGCTATTGTAGTAGACCCTATAATGTGTCAATCCGATTCAATAATTAGGACTGAATTGCTCACTCTACCAGTACTGTCTGCTAGCTAAGTCTCCCTGCAAGTAGTTTGACTCAACAAATGTGAACTTTTCTGCCCACTGATAGGTCTTCATAAAATGAGAGATGGATTAAGAATGGCCAAAGTCCATCATACTTCGTCTAGCTCGGGAAAATTCTGAATATCAACCCAACTTTACATAGGCTAATGATCTCTCTTGTATTGCATGACTCCAATTTCAATTCCATTTCTATTACTCCCTCCTAGGTGTTCACAAGAAGATTAATAAATCAATCTTTGACATCTAAGTAGCTCTCTCAGGGTCTATGTCTTAGACAATTTGATCTATGACAACATCATGATATGCTGACCAGTTAAAGTGCCCCAAATAAAAATATCTACCAGAAGTCACCATCTATATATGAAAATTTATGTCAGAATCCATTAAGAGTCATCATATGCAATGACACAATCACTCCGGGTCAATACTCCTGTATCTTCTTACTAGGTTCTGGGACATAATATAGACCACAAGTGTCGAAGGGAATCTCAAAAAAGTGATATCAGGAACAACTGGCATATGGTAACTGAGGCTTTTACAGAAATGTCAGTCACTGGGACACTATTATAGCTGAGATGAATAAATGTTACTCAATTTTAGTCCAGGAAGGTATGGCATTTTGTTCTCAATCTTAATACACATATCCAACACAGTGGAGTTGCATGAACACATGTCAGTGGAAATAATATTTCACTACTGTTATTACTGTTATTGCTGAAGATCATCCAAAAAGAGCTAGAACAGCACATTGACAAGGAAATGCCAGAAGTTCAAGCTGGATTTAGAAGAGGCCTTCGCACCAGGGATATCACTGAAGATGTCAGATGAAGCCTGGCTAAAAGCAGAGAATCTCACAAGAATGTCGATCTTTGTTGTATTGATTCTGCAAAGGTAATTTGACTGTGTGCATCACAATAAACTACTACTAAGATTGAGAAGAATGGGAGTCCCAGAACATTTCTTTGTGCTCATGAGAAATCTGTACTTTGCTCAAGAATCTGTTAGCCAAATGGAACAAGGGCTCACTGTATGGTTTAAAATCAGGAAGGGTGTGCATCAGAGGTTTATCCTTTCTCCATACCTATTTGAACTCTATGCTGAGCAAGTAATTAATATCAGGCTCTATGAAGATGACAATTTCATTAGGACTGGAGGAACACTCATCAACAACCTGTGTTATATAGATGACACACTTTGATTGCTGAAAGTGAGGATAATATGAAAGACCTGCTGCAGAAGATCAAGGACTACATACAGCCTTCTATATGGTTAACTTCTCAAAATCATGGGGGAAAAAAAGATCCTAGCCACTGGGCAAATGAAGAACATCATGATATATGTAGAAAGGCCTGAAACTGTCAATAAAACTGTCATCTTGCTTGGATCCACAATCAATAGCCTTGGATCCACAATCAGCAGTCATATCATACTTGGATCAGGACAATTATTGCTTTGGGCAAGACTGTTGTTAAAATCCTGTCAAAATACTGAAGAGCATGGATGTCACTTTGAATACTAAGACGAATCTCTTTAAGGCCATAGTTTTGGTGTGTTATTTTCTTTTTCAATAACTTGCTGTGCTTCTGAGAGCTAGACAATGAATAACAGTAGAATAATTGATGCCTTTGCGTTGTGGAGTTGGAGAATACTGAATATCCCATTGATTGCCAAAAGAACATATATGTCTTGGGAAATGTCCAACCAGAGGGTTTCCTGGAAGCAAGGATGGTCAAGTTTCATCTTTCATACTATGGGTATATGGGCAGAAGAGGCTATCCTTTGGAAAGGAATAGGCTCTTGCTTGGAAAGGTAATGCGTCAACCAAAGAGAAGAGCCCCAACACGGGAGATTGACACAGTGACTGCAGCAATGGGCTCAAGTATATCAGTGGTAATGAAGATGGCACAGAAGAGGAAGAACAGAGTTCAGGTCTGTTTTCATCAGGTTGCTGCTATGAGTCTTACTAGAGTCGAAGGCACCTAACAACTGTTGCTGTCAGGTGATCAAGGAAATTTGATGTCTTTGTAAACTTAGTGAAACGATACCACTAACATTTTATAGATCAACTAGATCCCAGTGTAACGTGGGGAGGAAGAACTTTTCATTAAATGTAATTGGCATGAGAATTCCTGCCTAGAATGGAGAAAGAACTATTACCACGAAAACCTCGATTGATTTTTTTTCACTAGCTAGAGAGTTGAAACACATGTGTTAGCTTTGGGAGATAAAAGAACAGAAAAATAAATCCCCTACAGCAAGACCATTCAGGATGCTAAGTGAGAAGAAATCCCTTCCAATGACAGACTCTTTTTTGAATACAGAACTCCTTTTAGCCACCAGCAGCTAATCCTCAACATCTGATTCCCAAAATTGGTTTAAATATTTGACATTCAAAGGAAGAAATATAAATGATGGTCACTCTCAAACTACGCTCACACAGTCCAAGAGGCTACTTCTAGTAGCAGAATGAAAGAAGAATGAAAACCAAATGTAGAAAATTATTGATTGCAAAAAACACAATGCATGCATATAGAAAAGGCAGGCTAATCAGCATGTTTTATTTTCTTAGTTTACCTACTAAAGCTAAGCTGCATCCTTTCCTTTTGTCTTTTGACTTAACCAATGAATTATCTCATTAATGATAGAACACTTATGAGTCGAGTCGAGTATTTTTATTGTTGCCCATTTACAACCTCTTATCTAAAGATTAAGACATCCTGGGCAACAAGGTGTCCTAAAATCAGTAAGAGAATTATTCCAGGGAAAACAGTCCATGTTTATTGTTGCTTAAAATTCACAAAGCTATTCTGCTAGGAGAACAAACAGGCTTGTCCTGGAGAGGGTGAAGCCAGAATTCTCCTTGGAATCAAGGGTTCTGAAGCTTCGTCTGACATACTTTGGGCATGTTGCAAGGAGGAACTGGCCCTTGGAGAGGGACATTATGTTTGGGAGAGTGAAGGGACGGCACAGGAGAGGAAGACCCTCGATGAGATGGATCGATTCTGTGAGTAGAGTGGTGGGAATGAGTGTGTTTGAGACAGCGAGGTTGGCACAGGATAGAACGGCGTTTAGGGCTCTTGTACATAGGGTCATTATGAGTCACAAATGACTCGATGCCACATAACAACAACAACAATTCAGTATACACTTTTAGGCAATTATCATTGGTAAAAGGCATTTTTATCCATTGAAATGACTTTGATCCAAGAAGCAGGAATGTTTGCCTTGTACTTATAAGCAGTCTGACTTTGACCATTGCTATGTATTGTAAAGGCAGTCTTTTTCTTTTTTCCTTTTTTTTTTTTTACATAGAAACTAGAGTTTATTAGTGGTTTCCAGAGTTTTGGGATGGAGGTCACATGTGGGGTGGAATAGGGATGGAGAATGAGGAATTCTTGCTTAATGTGTATAAAATTTCTGTTTGGGGTGATGGTCTGAGGAATGAATAGTGGTGATGGTTGCACAGGGTGATGAATGCAATTGGTGTTATTTTTCTTAAGTTCTGCTGCACAGAGACCTTGTGTACAAACTTTGCCTGATCCTGCACCATCCTCATAATTATTGTTTTCTGAGCCCACTTGTCAGTGCATATCATTGAAAATCTTCCTCTCTTTTTGATGGCTTTGTTTTTCCAAACATAATATCATCCTTCAGGACTGATCCTTCCTGATAACATGTCCAAAGCACATGAAGCAACGTCCTTCCTTTTTGCTGTACCATTTCTGTGACAGATTTCTTTGTTCTTCTGAGAGTCAACGGTATAGTAATTTTTCTTCACCAACACTGCATTTTGGTTTTTATTTTTTAAAAATGGATATTAGCAAAGAGATGGAAGCAACCAAAGTATTCATCAACAAATGAATGGATGGAGAAGCTGTGATATATTCACACAATGGAAAACAGGAGCTCATAAAATATTACACAAAATGGGTGACCCTAGAGGACTTTATGCTGAGTGAAAGATCTCAGTCACAAAACGCCAAATGCTTAAAACAACTATGAGATATCATCTCACCCCAGTCAGAATAGCAAAATAGAACAGCAAACAACAAATGCTGGCGAGGTTGTGGAGAGACTGGAACCCTTATTCACTGTTGGTGGGAGTGTAAAATGGTGCAACCACTATGGAAGGCGGTATGGCGCCTTCTCAATAAGTTGCAAATAGAGATACCATTTGACTCAGCAATTCTACTACTGGGAATATAAACCAAAGAAACCGTAACTGCCACCCAGGCAGATATATGTACACCCATGTTTATTGCAGCTTTGTGCACAATAGCGAAGAGTTGGAAACAACCTAAGAGCACATCAGCAAATGAATAGATAGAGAAGCTGTGGTATATTCGCACAATGGAATACTACGCTGCATTGAAAAACAAGGAACTCATGCACTATTATTCAAAATGGGTGACCCTGGAGGACATTATGCTGAGTGAAGTATCCCAGTCACCAAAGGACAAATACTGCATGGTGCCCTGTTGTAAAACAGGACTGATCTCAGGGTTGAGGGGAGACTGAGAAAGATGGGTTCAATAATGTATACTGCATTGAAAAAGATGAGGGAGAAAACTGTTTAAAGGGGATATGTGATTAGGTATTTTTGTCATGACAGGACTCCAGAGTGAAGGCTGCATAGTGGAGTGGACCTGGGAGAGGGTTTGTAAAACAATGAAAGAATTTTTCTTTTATTTTTCCAAGAGAGTAGTGTTCTAGGGGGGAGGGTTGGGAGGGGAGAAAAGTGCAACAATGAATGAAGGAAATCCAAAGTCTCTGTAAATTTTCATTGAAATTAATAATAAATTTTTAAAAAGGGCAAATACTGCATAATGCCACTGTTCTAAAACAAGACTGACAAGAGGTATGGGGGAAATTAAGAAAAGAGGGGAGTAAATAATGAACACTGCTTTGAAATAGATGAGGGAAGGAACTGTCTAAAAGAAATATATGATTAGGCATGACAACAGTCCAGAATAAGAGGTGCATAGCAAAGTATACTGTGGGGGGGGGGGGAGAAGGGAGGAAATTGTGCAACAATGAGAGAATTTTTCCCAAGAGAAAAGTGAACTGGAGGGGTATGGAGGAAAATGTGCAACAATGAATGAATGGAAAGCTAAGTTTTCTGTAAACTTTCATTAAAATATCAAAGGTAGTCTTTTATGCATTGTGCATTTCACAGTGCTTTTCCTTTATTTGTGATTATACCTTCAAGAAGACACATGACCCTACGCAGTCAATAAAACGCTGCATTTGTGAGCCAATAGGGAGCTGACTTGCTAATCAAAGGTGGTGCCTTTCTGGTGGTTCAAATCCACCAGCTGCCCCTTGGGACAAAGGTCAGCAATCTCTTTCTTTGTGAGTTATAACCTCTGAAAATCTGCTGGAGGGTCAGCCATGAGTCTGTCATGATTCCAAGGCAATGACCTGATTTGCTTACCAACACCAAAGAGGCACAAGACCATGTATTCTGGGCCTAGTAAAAATCTAAAGGGTCTGCTTTAGCTATAATGTCATCTGTTCTATTGCTGTGTGCAGAATACTGGAAACTTAGCACTGGAAGTCATTCCAGACCACACAAGTTTACAAGCTAACATCCTTTAGTCCTTTGAAATACTCCAATTATACAAGTACTCACGCACTCTTTTCCAATGAGTCAGAACCCACTTAGAGCTGATCCTCCAGCAGGTTTCCAAGGCTGTAAATCACATGGGAGGGGAATACGCATCTTTTCTCTCAAGGAGCTTCTAGTGAATTTGAACTGTCAGAGAGGCACCACCTCTGTGTTCACAGCACAACTCCCTATGAACTATGACACCAGAGTTCCCAATTACAAGCTTTCCTGATGCCTCACATTTGCCATAATTAGTTCCATGTTCAGAAGCCAAATCAAGCACAAAAATAAAACCTTCACACACTTTCTTCATTAGCAGGAAAGGAAAAAAAAAAACAACCCATCATTTTAACTTTCCTGTGTTATTCCAACTTAAAATAATTCAAGCCATGCCCATGTCTCTCTTAAACCTTATTCTTTATATATTTCAAAAGCTTTGCTCTTTTTCTTTCTCCCAGCTGGCTGACTCAAATGATTTTATAACTCTTCAGGTTGCCACTCATAAAACAAATGATTTTCCTGTGGTAAAGAATTTTGGTCATGAATAAAATTTAGTTAATGAGTAACATTTGCTCTAATTCATCTCAAGTGAGAATCAATTTGGCTTTGGCTTTTTTAAAGGTGATGCTTTTGATCTTCTAAGCCTCCAACTTTGCATATGTTGGAAGCAGTCAGAAGTATTTACCAATGCTGTGTATCGACTCTGGTGACCTAAGTAACAGAGGCCATGAAGGATTCTCTGGTCATAATAATAATGTTAACTTTTCCTTTGGAGTTAAAAACAATAATTTACAGAAGACTTGGAATCAACTTGGTATAAAAATAAAATTTTCTTAAATGAATCCTTGAAAGACTGTTCCAGAAATACTAGTTTGTGGTGATTAAAAAAAATAGGATTTCCAATTTTTTAATGTCATTCTATAATTTGGCATAAACACGACTGCATCTATGATCCTAATTTCCAGTTCTCGTTATGTAACTAACTGGTATGAGTTCCACTTAAGAAATAGCAAAGGCAATCCCAAAGGTACATGGTTCAAATCCAACAGATGCTCTGCCAGAGAAGGAGGGACAATTTCCTCCTGTACCAGTCAGATCTGATTTGACAGTACATGCACAAAAAATAAAAAAAATTAAAAAAAAAAAGAAATATCAAAGGAAAACAGAGTCTGGCCAAGTCCTTTGGAAAATTGTAAGGCAAGACTCAAAAATTTAAAAAGTAACCATCCAACAAATATATTATGGGGACTCCAGAGAGAAGTAACCACACAATCATGGGAATCCAAAAGCTGGAGTAAGATAAACTAGGATCCAGATAACTGCAGGTGTCAAAGTAGTAGCACAAGTTATCAGAAAAGTGAAGAGCTGGATAAGGAAATATGGTGGTTACCTCCCTCCACCAACTACAGGAAAAATGTTGATATTTTACCAATTATCTTGGACTCTCCTGTATTCCCTGGTTGGTGTCCAGTAATCGATCTCTGCATATTGAAACCTGACAGATTTCTCTGAAACAAGATGAAGTAGAAGAGTCCATAATGAGGAATTTGTCCTTCTACACTAATTGAGTATCCCTCAAAAAAAAATATTACTAATGGGAATTGAGTTGCTTGCTGAAACTGAGGAGGACCTGAAGCGTTTTCTGCAGAAGGTCAAGGACTGCAGCCTTCAATATGGATTGAAACTCAACATCAAGAAAACAGAGATTCTCACTACTGGGCCAATTGGCAACATCATGATGAATGGTGAAGGGACTGAGATTGTTCAGTTTTAGTTTGCTTGGCTCCCCAATCAACACTCTTGGCACCAGCAGCCAGGAAATTAAAAGATGTATTGCTATGGGAAAGTCGGCTGTTAGGGACCTCTCCAAAGTACTGAGGAGCAATGGTGTCACTCTGGACACTAAGGTGTGCCTGATACAGGCCATGGTCTTCGCAATCACTTGAAATGCATCAGAGAGCTGGACAATGACTAGGGAGGATAGAAGGAGAATTGATGCCTTCGAGCTGTGGTGTTGAAGAAGAATATTCAATGTACCATGGATTGCTAAGAAAACGAACAGATTTGTCCTGGAGAGGGTTAAACCAGGCTGCTCCTTGGCGGCAAGGATTCTGAAGCTTCGTCTGACATACTTTGGACATGTTGTAAGGAGGGACCAGTCCTTCGAGAAGAACATCATGCTTGCAAGGGTGGAGGGATGGTGCAGGAGAGGAAGACACTGGATGAGATGGATTGATTCAGTGACTGGGGTAATGGGGTTAGGTGTGTCAGAGACAGTAAGTTTGGCACAGGATAGAGCAGGGTGTAGAGCTATCGTACATAGGGTCGCTATGAGTTGCAGGCGACTCAACGGCACATAAGAAAAATAACAATGGGAATTGGTATAGAAATGCCCAGCTTCTTTGCTAAAGTCACTCAGGAGAGAAGTGTTTTATGTTTGCTCAAACTTTCTCCACTGGGTTATACTCCAGTCCTCCAACCAGTGGCTATCTTGGTAACATGTTCTATTGATGATTCAGGCTGGAATTTAATTCATGGCAAATATAACACACGCACAGTCACCACCTATCTCAGGGGGAGTTTGTGTATTGCTAAGATGCTGAACATGTTTCATTGATATTTACAGACCAAGAGTGACTAGGTTGAAATGTCTGCTGACCTATTTCTGAAAACTAATCACTGAAACCCTATAGGTGACAAACATCCAATCTGCAATTTGTCCTGGGCATAGTGTAGTACTTAGCAAAGTTTTACTTCTTCATGTGTGGGGTTACCATGAGTTTGGCAGGCGGCAGTGACACAACAGCAAATAACAAGAATGACAGGATACTTCTCTTTCCTGTGTTCTATCCTGACTTCCTTTTTTTTAAGATCACCCTCCATATACATTGATTGAATTAAAATCCTTGTCTCAGAATTTCCCTCTGAAGGAACTTGAACCAAGTTACTTCGAATCCAAGAACTTCTATCAATTAAGACAAAAGTCTGTCCTTAACATGGCTACATAAAGCTTATAAAAAGATGGGGGGTGGGGCGAATTAGCTGGACCAGAAACTCTAAGCACACTTGCAAATAATATAGTATACAAAATAAAGGCAATCTCAAAACAAATTTAAAAAGTTAAGACAGAAGACTAAGTATACTGAATAAATGTAATGGGATATAAAAAATGATGATGGTAAGAAAGGAGTGAATATTCAACAAACCTTAAAAGGCCTCCTAATACTAGATTTACAGCATTGTCTGTGGTATCAAAAGTTTAGCATTCAAAAAGGCTTTCCTGGTGAATGATTAAGTGTTGATTTGTGCTAATGCTCTGGTGGCCTAGTGACAAAAAGCTGAACTGCAATCCCTAAGGCATTGTGGCTGCTGGTGGGAGAAGGATGGGCAATCTCCTCCCATGTGATTAACTGCCTCTGAAAACCAGCCAGAGTGTCAACTGTGGGTAGGTTCTGACTCTAAGGTATACAACAACAACAAGAAGGAGAGAGGATTAGGGTGGGATACCAACTCCACCCTACTGGAGGCTTACATATGTTCTGGAACCTCCTTTCTAGCTCTCTTTTTGGGATGTCTGCCTTCTTAGTCACACTGCAAATGATAGTCTACCAAGTTCACCAGACTCTGCAAAACTGGCAGATGAGTCACATGAGACTTTCCCCTGAGGGGTCTGAATCTCTGGGAGACCCTCCAGTGATCCAATAAACCCAAGAGGCATAAAGAAGGTGAAGGGACTGAACCAAAGCCAGGCTTCTGATGTCAGAAAACATGGAGTTATACAACAAATCAAGCATTTGCGACAACTTTGAGGCAGCACTTCTAACTGGCCTGCTACTCATCTTAGCAGAACGAATTACAAATATAGATTGGCTAATAAGATATTTGAGTTTTAGAACGTAAATAATTAACAATCTGCAAGCACTGGATTATAATATTACAGAAGTAAATTATTACTGAAAGATTTTATCTAATTACAAATAAGGCTTGTACAATTTTTATTTCCCATAACCTTGAGAAAAACATAAATCTGATGATGATTCTTCCTGAAAAAATATGTATGTGTGTGTGTGTGTGTATGTATGTATGTATATATTATTGTTGTTGTTGTTGTTATGTGCCGTCGAGTCGCTTGCGACTCATAGCGTCTCCAAAAGGGAAATGATCTTTTTTGACAACTAATGTATACATACTCATAGTATGTATACATTAGTTGTCAAAAAAAAGATCATTTCCCTTTTGCAGACATTGGCTTACACTAGAAAATGCTTTATCATGTGCATTGAAACCCTACTTCATTACTATCGTAAGATGGAGCCTCTTTTTACCTTGTTATGCAGCTGCTTGCTTTTAAACAAATTTTGCCAAGAGACATAAACCAGATGGCCTTCTTCAAGGGCATACTGAGAGCTGTGATAGGCAGCTTATGGAGGTTTCAAACTGCAGACAGCTGGGACTGGAACTATTTTTCTGTTGTGTCAGGGTGAAGGAAACAACTCCATGCCATCCAGAACTTCTAAGTGTTCTGGAGGACAAGGAGACTTTTAGGTCAGTCAACAAAACCCTGACTTCAAGTTTGTTTGTTTGTTTGTTTGTTTTAAAAGAGTCTATTTTCTCAGTCTATTTTCTTTAATATTTCTGTCATAAAAATCACACTTCAAAGAAAAATGAAAGTAGCTCAACATGTTTTGTCAGACAGGGACACCTTTAGATTACTGGAGTAGGAATATATGTCCAAGTGGGACTAATAAATTGTTGGCAGGGATTTCTCAGAGTTTCATATACATTCTAGCCCAAATAGTTAACCAGTACTGGGGCATTCGAGGATTTCTCTTAACCACTGTGTCAGAACCAACTCATAGCTGACTCTCGACAAGGATTTCAGAGCCTGGGAATCACATGGGAGGGGACTGTCCACCTTTCTTCTGAGGAACAGATGGTGAATTTGAATTGCACGCCTTTAGGTTGGCAGCATAACTCCCTATCCACTAAGCCATCAGATTTCCACTTCTAGGACAGTGCAACACTTAAAACTTATTTCTAGTCTGTGGTAACATTAGATATCCATCTCGATGAGATGGATTGATTCCATCACTGGGGTAATGGAGACGGGCCTTTGGAGACAATAAGATTGGCACAGGATAGAGCAGGGTTTAGGACTGTTGTACATAGGGTCGCTAGGAGTCGCAAGCTACTCAACAGCACATAACAACAGCAACACAAACAATCCTTAATATGATCATACAGTGGACAAATCATACTTCTGTGTTATCTGACGTTGTGCTTGTCATTTAACATTAGATATGGGTGGGGATGGAAGAGACAGTACACTGGTTTTGACTTTTAGTGTTAAGAAAAAATAGGGGTTTTTATCTTGTTCTTCTGAAGATTAAAAACATTAGGACTTCAGATTGATACACATAGGTTATATCTACTCCATCAACTCATAATGACAAAGGGTATCATTATTACACAGAATAATTACAGCTATAGATAAAGAATGGCAGATACTGGTAAGAGCCCAATAGTTAACATGGATCATTGCTACAAGGAGACAGGGAAAAAGGGATGAGAAAAATATGAGAGTTGGTATCCACATTCTAATCACAATGCTGGTAGATTATGTCAAGTTTCTGAATGTACTTTACTCAGAAGATCAGAAAATTGGAGCTGTGATTATCTAAGAATGCCTTCAAAACCAAGAAATCTTTTGTTTCCAAGTAAAAAAAGCACTGGTCCCAGAATGGTTAAGTACTTGACTGTGAGCTGAAAGGTTGGCAGTTCAGATCCACTCAAGTGATCTTTTCCCATGAATACTGGACTGCAAGTTTCTTTGGGCCTTTGTACTCTACAACACATGATAGATAACACTATGAGTTGGAACTGACACCATGGTACACTGTAGCAGCAACAACAGCAAGGAAAAAAAAAATCAAGGGCTAAGCTCCATATATGAACATTTTGTTAAGGGCAAATGAAAAAGTACAAAATGTAAAAAAACAAACCAAAACAAAACATATTTAGAGATAAATTAAAGAGTCAAAATTAATTTTTGTATAGAAATATTTTCCAGTTTAAGTTTACAAATTACCAACATATTAAATATTGTTTCAAATGCCCAACTAAAGTGTTATTTATTTCAACAAATATTGTACCATTCTAGGACAACACATAAAATACTTTGAAACTTGTTACTTCAGGCAGAAATCTCTAAAGAACCACATCCTGGGCTTGTAATGGGCAGTTTTCCCTTGAGGAAACTGATGTTTTCAAGGAGAATTTGAGACTGTCTGTAGAGAAACTAAAACTAATAAGAAAATAATTCTTCTGAAAATTGCCCTATAGGCAAGAATTTGACGTTCTCAGAGAGTAAATATATTTTTTAAAGTGTTAAAATTTTATAATGGAGACAATTTTTCCCTTAGAATAGGAGTCAGAACAAACAAGAAGACAAATGACCTTCACTGGAAATTTATTTCAACTTAATGGCTGACAGATATTTTTCTCTAAATGAGATACTACGTCTCTCATATACTATAATTGGAAAACTCGGAGTCCTGTACCTATGAGTCATAATCTCACTTTAATGGAGCAAAATAAAAGTAAATATGGAAAAAATTACATTCATATATAATTGAACAAAGCATTTGTTCCAAAAAGTTATTAATGTCAACTTTTGCTACAACAATATATCTTTTATATATAAAGACTCATCAATAAAATTAAGTCTGGATTAAGTTAATACCATGATTAGGACAATGTGCTTGGATGTGGATAACAGAAGGTTTATGGTAAAATTTCTGCCATGTACAGGTAAAAAAAGAATCTGATTATACTGAGTTGCATGAAGCTGTGAAAACAAAGTTTATGATAAGTATCTGTGAGAGTAGTACACGTACAAAGACCTGTACAAATTCATTGTTGCTGTTATGTGTGCAACACAGTGGGAACTGATTCATAACTATCTCTCCAGTGGGTTTCAGAGGAAGTTAAATGCACAGGAGGAGATTGTCCATGGAGGAGCAACTGGTGAATTTGAACAGTATGCTTTTAGCTTGGAGGTGCAATTCCTTACCACAAGCCACCAGAGCTAGGATGGAATAATTGAGATCTCCAAGAGATTTTAGGTGGGGATAATTGTGGTGACTAAGAATAACAGAAGAAGTGATGCCTTTGAGTTGTGGTGCTGAAGAAGTGTACTGAACATACCTTGGACAGTCAAGAGAACTAACAGGTTTGTCCAGAAGAGGGGGAAACCAAGTTGCTCTTTGGAGGCTATGATTTTGAGACTCCATCTCACATACTTTGGGTGTGTATCCAGGAGGGACCAGTGTTTGGAGAAGAACATCATGTTTGAAAGAGTTGAGGGGCAGCACAGGAATGGAAGACCCTGGATGAGATGGGTTGACACAATAACTGGAGTAATGCGGGTAAATGTGTCAGAGATAGTAAGACGAGCTGAGGATAGAGCAGGGTTCAGAGCAATTTTGTGTATAGGGTCGCTATGAGTCATACTCGACTTGATGGCACAGAGCACAACATTCAACAATGAGTAGAACTTGGCTGAAGACAAAAGGCTACAGAAGCATTTAAGTAGTTTTCCCACAAACTGTTGTTGTTAAGTGCCATCAAGTCATAGGCGACTCATAGTGACCCTGTGAACCAAAGTCCTGGACGCCTGCATAACTCTCGTCCTTTCTCCAGGATTATAGGGTTTCCAGAGGCAAGCTATTATGGAAGTGGATGTCACTCTTGCTTCCAAGCTTGTTTTAATCGGGGAGCACCACCAAACACTGTCCACCATGGGTAACCGTTATCACATTTGACACATCAGTGTAATCTTATGTGTAACGAAATAATGTTATCTGGCCCTTCATCAACTTCATGGTCCTTGTTATGCTCAAGTTCCTTGTTGCCCTCATTGTATTTCGCCTACTGCTGCTGCATCTATTCTGACTTGTAGTGACACTGTAGGACACAGGAGAACTGCTTTTAAAGTTTTCAAGACTAGAAACTTTGATGGAAGTAGACTACCGCATCTTTCTCTCTTGGTGAGTTTAACTGTCGATCATTCTGTTAGCAACAAAACACTTAACTATTGGCCCAGTAGGACTGTTGTTATTAACCACAGAGTCAGAACCAAGCCATAACTGACCCTCCAGCAGTTTATCAGAGCAGCTGGTGGATTTGAACCCTATACCTTTGTGTCAGCAATGCAAATCCTCACCACTAGGCCACCACAGGCAGGCTTATTTTTCAGCACTGATTCAGATAATATTCTGCTGTGAGCTGGAAGCCTCTTATTTAAGTCAATCAGGACGTGGTGGGTAGGCCTTTGTATTTAAAAGTCAATTGGGCCTTCAAGCCTGAGGTCCCAGGGCCTAGTGTTAATTATTTTGGGGAAGACCATTCTTCTAAGTGTTATAGCACTGGTCTGTCAATTTCCTGAATAGAGATAACTTGGGGTTGCTGTGATACTAAAAGCAATGCCACTGGTGTGTCAAATTCCATAATGGTTACCCATGGTGGACAGGTTTAGGTTGAACTCCCAGATTAAGACAGGCTTGGAAGCAGGGTTGGCATCTAACTACATAAACAACAGGCCTTTGAAAACTCTACGAATGTCAGAGAAAGGACAAAAGTTATAGTACAGAGTTCAGATCTTTTTTTCATAGGGTCATCATGAGTCATACTCAAAGCACTTAAGAGCAATGCATAGAATGTTGCTTGGCTGATTTTCAGTAGATATCCAGATTTCACCTAATTGAAAGCTCTGGTGAGACAGGTGCACTGCGGGAGGTTCTGATGGTATCTGGAATACTGGTAGCATTACTTCCAGACTCACAGAAGCAGTTAATTCACCACTGAATGATAAATTGACAGGCAGGAGGTGGCCACACAGGCATGTTGTTGCTGTTGTTAGTGGAAGAAGAATGTGGCAGTTGCCCCCAGGCCTGAACACTCCTTGAGAAACCTGATAACATCTAAGGAGGCCAGATCAAAGACCAGACCAGACAACGATCCTAAAAAGCCAAGCACCAAATTCCAAGAAAAATACTATCCTCCCTAGTTCTCCCTAAAAACCTCATTTTGATCTTCTCCGCTTGTGGTCACTTAGCATCCCTCTTAGACCATGAAATAAAGGTCTGTTCCTTTCTTGGGACCAGTTTCTTCTCTTCTCTTCTCTTCTCTTCTCTTCTCTTCTCTTCTCTTCTCTTCTCTTCTCTTCTCTCTTCTCTCTTCTCTCTTCTCTCTTCTCTCTTCTCTCTTCTTCTCTCTTCTCTCTTCTCTCTTCTCTCTTCTCTCTTCTCTCTTCTCTCTTCTC
>NW_006399766.1:8328520-8416179 GCF_000299155.1 Elephantulus edwardii | reverse complement strand
TTCTCTCTTCTCTCTTCTCTCTTCTCTCTTCTCTCTTCTCTCTTCTCTCTTCTCTCTTCTCTCTTCTCTCTTCTCTCTTCTTCTCTCTTCTCTCTTCTCTCTTCTCTCTTCTCTCCTCTTCCCTCCCCTCCCCTCCTCTACTATTTTCTTTTTTCTTCTCTCTCTCCCCCTCCCTCCCTCAACACTTTTTCTATCGAACTGTTAGCTGCTACTGAGTTGAGCACAACCCACGCAACAATATGAACAATTGACCTGAACCCTGTCCTATCCTATACCATCCTCATCATCTCTGAGACATGAGAAGTCATCGCTGAAGTCACCATGTCTCTCCATCTCACTGTGGGTCTTTCTCTCCTTCGCTGGCCCTCTATCTTCCCAAGCTTGATGTCCCTGTCCAAAGAATAGCCTCGCCTAATTACATGTCCAAAGTATGAAAGGCAAAGCTTCACCATCCTTGCATCCAAGGAGCACTCTGGCTGCATTTTCTACAAGATGTATCTGTTTGTCTTCCTTATTCATCGTCCAGCTCTCTGATGCCTTGCAGGTGATTGAGAAGATCATAGCCTGAATCAGGTGCACCTTAGTATTCAATCTTACATCATTGCTCCTCAGCATTCTGAAGAGGTCCCTGACAGCAGACTTGCCCAG
Organism: Elephantulus edwardii; assembly: GCF_000299155.1. Taxonomy (NCBI): domain Eukaryota; kingdom Metazoa; phylum Chordata; class Mammalia; order Macroscelidea; family Macroscelididae; genus Elephantulus; species Elephantulus edwardii. The sequence continues at coordinate 8,415,531 of NW_006399766.1, read as the reverse complement.
AGCAATACATTTCCTGACTGCTGGTACCAAGGGTATTTTGACTGTTGATTTAAGCAAAATGAAATTATTGACAGCTTCCATCCTTTCTCCATCTAGCAGGGTATAAAGCAGGAAGGACTAGGGTCATCAACATTCCTGGAGTGCAAATGCGAAGCTTTTACAGGAAGGAGGAATATGCTTCTGTCATATTTAAGGCATTGCTCCATTAAAGTCCCTCTTTCTCTCAGCCAGAATAAATTAAAACTCAGAATGTAAAGAGTTACTTAGCAATTTGCATCTAGTACAATTTAGTTTTATAGTAACTTCTTTAAGAACTCATCTACTTCACAGAGAGGAAAAGTGTATATTTAGAGAAAAGGCATTTGTAACATCCGTGATACAGGCAAAAGAGGCATGAAACACATGATGGGTAAAATCAAATAGCAGTTTTATCTCCAAAATAGGACTAAGGCTGTAGACATAAAATCAGCTTCTCTATTTGAGTTTTTCCCCCTGGACAATAATGAAAAGACAAACATATCCAGATAACAAACAAGCAAATCTGATCCCTCTGTACACTGAATAACTAGAATTGGCTACTGTGAAGTATAGAGATGTGTGTCTATTGCTATCCTGGGAAACAAAAGTGTTCAATTACTTTGAGCAAAAGATTCAGGATATTGATCGATGGTTAACTCTGAGATTATGTGAATTTTATATCTCGTCAATTTCTTATCCAAAGCAAGTTTTAAACTAACCTCTGTGTGAACTGTAAAGATTTATAAGAATGTGAAAATGTTGAAGATATAAGGCAAAGGATCCTGTATGAAATGGCCATAATAAAAAGCAAATCACTCTGTAACTCTTGAGTGCTTTGAACTAGCAAAAGGAACAAGCAAAAGATAAGCTTGATGGGAAGAAACAAGGTCTTATTCTATGCACTTAAAACAAATTCTTTCATTAAGTAAATACAATAGAGCCCCTTCATTCAATCCATTCACTCCCTGCTCTGAACAATTATTAACTTAGAAGAAATTCTACCTTTAACTGAACCAGGACATATAAACTGAAGATTACTTTAGGTATTTAGCTCAAATCATATACTCTACTGGCTCATTTTTAAAATAGGGTTCCCACCAAAAAACCCCAATTACGGAATAAGAAGGCTGTTTGTTGGTATTTGTTTGTTTTAATGACACTGTGTAGTAATCAATATGCTCAAATGAGAGGGCTCTTAATACCCACTATATGGGATTAATCATTTAGCAGTTAAAGCTTTACCCCTGGTGGTAAAAGCTGCATGTAATTGGCTTCAACAGTTAAACCTTACACTCCAGTTTGGGCTGCTCGATGGAAACAAAAGCCCCTCTATTTAGCTCACAAGCTAGTCTCTTCATGGTGTGCAAAGTGAAATGGCTGGCCAGGCCAGTGAAAGATACTCGTAATAGCCAGGGATTACGTTAGATTAGGGTTTAAGCATACATTCAAATGCTGGAGCAGAATGACATAGGAAGTAGAAAACTGGAGAAGGGGGGACTTAACCTGAACTGCACCTGAGGGAACTCAGATGTGCTCTACAAGATGGTATAAAGGGTATGCTCCGTGAAAGGATATTATAGATAATAAAAGCAGGCCGGTCAGACATTTGCCATTTTAAAGGCTCAATTTCTGGCCTATGTGTGATGTGGATGCTGTCACATCACAATTTCCATCAGCATCATTAACATCGTCAACTATTGTTTATTACCCTTGGGTGCTGTTCTGGGCACCGGACAAGAAAGTAAAATCTACAGGGTTTCTGACACCCAGGAACCAGGAAAAAGAAGCAGACAAAACAATGTAAAGGAATGGAGAAGAACAGATAGGGATGGAGGGATTTAATTAGGGGTAGACATAAAGGCATGTTGCTAAGAGGTGCTATTCCTTGGAGAAGGACATGATACTGGGAAGGGTGGAGGGTTGGCAAAGGATTGACGCAGTGACAGCTGCAATGGGTTCTTGTGTGTAAGAAAGTGTGAGGATGGCTCACGATAGGACAGAATTCAGATCTTTTGTTCATAGGATCGCTATGAGTTCTACTTGACTCAATGGCCCCTAACAACGACGACGATGACAACAACAACAGACATAAAGGCTAAAAATTCACCTTGAAATATTTCTAGGGATTAGACGACTAGATGAGCTTATTTATATGTTTTGTGGATAAAAATAAAATTTCCTGACTCATCTGCAGAGATAATCTATTATTTTTTTACATAGTTAAATAAAGCATTATTCCATAAAAAATCAAGTGTGTTTTATTAAATTAAAAGGAACCTTGGTGACATAAGAGGTCAAGTACTGGACTGGTCGCTCTAAAGCTGTGAATTCAAACTCACACACTTTTCTGTGTAAGAAAGATGAGATGATAAATAGATGATGAATCTCTTTCCATAATGATTTAAAGCCTCAGAAACCCAAATGGGGGGGGGTTGTTATGGGTTAGAATTGTCTTTTAAAACATAGAGTTTTGGGTTTATATCAAACAAATGACTTAATATATAATACTCTTCAAATAGATATTGATGGTGGGTAACAAAACAATAGCTTTCTCGATACACTCTCAAAAGTGCCATAAAAGTGAACATAAACATGAAATGTCACTTTCCCTTCAATCTAGATGCATCTTCTTTCAAATAATGCAATGTATATCTTTTTCCATAATCCCTTGTACAACAGCAATTCAAGGAAAGGCATAGAAACAAATTTCCTGTGTTGAGGATATATTTCTTCTTATCTCTTCTTAATGCTCCCGAGCTCTGAAACCAACAGTAGAATTATGTATTGGTACATGCACATATACCTGAGGGAAAATGGAGACCGAGTAGTGCATGAAAATCTTCAAATTTGGTAGAGACTAATTCCAAGACGGCACTGTTAATCTTCCCTGACTTGTCAGGCTCCTGTATGTGCTTCTCATGTATCTTCCCAACTACATATGGCACTGTGACAAATAGAAGAGGCTGCTTAATGCTGCTATCACTGAATGTCTCATTTAGTAACAAACAACTCTGGAAAAGCTCCCAGATTAGGCATCTGTCCCACTAGCTTTCACTTTAGAGGAGAAAATTGTATGGGGATGACACGAGGATCAGAATATTATTCTTTGCCTCTGTGGGTAGCATGGAGTTCTTTCCCTCACCCTGACACAACAGAAAAATAGTCCGTGCTTGTCTTGGGAGAAAAAAATTTACAACGGAGATATCAAACACGCGGAAGGATGCATTAGTAGTGGGTATGTTCCTTTGGGTCTGAATACAGAGATGATTTCAGCATTTTCTCTTCCAATTCAATTTCTTTGGTTCCTACTCCTGGCTTTCTCAATTTTTATATCCTTTATTGTTTCATTTTCCTTTGTGCTGTACAAAAGGCAGCAAGAACATGTGACGACTTTAAGGCTGTGAGCTTGGCAATGAGGGAGTCACACACTGGAGTAATCCCAGGGGAGGCACATTCCCGTTTACCCAGACTAGCATCCTGCTGATACGTGATAGTGTGGTCTCAGGGAGAGGAAGGCATATTCAGAAAAGACTTTCTCTGGAACACTGGCAACCATGTACTCGTTTTGGAGTATTTACCAGCCAATGAGAAAACATATTCAGGGAAGGATCCCTAGACAGATGTTCAAAATAGAACAATGCCATTTATACTTTTTTTTAAAGTTATAACTTGTTTTTTTTTTTAGAAATTTCTGAGATTTGATCCTTTTACTTTTTCACAGAGGATGCTTTTATGGACTTGGGGCAAGGATTGATGCTGCCAATCCAAAGGCAGGTAGTTTAAATACATGTACCACTTAGCAGTGAAAACAGGGACAGTCTCCTCATCCGTGATTTACAGCCTCTGAAAACCTGCTGGAGGGTCAGCTGTGAGTTTATTCCAATTCAGTGGTTCATAACAACTGCAACAAAAGCACTTTAAAGTAGTCCCTGAACAGTGCAAAAGGATAAGTCGCCCAGCTGTTGAACAGAAAGTTGAACATTCATCATCACTCATAGGTGCTTCAAAAGAAAGCTCTAGTCTTCTGCTTTGGAAAAAGCCACAGAAGCATCTCTATTCTCATGAGGATACCATATGTCAAAAATATATTGTACAATCGCAGAGGCGAATGGTTCAAATCCACCAGATGCTCTGCCAGGGAAGGAGGGACAATCTCCTCCTGTACCAGTCAGATCTGATTTGACGGTACACGCACACAAAAATAATAAAATTTTTTAAAAAGTATATATTGATGAAAACAAGATATTTTGAGAAACAAGCATCTATTATTTTTTAACAAGTGCAGTTTTTTCCAAGTACAGCAAGCATATAGAAAAATGTAAACAGTTCAGACTCATATGAGTCTGCCTAAAAAAAAAAAAAGAAACGACACAAAATCCTCATCAATCCAATTAGCCTCCAGGTCAAGAACCAACCTGAGAGATCCACCCTTACTCCTGCCACCCACTCTACCACCACATCTGGGCAAACAGAGCTTGGTATAAATGAATGCATACAATACATATTTTGGGGTTTTTAATTTGTTTCAGTACTGGACTTCTTTTGCACAATACTGAGTTGGTATGTTCTCATCTTCATATTTTTTAATGTGTTACAATGTCATTTCTTTTATGAAATGTCCTTGGTAATAATATCCGAGTTCTAAATATCTTTACACTGCTTTCTCCATTAGTTTGTTTGTTTTCTGGTTCAGTAACTCAACATTAGAGGAATCATTAGTTATGTCCTCGGATTTTTTTTTTTTGGCTTAGATCTACAGCTCAGAATCATATTGGACTTGATTGCTTTTAAAGATGGGTAAGCTATCCCAAAATATCTGACTAAACACAATGACAAAAAGGAATACAGATTTTTTTTTTTATAAAAAAAGAACCCACGTTTTGGAAGACTGGAATTTTGCTGTTACACAATAATGCCATCTTATGGCTGTCCAGTCATTTGAAGTCTAGGAATTACTTTCATTTTTATGATCTCATTTGAACTACACCATCCTCCTAGGCATGAAGAAAAGTTTGTTAAAGAAGTTGGTGTCTTGGGTTGAATTGTGTCCTCCCAAAATATGTGTTCATTTGGGTGAACCATGGTTAATTCTCAGGCTTATTTAATAATTTGGTGTATTGTAAATATGAACTTCTAAGGTATTAATGAAAGAGGATTTGAGGAAGGTACATAATAGTTAGTGTTGTGCCCATGAAATGCCCCTCAAAGAAATCCAGAAACACATCTGAAATTTCAAGAGCGTTTATTGTTTAATTTTTCCACGCGTGGAGGCTTTTTTGCCTTCCTCAGAAAGATGGTGAAGGGAAAAAAGCCCTGAGTTTTCCCTCCCACTTGCTTTTATAGCTTTTTCTTGGGTGCCCCTGCTAGGGCAAAGAGATTGGTGGGCCAGGGGGTCAGTCATTTGGTCGGCTTTTGATGGGCTGGTTACTTTGCCCGCCTTTACTCTTTTTGTGTCACATAGACACTAGTTAATTCCTTACTTCTTCAAGGACAGACTGGGCTTTACCCAGGGCACTCATGTTTGCCCTAAGCCAAGAAATTTTACGGCCCGCTTCTGCCTCCAGCGCTAATGGAGGCTTATAAAATAAATGGGGTTTCTGCTGCCCCTTCAGTTAGTGCAATCCTTCCCTATCCAGTGATCTAATGTCATCAGCAACATCCTCTACATCCTCTATCAGGTCACAACCTTGATCAGATGATAGGGGAGTTTCCCTGGGGTGTAGCCTGAATCATCCTTTGTCTTACAAGAGACGAAAGGAGAAAGAAGTAGGCAGAGAGGAGGAAACCTCAGTATTACACCGAAAGAAAAGCCAAGTGTGAAGCACACCCTTAGAACCAAGTTCCTTATACTGGGGAAACTCCTGGAATCAGGACACGCAAGCATATAGAGCCTTTCCCAAGATCCACACCACGAAGCAGGAATTCTAGTTTCCTAAACTATAAGAGAACCAATTTCTGTTTGTTAAAGCCATTCTCTTGTGGTACCTTTGTGGTACCAAAATTAGACAACTAACTGTTGTTGTTGTTATGTGCTGCTGAGTCGTTTGCGACTCATAGAGACCCTATGTACAACAGCCCTAAACCGGATAACTAACTAGATAACAAAAAAGATAATGGAGTAGATTCATACATGGGTTGAGAATGAATAAAGATTTCTCAGAAAGAAAGTAAACAATTGCATAGAACCTGACACTAAATAGGTTTTCCTATTTAGTGCTTCCTGAAAGAGGGAATAAACTTTGTTTCCCTAACAGCAGGCAGTAGAGTCAACTAGAGTGGTGTGAGGGTGGTAGTGAGCTCAACTACACAACATTCCCTCAGGGGGTGACACTAAAATGACTGTATATAAAACTTTTATGAAATGTTTTAGCCAAAATGTATTGTTTTTTAAATAAAAACATCCCAGTAGCTAATTAGAACAATAAACCGACATTGGATAAGCCTCGATTGCATATATCAAATAACAAGGCTGAAATGCTATGCTAATTTACTCTTTGGACCTTCTAAACATCTCTAGCCAGGGCTCTATTACCCAATTACAAGGGATACAAGCACATCCCGTCGTTTTTGTTGCTGGGAGTACCTTTATACTAATTCATTTTTTCTCAAGTGTTCTGGTGGTATTGTGCCCATTAACATTTGTGAGCTTACATCCACAATTTTTGAGAATGAAGTGGTAATTAAAGGAAAAGAATGGAGTGGGGGGAGGCTTCTGCTCACTTACGAAAACTGTAACCAATAATTATGTAATTCAATGTAAACAGATACTACAAGACAATTTTGTTGTGATGTCTCGTATAACCTAAGAAATACTACATTTAATCAATTACAAACATATTTATTACACACTAAGGGGCTCTGGTAGCTTAATGGTAAGAAATTATGCAGCCAAATCCAAAGATATGTGGCTCAAATTTATCAAGTGCTCCACAGGAGAAGGATGGACAATCTCCTCGTGTGCAATTTAGTCTCTGAAAACCCACCGGAAGGTCAGTTGTGAGTTGGTCCCAATTCCATAGCACACAACAAAAACAACATTCTATGACAGACATTTGTAATACGCATTTATATGTATCATGAAGGATCTATTTGAAGACTATGGTGCACCTGATTCAGGCCACAGTATATTCAATCACTGCTGTGCATTTGAGAGCTGAACAATGAATAAGGATGCAAGAGGAACTGATACTTTTGAGCTATGGTGGTAGAATAGAGTGCTGAATATAATATCCCAAGGACTATCGAAATAACAAACAAATACATCTTGGAGAAAGTGCAGCCAGAGTGCACCTTGGAGGCAAAGAAGATTCATCTCATAGATGAGGTATTTTTTTTTGGAGAGGCTATACCTTGGGGAGGGATATTATGCTTGGGGAGGTAGAGAGACAGTGAAAGAGGGAGACTCTAAACCAGATGGACTTGCACTGTGACAATAGCAATGGATGCAAAAATAATGACAAAGGAACAGGACAGGACAAGGTCCAGATATGTTGTTTGTAGGATTGCTATAAATCATATTAGACTTGATGGCACCTAACAACAACAGCAGCAACAACAAAGTTTAGGAAGAGGTCTAGGAGGGACAAGGAAGTGATATACATTACCACAGTGAGAAGTCCCTGCTAGTGACCCTACTGTTATTAGGCTGCTGTTATTGTTATGTGTCATTGAATAGAATTCAAGTTTTGCATGTTCTTTTTTCTTTTTCTTTTTATTTTCATGTGTTTTCAATATGTAACTTTTATGTGCAGTGAGTATTTTGTAGCCTTACAAGGTATGTCATGCCATACATAAATCTTGACAACATTATACTCAACGAAAGAATCCATTTAAAAAAACAACAAAAAGAATATTATTCCATTTACCTATCTAGAATAGTGAAAGGCATGTTGTGGTTTTTATGTGCTGTTGAGTTGGAATTGACCATACTTAACCCACCAGTGGGTTTTCAGAGTCCGTAAGTTACAAGGAGAAAGACTGTCCATCTTTCTCCCATGGAGAAGCTAGTGGATTTGAACCAGTTACCTTTGAGCTGGAAGCACAAGTCCTTGTCCTCTAGGCCACTGGAGCTTCCTAGTTAAATGCATTGTTCTTGTTGTTGTTGAGTACTGCCAGGTCAGAACCACCCCATAGTTGACCCTCCAGCAGGTTTTCAGAGGCAGTTAATCAAATGGGAGGAGATTACGCATCCTTCTCCTGTGGAGCAGCTGGAGGATTCAAACTGCTTGCATTTGGGATTGCAAAGCAAGTTCTTACCAGTAGGCCACCAGAGTTCGCTAGTTAAATTCATAGAGACTAAAATCCAATAGAGTTTGCCAGAGGCAGGAAAAGGAGGAAGAGGAAGTCACTGCTTTTGGGGCACTTAAATCTTCCAGTAAGGATGATGGGAATATTTTAAATACATAGTCGTAATTACTGCACAAAAATATGAAAGTCATTACCATCACTGACATACATGCAAAAATGATTCAAGCCATTTATAAATACATGTAAAATTCGTATATACTCACACAAATAAAAAGTAAACTTTCAAAAGAAAGAGAGCAAAAACTTAATAATTTTCATTTCCTATTAAGCTAAATATTGACCTTACATATCTTAAATTCATGGGGATACACATATTTAATGTATATTAAGACTATGTACATAAGACTATGTTTGGAGGCATGCTACTTTGATAACAAGGAACTATTTAGAAATCAATCTGAATTTTAATTCTCTATTTTTTCTCATCTACACAGTGATGTCTCTTTTACTTTATGACACGTAATAAAAGTGAGGGTTCTTTTTAAAATTATGGCACTCATTAATTTAGTAATTAATAATGGTCTCAGACCTTACATCTCAGGAATGCCAAGAGTCTAACTATATTTCATATTTAAAAAAAATTGATTGTGAGTAAAATATATAAATCTATCAAAGTTTCCTATTTTAGGAGAAAGATGGGCATTTTCTTCCTGTGGAGTTTACTGACTTGGAAAACCCGCTAGAGGGTCAGCTATGAGTAGATTCCAAGTCAGCAATACATAACCACCACTACCACCACCACATCAGAGTTAAACATTTTGATAAAGAACAAAAATATAGATGTGCAGTTTAGTATGGGTTGGGGCAAGTCAATGAATAATTTTGGGATTAGTTTCCTCCCCTATAAAATAGTAAAACAGGATAGAGTGTGTAAGTAGTTGCACTGCCAATCTAAAGGTCAGCAGTTTGAATCCACCAGTGGTTCATTGAAAGAAAGATGAGAGGTATGATTTATAGCCTCTGTAAACCTGCTGGAAGGCAAGCTATGAGTCTACTCCAACTCCAGAACAAGGGGTTGATAATAATTTGGATTTTTGTCTCACAAATATTCACTTCTCTCCCATTTATCACCAGAAGAGGTTACCTCCCCATTCTACATGTACTAGATTTGGTCATGTGATTTGCTTTGGCCAATGGAACTTTGGTGGATTTGACCTAAGCAAATAAGTGACCTAAGTGTGTGTAAGAGGTTAGACATGGTTCATATTCCATTTATTCATCACAAGATGAACATGGATCACAGAGAAAAAGACATAGCATCTCTGCATGCATCTGAGACATCTAGCTCAGTTAACCTGCAATTTAGTGAAGATTGTTTGGACAAGCTTAGCCTCGATCAGCCAAACCATAGGTAACTTAGAGAATCATAAACATAAGATGAAATGAGTAAACGTATGCCACTTCAAGCTACTGAGTTTAGGGATTACTCATTGCCAGCATTACTGTGGTCATTGCTGAAAACTACACTATCATACCAAATGAGTTATATATAGAAATATACTATATAGGCTAATTAATGGTCCAAAGATATTTTGCTTAAATTATCAATTCATTTGTTAAATAAGTCAACATATATTTGTTGAAAACCTAACAAACCTTCCTGGACCTTTGCCTATTTCTGAATGCATAGCATCTACAGCCCTTCAGGGTTTCTCGTATCTGCCATTGTATTGGAATTGGAGAGACAGACAATGGAGTCAGAATTCCAGCTGTTCACCCCTCTGCCTTGTACTCTGCACCAACTTCTGTCAACTAGCCTTGCCTTGCAGCATGCAACAGCAAGTTCTTGCTGACTACTCAAACTGTCCTGCTGCCTGACTTGATTTCTTTTTCAAAGTTTTATTGGAACACAGCCACACAATTAGTTTTTATATTATATAATTATATAGGGAGCTCTGGTGGTGTAGTGGCAAGAAGCTGTGCTGCAATCCAAAAGGCATGCAGTGTGAATTCATCAGATGCTCTGTGGGAGAAGGATGGGCAGTTTGCTCCCGTGCGATGTACTGCCTCTGAAAACCCACAGGAGAGGCAGCTGTGGGTCTGTTCCAATTCGACAGCGCACCACAACATAATTATATATGCTTGGTTTTACCCTGTAAGAACCAAGTTGGATAGTTCTGAGAGAGGCTACATGGCCTAGAAAGACTAAAATAGTTACAACCTGTTCTTTTATGGGGGGCGGGGGAAGAAAGTTCAAATTCCTGTTTTTTCAGATGCTCTTGCCAGAGACCTTAATTCTAGAATGACTAATAAAGAAGTGATAGTGTACAGAGGATAACATCAATAGCAGCGCACAATGCTCAGTGGCTTTGCTGACCCTGGCACACCGGTGGGTGACTGTCATAACAATTGTTTATAATTAAAAATCATCTGGTAGTTTTTAGATACCGAGCCTACAATTTTCTCTGCTACAGTTCAGTCAAATTTTGAAATTGTGCTGTCAGTTCTCATTGATTTTACCTGATATTTTTGCAACTAATAACATGTTTCTGCCCAAAGTAGCCAGGCTTACTGTTTGTTAATTGCCACTCAAAATCTTGAATGATCCAGGACTTAAAACTCACTACTGTAGAGTTGGTTTCAATACCCAGATACACTCCATTGAGTTTTTCAAGTTGTAAATAGTAAGCAGGAAGAGCCTAACTATTTTTCTTCCTCCAAGAGTCTGGTAGATTTAAATCCCAGAGATGCAAGGTCTTTTGGTTAGCACAATTCATATGAACTAGGCCACCAGAGCTATCTTGTATGGTCCATGTTGTTTTACAAAATTAAGTTGGAACCATCCCGTAGCTGACCCTCTAGTGGGTTTTCAGGGACAATAAATTGCACAGGAGATTGCCCATCCTTATGTGGAGCAGCTCATGGATTTGAACTTTGCACCCTTGAGACAATGGCAGTTTCTTACCACTAGCACACCAGAGCTCCTTTGAATGGTCCACAGGTCTTGCTTTATTCCTGAATTTCAGTGATACACTGATTATTTTCTCAGAGATCTTCTCCTTGACTTTTGAATATCTGCATCTTTTAACCACTATTTTACTAGTTAGATTCTCATATTCTCTCTTAGACTAAGAATCTTTTGAAATTAGAGATTTAGTCCAATTAGCTTTCTGTGAGCCTCTGGGAAATTTGACAGAATCTAAGAATGAATGAAATAATAGGCATGAAGACTCTCACAATTTTATGAAGATGATTCATAAATCATAATTTTAATCACAATATTGAAAATTGTCAACTTTCATTCAGCGGTGGCCTAGTGGATAGGGAGATGCACTACAAACACTAAGGCTGGTGGCTTGAATTCATCAGCTGTTCTGTCAGAAATACTGACAATTTCCTGGTGTACAGTTTACAATTTCTGAAAAACTGCTGAGGGCCAGCTATGAGTTGGTGAGTTTCGATGACACTGAGCATGAATGTAGTAAGAATACACGATGTACCAAGCTCTCCACTTTGCACACCAGCTGTGGTGTAGTGTACCTTCAACGACGGCATTATAACACAGACATTGTTCTTATCCCATTTTACAGAGGTGGAAACAGTAGATATGGTGGTACTTGCTTAAGGACACACAGGGTAGCTCATAGCCAGGCCAGGACTTTTAGAAGACTGGACTGTAGAGTCTGTGCTCATAACTAATTACTAAAAGCAATTTTAACTGAGGATTGTCTATCTCCCCATTCCACCAAGGAATTGGCCACTTTCAACAATCTATAAGAGTATTGGCTAGTCTTGCCATTAAATTAAGTGATTCTTATGGCAAAGAGTCTGTGTCTATCACTACCAGTAAAGGAAAAGTAGACAGGCATTGGATGGTTGTCTTTTTGGACCATTCTTGGGCCAGCTAGACTTACAGCAGCAGCACCCATGGCCAAAGCAGTAACCAGAGAATCACAATCAACATGAGATGGAACTGTTACCTCACCTCTACTTCTGCCCACAGACAAAACCAGAGCTAAGCTAACAGTCTTTGGCCCAGTTTGTTGGATACTAGGTGTGAAGAGAAAGAACATTATTCCAAATTTGTTAGACAACTTAGAGGGACCCATGCAAACAATTCTGTCAGAAATGAGAGCTTTGTAACACTGGCCTTAAGCTGCGAGGCTCAAGGATGAAGTGTCTGCATGTACATTTTGGAAGTTGTACTGAATATATTCTGTTACAAATCTGGATTATAACCTTTTTACTTCCCAAACATAGTTCTGTGTCGTCTGGGAGCTATTGCATTGGATGTTGAACACAGCAAAACAGTAAAATCAGTATTGAGATGAGTAGAAAGAGGTATGGGATTATGGAAGACATGCTTAACCTGATGAGAATTGTTTTTATGCTATTGATGTTGTTGATGGGGACAGTTCCCCTTTGTGAAGTTGGCAAAGCTCAGACACATAGGCATCCCTTTGTGGCCCTTGCTCTTTTTACACACTGGCTACTCAACAAACACTCAGGCTTGGTTGGGTACAGTCTGAGCAGCTTGAGTAGCTAGATAAAAAGCAATATGTTGAATAAGTAGTGAAAAGACAGTAATGAAACAGACCTCCAGCCTTGCCTGGAGAATTTCATGACAACTCAATGGGGAATACCAAGAGAAGGAGCATCATAGTGGTAGTACATATTAATTTTTTTCTTGTTTTCCCATGGTTTTGGGGATTTTTTTGTTTTTTAAATCACAACTAGTTTCTGATTTTTTTTTGGTATAAGTTTTTTTTTCATTTAAGTTGAGATAAAAATAATAGATTGTTCAGGGATAAATAGCCTCAGATTTGTGGGAAGACATTTGAATCCCAAGGTACTGAACGCCCACTTTAATTGAAAGACTTTATGAAGCTGCAAAATATTGTATGAAACAAAACATAGCTCTTGCCTACTGCAAAAGGAGATTATATAAAAGGCAAAAATGTAAATTAAAAATATGCTTATAAGCTCTAGGAGTAAGACACTTGAGATTATATACTTTCCAAGGTAGCCAGCAATTGTGGCAACATTCGTAAGTGCATACTTTGATGATATGATATGAAATTAAATCAGAGTATCTATGCTTCTTTAGTTTGTGGTAACCTAATAGGCTTCCATAGGATTTCAAGGGGGATAAAAGAAGTCATTTAAGGTGCGAAACCCAATTAGGATAGAGCTAGGACAGAGCACATGGAAATGGACAAATTAATTCAATATGGCTAGAGCAGAAATTTGATAATTATAGTTTAAGCAGTAAGTGATAAGCAGGGAGCCTGACCAGATGAACACATGAAAGCATTATATGACTAATTACTCAGTCTGGAGAGTTTATTATAAAGGAATTTAATATTATTATATTTAAGAAGTTGTTGAACTTTTAAAACTTTTTTTCTTTTATATTGGTTTGCTTACAAAGTTCTAATACATTATGTGTCATGCATTTTAAAACTGTTTATAACAACTCTGGGTAAAAATGAATTGAGAATAAAGTGGAAATGGTCACTAAGGTTAACTGAGATGTCAAAAATATCTTTAGGGAGGTTTATGTAGTCAAGAAATAAAATAGTAAAAGTTATGGTAAAAAATGGACAGCTAGGAGATAGAAGGTATTAAACAAAGATTGGCTTGAGACTATAGAACATGAATGAAATAATTTTAATCTACCAGATAACATTACTACTTTTAGACTTGTGTACAAAGTGAAAAAAAAATTGCAACATTTTGTGGTGTGAGGCCTAAGAATGTATGTGGCTCGTGTCAGACAGGAAAAGAGGTGAAAGCCAAATAGTTTAAGAAAGCATTAGGAGGTTATTTTAAATTTGAGAATTACACAGTAAAGAAAAAAGTGAGTATAAATCATAAAGCATCATCCTTCAAAATAGAAATAATACCTGGAAATGCATTTGTTCTTATTAAGACTATTTTCAAATATACCAATATGACTATCAAACTTAAGTCATAGAAGACATCAGTGTTATAAAAGATATGCCAAGATAGTAATTTTATACTGTCCTTTTGTTTTAAACTACTCCAGATAGAGGGCCAAAGTTGCTTTAATATTACCTGGCGGTTTAGAGGTAGATACTTCTACATAATGCTCATTTCGGTAGGGAACACTTTCTAGAATCCTGCTCCGTGGACTGAAGTATTTGCCATTATGTATGCTCGTTCCACTTACCTTTCTCAAGGATGGTGATACTCTTTCCTTCTTTTCTTCCTTATCTCCCTCTGCCTCTCTTTTTTTTTGTACAGAGGGAAATGAAATGTACTGTAGAGTTCTTGGAGAATAGGTCTAAGTGTACAGGAATCTGAGTGCTACCTACCCTTGTCGTTCCTTGTACATCTTGTTGACTTTTTCCCACTGGAAATCAAGCTTCATGAGAGCATCCTGTAACTTTGCTCTCTCTGGAGACATGGCACTTTGCAAGGCTGCAGTCTTCTTTTTGTGAATGGCATCCATCCGGCCAGAGAGCTGTTGCAGATTGTCTTTGATATTCTGTAATATTGAAAATTTAAAGCATGTCAGTAATGAATCAGCTGCCAAAAGAGAGAAACCCTCAAACCCATAGCAATAACAGGCTTGTGATTCCTCGTCACTGACTTTTAAAACAATCCGCCCTTGTCAAGTTTTACAGTGAGTTCAACATGGTGAGATTCAATAGACAATTCAGTTTGTCCATCTTAAAAAAGAAAAAAAGTGTTTTTAAACTTTCTGAGTTCTGTGACTTGATTTCTTGTTTCCTCTTTCACTTTCTTATCCACTGCTTCTCAGTCTTCTTAATGGTATGACTGTTCGCTGGTGATCTCTTTACTGGAATGTTTTGACTCGCTCAGGGCACTTTCTTCATCTCTGAATGTATCCCTCTCCCAGTCAGTATCGTGACTATAAATACTGTCTATAACACAATGACTCCTAAACTTTTACCTCCACTTGTGATCTCTCCTCTCCAGACTCACAAATCTGAGCATTTTCCTGACACTTGGTTGTGTCAGGAGCATTTCACAATTAATGTGGCTGAAATGACATCCTAAACTTTACCCTCTGTTCTTGCTCCCCCCATAAATTTTCCATTCACAAGTGCTATAATGTTTGATTGGAATCAAATTAAGTTGATTTTACTACAAAACAGAAAATAGTGAGTTCAGTTCTTCCATACCTCAGGGACAGAAAAAATAAACCCCACAGCCAGAGCCTCTCTTGCTTAGAGAAAACTTCAAGAAAACTTTGATCACATCGTGCTTCCAAACATCTTCCCCAGGGCTGCTCAATACATTAAAATGGGTAAGCTGACTTCATGTTTAAGGATCAACAAGAGTTGCTTTTGTTTGTAGGTGCCATCAATCAAGCATGATTCGTAGAACTCTGTCCTACCCTGTGCCTTCCCTGTTATCCTTGACACATTTGAGCCCATTGCTGGAATCACTGTGTCAATTCATCTCATTGAGGATCTTCCCTCTCACCTTTCTAAGTACGATGTCCCTTTCTACGGAACAGCCTCTCCCAACAACATGCCCAAAGTAGGTGAGACAAAGTTACATGATTCTTGCCTCTAAGGAGCACTCTGGGTGCACTTGGCCATTCACATCTGAAGTAACAGGCCTTCAAACATCCCACGACCCACGGAACTGCCTAATGTAAGATGCTTGATTTTGCAAAGCACTTAATCTGGTCGTGGGCATAATTTTAGCTTGGTGTAATTAATGAACTCTGGAAAGTCTTCTATCTAGTCCTCAGCAGCCCACTGACTGACATCGAGTCACATTTATCAGTAAACACTGTGAGTGTTAAATGTATTATTTATATATAATATAAATACACAGAGAGAGTCACTATTTCACTATTTGAAGATTTGCACCGGCAAAGTTTTCTAATTTTAATCTGAAGCTCTGGCATACTCCCAATTCAAAGAGATAGGGTAGAATTGTTCAGAATCGAGTTATGAACGGTTTGTGCAATGCTGGGCACCATATTGTAAAGGCAAGAAAACTTAGCATCTTAAGTGGGGGGAAATAGCAAAAGGCAAAAACTGGGGCAGGGGATCTGAGACTCTATGGATGTCTTGATAATAGCTCTGGGGTGCATTCTCAGTGCATGCTGTCAAAATTGGCTGGTGTCCAGGAAATCCTTTTGAAAGTCCATGCACATGTGTGTGTCCCTGAGGCATTTTGAGTAGGAAAACGGTACATGCACCAAAGAAATTCTATAGCCTTTTCCACGGTTTAAAGTCTGAGATGGGATTTCTTATAGCCTTTAACAATTTCACTTTGTCAGGAAATAAGTGATCTTTAGAGTTTTTGACCCTCTAAAATGGAAATCATAGTCCTATAGTTGCTAGGGTGATTACAAAAAGAAAAGAAAAAAGCTCAGATCAACCCAGGAGCACTATAAAATTTATATTTACATTTCTATTACTGCGTGGTTCCTGATCTTACCCAGAAATATGATGCCAAAATGATGAAGTGCTCACTTGCTCTTTACTTAACCTCCTTCGCTATTTGAACAAATCCCTACAAACTGACCATTCCTCCATTTCTATTTTCTGAGGAGCTTATTTGTTGCCCATTCTTCTACTTTCCAAGAAGAAATTATAATTTCTGAAAAGCACGTATACATAAGCTTATAACATTGAAGTACTTAATAGTTTAGAGTACCACTTCATTGAAACTCTGATTCCTACTAGTATGTAAGTTCAATAAGCTCCTTATTTCTATCCCAGAGAGAGAGAGGAACAATTTAGATACTAAATTCTCCTTCAAAAATGAAAGATGAAATCCAGATATTTGAATGTGGGGGAAATGGAATCCTAGGGGTTATGTGGCTTCAATTCTTAATTCTGGTTGAAAGGCTTGTTTAAATAAAGCTTCGCTAATGACAAGTATATAATAACATAGGTCTTGGTTTTAAAACAGAAACATAAATATTTAGACACACAAGCCTCCCATTCAAAGGGCAATACATTTTTTTAACCACAAATCATTTGAAACGAAAAGCACTGTGCATATTTAGGCATTGTTCACTAAGTGCTTTCAATGGGCTAAAAACTGACATTAAGGACTAGAGACAATTTATTTCAGGAGTCAGACCTGGGATCTCTTTGCCAGCTACTCAAGTTAAAGAGCTCAAGTAACACTTAATTTAGCTATGTTCTGCTCTCTATCATATTGAGGTAGGTTTTTGCTGTTCCTTTTTGCTTCATTTAAATGTAAAGCAACAACTACTCCCCTGTTATCACAGTGTTTTATAACAGAACCTGACTTTACTCACCTAAATAAATAGCAAACCTATTTATATGGATGTCACACTAGATACTAGAGAAACTAAACAGGCCAGTAGGGAATAGTGGTATCTGATCACTGGACTTGCTGTTAATCACTTCTGATAAAAGTGAACTTTAAAAGCACTGTTTAGAACGTTTTCTTTTAAACTAACAGCTTGGGTTTTATGTTTCCTCCATACCATAGATTTCTCTAGTGTGGCTTTTAGAACTTAAAAAAAAGCCTGTTTTCTACCTGTACCTGCTTTACACTCAGGACATAAAGAAGGCCATCTCACAATTAAAAATTAAACACATGTTTCCATTTCAATATGTGTTGTTGTTGTTATATGCCGTCGAGTCATTTGCGACTCATAGCGACCCTATGTACATATGAAAATTAAGAGAGTATAATTTACAGATATTTTTAGTTCTGCATTTAGACCAAGTTGTTGTTGTTAAGTGCCGTTGAGTCGTGCTGTTGAGTCGCCTGAGACCCATAGCAATCCTCTGTAATGGCAGCTCTGAACCCTACCCTATCCTGAGCCAGTCTAACTAATTCTGACACACCAACCCCACTGCCCCAGTTACTGTGTCAATCCATCTCATCCAGGGTCTTCCTCTCCTGTGCTGTCCCTCCACTCTTCTGAACATGATGTCCTTCTCCAAGGACTAGTCCCTCTTGGCCACATGCCTAAAGTATGTGAGACAGAGCTTCAAAATCCTAGCCTCCAAGGAGGTACTTGGTTTCTCCCTCTCCAAGACTGACCTATTTGTTTCCTTGGTAGTCCATGGTATGTTCAAGACTCTTCTCCAGCATCACAACTCAAAGACATCATTTCTTCTTCTGTCATCCTTAGTAATTGACCAGCTCTCTTATATAACAAGTAATCGTGAGGATCATGGCCTGGATTGGGCACATACACCTTACTCTCTAGACTGCCACACCGTTGCTTTCCAGCACTCTGGACTCTATTAGACCAAGTTGTCAATACCAAATACAGCTTCCTTCATAAGTTTACAGCTCTTCCAAAGGTACAGTCTTTAGTAACGTGTCCATTGTGGAATACATACACACACACATACACAAAACTACTAATTTGTATTTAAAGAAGTGACCCTTGTTTAGTATTTTTTTTAAACCCTCAAATTCATTTTTTCACATCTCATCCTGGAAAGGGTTAAACCGGGTGTCTCCTTGGAGGCAAGGATTCTGAGGCTTCGTCTGACATACTCTGGACATGTTGTAAGGAGGGACCTGTCCTTGGAGAGGGACAGGGCAGGAGGGAAGGCCCTCTATGAGGTGGATTGAGTCAGTGACTGGGGTAATCATGATGGGTGTGTCAGAGACAGTGCTATTGGCACAGGATAGAGCAGGGTTTAGGGCTGCTGTACACAGGGTCACTAATGAGTCGCAAGTGACTTGACGGCACATAACAACAACAACAAGTCTAACTCTTGGCAGCCATCTCTCAGTATCTAAAATTGTAAATCTTTATGGGAGGGGATATCCATTGTTTTCTTGTAGAAGGGCTGGTGGATTCAAATTGATGACCGCTGGCAGCACAACGCCACCAGGGTTCCTTATAATTAACCAGGGATATATATCTCTCAATTTGAAAGTGTATTAGTACAAAAGTTTCAATGGGGGGGATTATTTTTAAGTGTAGCCAATGAACATTTAGAGACAACAAAAATAAGGTGAAATTTAACACCCTGAAATTGTTGTTTTAAGCCAAAAATAAGAGAGACAGTGCAAAGAAGACTGGGGTGGGGAGGTAATTTTGAATGAATATTTTAAAAAAAATGAACTGGGGAGGAGGAATAGGAGGAGAAGGGGTAAAATGGGCCACAATGAATGAATGAAAATTTAACGTTTCTGTAAACTTTTGTTAAAGTCACAATTAAAATTAAAAAATGTTATTTTTTTAAAAGATAATTCCTTTGCAGCAGATTTTCCAATATAGTATGTCTTTTTTTTTTTTTTCTCTTCTTGAATGCAACTCCAACAGGCACTGGTTGTGGATCCAATAAAAGGAAATTCTTCACAACTTTAAAAAAGAATGAAATTGTTGTTTCAGTGTTGTTGTTGTTGTTGTTATGTGCCATCGAGTTGCTTGCGCTTCATAGTGACCCTATGTACAAGAGCTGTGAACTCTGTTCTATTCTGTGCCAACCTAGCCATCTTAAATACACTCATTCCCACCACTCCAGTCACAGAATCGATCCATCTCATTGAAGGTCTTTCTCTCCTTTGCCACTCATCCACTCTGCCAAACATGATGTCCCTCTCCAAGGAACATTTCTTCCTTGCAACATGCCCAAAGTATGTCAGATGAAGCTTCAGAATCCTTGACTCCAGGGAACATTCTGGCTTCACCCTCTCCAGGAAAAACCTGTTCGTTCTTCTAGCAGCCCATGGTATATTCAACACTCTTCTCCAGCACCACAACTCAAAGGCAACAATTCTCTTTCTATCATCCCTATTCACTGTCCAACTCTCTGATGCATAGCACATAATTGCAAAGACTATAGCCCGGATCAGGCACACCTTAGTCTCCAGCCTGACATCGTTGCTCTTCAGTACACTTGAGAGGTCCCTCACAGCTGACTTTCCCAATGCAATTTGTCTCCTGATTTCCTGGCTGCTGTTACCAAGAGTGTTGACTGTGGAGCCAAGCAAACTAAAACTGTTAACTATCTCAATCTCTTCACCATCCATACTGATGCTGTCAATTGACCCAGTGGTGAGAATCTTTGTTTCTTGATATTGAGCTTCAATCCATATTGAAGACTGCAGTCCTTGACCTTCTGCAGCAAGCACTTCAGGTCCTACTCAGTTTCAGAGAGCAGGGTTGTGTCATCTGCATAACGCAGGTTGTTGATGATTCTTCCACCAATCCTGATGCCACGTTCCTCTTCGTATAGCATACAGATTGAAAAGGAATGGAGACAAAATACATCCCTGACAGACCCGTTTCTTGATTTTGAACCATGCAGTGTCCTCCTGCTCTGTTCTGATGACTGGCTCTTGGTCCAAGTATAGGTTTCGCATTAGCACAATCAAATGTTCTCGGATTCCCATTTTTCTCAGAGTCAGCCACAGCTTGTTGTGATCCACACAGTCAAAAGCCTTTGCATAGTCAATGAAGCACAGATAGACATTCTTCTATTCTTTGCTTTCTGCCAAGATCCATCTAACATTAGCTATAATATCCCTAGTACCACGACCTCTTCTAAATCCAGTCTGTACATCTGGCAGTTCTCTGTTGACATATTGTTGCAAATGTTTTTGGATAATTTTCAGGAGACTCTTGCTTGCATGTGATATTAATGATATTGTTTGATAATTCCTGCACTCTGTTGGGTCATCTTTCTTTGGAATGGGAACAAATATTGATCTTTTCCAGTCAATCGGCCAGCTGGCTGTCCTCCAGATTTCTTGGCACAACTTGGTGAGTACATCCAGGGCAGTGTCTGTTTGTTGAAATATGTCGACTGGTATGCCGTCAACTGACTCCTCTATCTTAGTAATATCATTTGAGTTTTGTTGAACTTCAGTTTGTTTCCTTGTTTGTTTAAAAGAAATGTTTAAATTGCTTTCTAGTGACTCCACATTTTCATTTCTTAGAATGATTCATATCAGCACACAACTGCATACAGATGACGGTAGAATAAGCTCTCCTTATCTGTGAATTCTGCATCCATGGATTCAACCAAAAGAGGAGTGAAAATTATTCAGGGGGGAAAAATGGAGGCTCCTTAAAAGCAATGATGTGGTCAAGGCAATCCTTCAAAGGCAAAGAGAGAGCATAAAGTGTTATTTACATAGCTTTTACATTGTAGAAAGTATTAGAAGTAACCAGAAGATGCTTTCAAGTATGCCAGAGGACATGTATAGATAAGATGCAAATATTACATGCGATTTTATGAAAGGAACTTGAGTGTCTGCAGATTTTGGTATCCACAGGGGGCCTGGAACTAATCCCTGAGGATACCAGGGAATGACTGTAACTCCCAGCTGCTATCATATTTACTTCCTGAAGGAAAAATGCTTATTTCTTGGTTCACTAATAGCGTCTTCTTGGTTCACGAATAGCTCCTACTTTGCATCTGTATTGCGCTGAAGCATTCAGACTGGAATGGCACAGTCCATAAGCAATTGCACTGTTTGCCCAAAGGCAGCATATCTTTCATGGTTAGTATGCTTTTCATTTCAGTTTGCAGTCCCTGATGGATAGTTACTATGACTCAGAATCAACTCCATGGCCGTGAACTTTACCACACAACCCTTGACTCTGTACACCACAACCACTCTATGCCTTTCAGTAGATTCTGACCCATAAAAACCATGCAAGAAAGAGAAGGGTTTCCCTAGGAGGCTTCCAAGGCAGTAAGCACATCATCATAGATGTACACGGCTTTATTGTGTTAGAACTGTTTACCTTTCATTTCAGAAACTCTGGTTAGGGAGCTGTGGTGGTCTAGTCTATAGGGAGCCAACCTGCTAACCCTTACGAGGTGATTCTCTGGTGATTTGATTCCACCCGTGACTGCGTGAGAAAGACAGGCAGTCTCCCTCTTGTGCAATTCATTGTTTCTAAAAATTGCTGAAGAATCAACTAGGAGTTGGTTGTAACATGATCCCAATGAGTTTGAGTGAGTTAGACCCTTCAGTTGGCAGTCCAACAACTTATTGTGTCACCAATGGTCCTTTTGACTACCGAGTTTTACCTAATTCTATTCTCACCCAGTTTCCCCTCTAACAAATTCTAACTCGTCTTCATTCACACTTTACAAATATTCACTGAAAAACCTATCATAAGTCAGTCACATGTTATAAACTAGGAATATCAAAGTAAACCAAGAAAGACAAAGCCTTACTCTCATTAATTATACTTTCTAAAGGAGGAGGAAGAAAAGAAACAGGATGAATTAATGAACTCCAGCTTCTTGCTTTAGTGTACCACTGAGTGACTTTGACATAGGGACCTCAGAGTGGTAGAGTAGAGCTTTATAGTTGTGGATTTCCAGACCTTTTCCAATGGTTTCCAACTTCCAATCTTTCAGTTATCAGTTGAGCACTTAACCTTTGTGCCACTAGGGCACCTGAAGCAAGGAGAAATGACATGAAGGGTATGAGCAGAGGCTGATACTTTCAACCATGAGGTAAGGGAAGCCTCACTAAGGCTAAGGCCAACACTTTGATTAGGCCTGATGGCGAGAAGAAGGCTTATGTTCAACTTGCTTCTGACTATGATGCTTTGGATGTTGCCAGCAAAATTGGGATCATGTGAGTCCAGCTCGTTAATTCTAAATAAAAGTTTCTCTCTCTCTCTCACACACACACATACACAGACAGACAGACAGACACACACATACACACACAAAGAGTTGTTTTTTTAAAGGAAGATTAGAATGAATTAAAGGAATGAACTAGGTTGAAAATAAAGTGAAGAATAGTCCAGGTATGTCAAGAAAGACCTCTGACACAGGCATGTGCTCTCAGAGGAGCCATGGAGCAGGCATGAGATAAACAGCATGGAGAAAAGAAGAGGGAGAATTGAGCAAAGAAATCAGAGAGAGTCACAGGAGAATAATTAGAATTTCTCTGTTGACTTGGAGGAGGAGGAGGGGTGTCTGAAGATTCTGAAAGTGATATGATTTGACTTTTAACTGGATCCCTCTGACAATGGTGTGGGAAACAGACTCTATGTGGAGCAAGGCACAAAGTAGGGAGATTTGTTAGGAGATCATAGGAATGGTAGCGATGATGGGGAGTTGGATCAGAGTAATGGTAGAGCTGTATTCTGGGCATGTTCTACAAGCAGAGCCCATAGGATTTGGTAATTAATTATATGTAAGAGAGGATTCAGAAACAACAGAAACATTTTTGCATGGCTAAGTGGAATAAAAGAATCCTATTAGCTATAACAAGGGAGTTCTGCTGGCCTAGTAGACAGGGAGTTGCCTGCCAACTCAAAGTCAGGTGGTTTGAATCCATCTTCCAGCTGTTCCACAGAAAGAAGAGAGGTAATCTCCACCTCTTTGATTTATAGACTCTGGAAATCCACTGGAGTGTAAGTTACAAGTTAACTCTAAGTCCATGGCAAGGAATGACTGATTAGCTATAACGTGGAAAACTGCAGAAGGATCAGGTTTAGGGGCAAGGTGGTTTAGTACAGAGAAGCTAAATTTAAGATCATTATTAGATATCCAAGTGTATGTATCATATACATAGCTCTGGTCACATAGTAAATTGGAAGTTGCGCCACTCTGAAATTTTGAATCCAGTGGCAACTCTACGGGAGAAAGTTGGGTAATAGCCTCTTGTGCAATTTAAAAACCTTCAAAACAATCAATTGCAAGTCAGTTCTGACTCAAAAGTAATAAGCTAAGCTGCGCTTGATTCGGATATATAAAAGTCAGAATTCAGGGGAGAAGTCCTAACTGAAGATATGCATTTGGGATTCATTGGAGGTAGTTTGTCATATCTTCTTCCATACTTGCTAACACAATATGGTTCTTTTAGACATTCCTTTCCCTATCGTCCTTTCCATTACTAGGCCTCTGTGGATAATTGGAGCAGTCATTCCTACAGCTTAAATATCACCTTGGCACTGGGTTTCACTGAGGTAGCAAAGGGCTTGAGCATGGTGTACAGATAATATATAGCATAGATGCACAGTTGATGGTGCCCCAAAGGAGAGGCATCCAACAAATTGAGAAATTTAGCCATTTAATGGTTAGGACTCTCAAGGGTATGTGAAGATTCTTGGGGATTAGGAGAAATGAAGCAAAAACAAGGTACA
This sequence comes from Elephantulus edwardii, assembly GCF_000299155.1. Lineage (NCBI taxonomy): Eukaryota > Metazoa > Chordata > Mammalia > Macroscelidea > Macroscelididae > Elephantulus > Elephantulus edwardii. Next base: position 8,391,185 of record NW_006399766.1, on the reverse strand, counting down.
AGGAGGCAATTCCAAGCTATTGACGGGTAGAAGCTCAATCACAGGCTCTTGGCTTTGTTGTCTTGATGAGAACAGGTAAACGTCCCTGACAGTCCCTGATCTCCCAATTAACCAGACAGAAAGAAAAACAGGAAAGCTAAGCCACAAACTTTTACAACAAGAAAGAAAATTGGGTGGTATAAGGTGTTGAGTATCCACAGTGCAATTTAATAATATGGCTCCTGGACTTTACAAAGGTATTATAAAGTATTATTATACCTTATAAAGGGTATTATTTATAACTAGGTTCAGACAGGCTAGACTCTAATTAGTCTCATTGGCTTAGTTTTCCTTTCTCTAATTTTACTACTTTCTGGTTTCTTCCTGACATAAATTCTTCAATCATTACCTGTGGCATTCAAAGTTATTGGACAAAACCCCAAAATCCAACAATTCCCAAACTGAACCCACAGCTTTTATCCAATTTGATCTCTTGATGCCCTGCTAACAAAGATATTTTGATTTGAGGAAGATAATATCTTTGCTATTGTTCAAGCGCATTTCTTCAAGAGTTATATATATATGTTGCTCTTGTTTTTGTTTTTATACCTAACTATATAACAGTACCTACTTCACAAGATTGTTGTGGGGACCACATAAGCTACCACAAGTCAAATACTTGAACAAGGCCCCGGCACATAATAATTTAGTACTATCCAAATTCCAATCATATGCAAAGCCCAATCTAAGACCTTGTGCTCTATGAAATTCCTGTAAGATTCTGCTTTCTACATTGCTTTATCCTCTTCTTGAATTTAGTTACATTCCTGTCCTGTCATAAATATTTTGCCTTGGATCCATTTATTTGCTATAACAAATCTCCATTCAATGTTACAAATGACCAAAGAGCAAGTATCATGTCTTTTATTTATGTCTTGTCTATGTCTTGTCTATCTTTTAAGGTCCTAAATCAGGACATGAGGCCTTAATAAACAATTGTTCAGTTGAAACTCTAAATTTTAACATGCTTATGTTATTACCGTCAAGTTTACTTTTCATATCAGATAAGGGACTTATATCCAGAATTTATGAAATACTTGAGCACCACAACAAGATAAAGGTAAATAATCCAATAGAAAAATGGGCACAGGATATGAACAGGCACTTCACCGAAGACGACATTCAGATGGCTAACAAACACATGAAGAAATGCTCAAAATCCCTAGCCCTAAGAGAGATGCAAATTAAAACAACTATGAGATATCATTTCACCCCAGTCAAAATAGCAAAATTTAACAGAACAGCAAGCAACAAATGCTGGCGAGGTTGTGGAGAAACTGGAACCCTGATTCACTGTTGGTGGGAGTGTAAAATGGTGCAAGCCCTGTGGAAAGCAGTATGGCGCTTTCTCAAAAAGTTGCAAATAGAGATACCATTTGACCCAGCAATTCCACTACTGGGAATATACCCTGAAGAGACCATAGCTGACATCCAAGCAGATATATGCACACCCATGTTTATTGCAGCTTTGTTCACAATAGCAAGGAGTTGGAAACAACCTAAGTGCCCATCAACAAACGAATGGCTAGAGAAGCTGTGGTATATTCGCACAATGGAATACTAGGCTGCATTAAAAAACAAGGAACTCATGCAATATTATTCAAAATGGTTGACTCTGGAGAACATTATGCTGAGTGAAATATCCCAGTCACAAAAGGACAAATATTACATGATGCCACTGTTGTAGAATGGGACTGTCCTTGGGGTTGGGGAGAGACTGAGTAAGATGGGTTCAATAATGTATACTGCACTAAAACAGAGGAGGGAGAGAACCGTTTAAAAGAGAGATGTAACTGGGTATTTCTGTCATCACAGGAGACTAGAGCGAGGGCTGCATGGTGGAGGGGACCTTGGGGAGGGTTTGTAAAACAATGAAAGAATCTTCTCTTTTACTTTTCCATAATTTTTGGACTCATGTACTTATAACTTGTTAGTCAAATTTGTGTCTTCTAGGTTGCAACACCCCCATGATACATCTTGAAGGATATGAACATGTACAGCCAAGCACAATCAATAAGAGTGCATCTGAATTCCAAAATCAATCTCCATAATAGTCTATGTGTTTCCTACTGCCAAAGGGGCCCTTTAGAGTAGTGAGAGAAGATCTTCACCCTGAAACCCACAACGTCCCTTTTCAGCAGGAAGTAGCTAAGAGAATACGCCGTCCCCTTTTCCTTATGACTCAGGGTGAAGTCTCTCTCAGGGAGGAGTGATAGGGAATGGCAAAGGATACACTGACAAAGAAGATTAATCAGAACTGGCTTTGACAAGCACTGTGGCATCTGGACAAGAACAAACTGGGAGGAGGGTGGAGAGAATAGTGGAACAATGAATGAGTGGAAGCCCAAAATCTCTGTAAATGTTTATGAAAATTAATAAAATATAATTATAGAAAAAAAAAAAAGAAAAGTAAACTTGAATGGATTGAACATCATTCTTGAGCCACTGCATTCAGGTCGCACCAGATGTTTAGAGATCTTCTGATATTTTCCTGTTTATTTTTACTGGTTATATTTTTGCTGTTATGTTTTTACAGTAATTTGTTAGCAGAAATACTGAAATAATGGTCTGTCTACATATTCTGTCTGTGTTTCCCCTACTAGTTTCTTCTCAATGCCTCAGATATCTAACAACAAACAGAGTTTTATTTGCAGAATTGTGTTTACAAATAATCTCTCAGGTATCACAAAACCTTAATAAAAACAAAAACCCTAAAATACAAACACCCCCCCCCATTTCTTTGGTGCTACAAGGGTTCCACAAAGACAATGTCTCTAGACTGTTAGCACCAATGAAACAAAAACTGACTTCACAGTTCATTGTGTGACATGTACTTGTGTTAAGTTGTGCACATGGCCTAAATTATTCTACAGAAAATCCTGAGAGAAAAATTGGCTGTTATTCCTATCAAAGGAAACGTGTGTGGAAACAAGTGCTTTTCTGTTTGTTTAAAATTTGTCACATGATATTCATCTTCCTAGGTCTTTTTTAAGTCTGAGCAGAGGAGTGGCAGGTAAGTTTTATGGAGAAAAATGAGAAGTTAATAAACACAGTCACTTGACAGAGTCTAAGAAATAGATTCTTGCTGAAAAGGGGAATCAGGAAATGAGAGCAGAAGGTTTTGCTTTTTCTTTCTATTTGATGTTCTTTTATCCCCTTTAATTATGTATGATCATGAACATCTTATTTTGACAAAGAACTGAAAATCTAAGTGATGAAGCAAGCTCATAGTTACTGTACAAAAGTATGGATTCAAATATCCATAAATTAATACATATAGGAACAGAGGGTTTCAGAAAATTGGTAAAATATTTGCTAATGTTATGTCAAGGAACTCTGGCAGCATAGTCCATAGTCAGTTGTGCTGTTAACACAAAGGTGGTGCATCTCTGCAAGTTAAAAACCACCAGAAATGTCACAGAAGAAAGATGGGCAATCACTTCCTGTGCAATTTATGGCTTTCCAAAACCCCCCTGAAGGGTCATCTATGAGTTAAGTTTGACTTAATGGCAATGAGGGAATGAGTAAGGGCAATGCATTGAACGACACAGGGAGCATCAAAGAAAATGTAAAGACTACATATATTCACTGTATCAAAAATAACTGATGGACATTTAACCATTTTAGCATATGGTCAGGAACCAATGGCCCTAAAGGAAGGCATGGTCCTCCTGGAGGCATGGATGAGCAAGTGGCAGGAATTGATGGAATACCAATACCTATCGAGATGTCTCAACAATAAGACGCAATGCTGCAAGGCACTCACTTATCTATGCCAGGTAATTTGGAAGAAAGAATGTTACCTGACTAACCAACTTGAGGAGATCCATATTTGTGCCCATTTCAAAGAAAGGAAATACAATGGGGCAATTATCAAACAGTACCATTGCTATGACAAGGAAGTCAAATTTTGCTGAAGAGTGTTTTTTAAAAAACATAATGATTGTTGCAGTATATCCACAGAGAACTACTTAAAATGCAAGCCTCACTCAAGAGAGGAAATGAAGAGACATATATCATTACTGATGTCAGATGGCTGAAAGGAGAGAATCCCAGAACGATGTTTACCTGTGTTTGTTTAAGTTGTCAAGGATTTTCGTTATTGCATAGCAAATAATTGAGAAGACCATGGCCTAGATCAGGCGCACCTTAGTCTCTAAGCAACTGACATTTACACTTCTCAGTACTCTGGACTATGCCGTTAGAATTCCCTTAGTATTGTCTAAAGTTAGCAAAGAAGAGGAAAATCTTCAGTGGTATGGATTGACACAATTGCTGTAACAATGCAAATCATATGAGGATGCTATACAATGGGGCAATGTTTCCTTGAACATGGAGTTCACTATGAACCAGAGCTGACTTGATAGCACCTCACAATGACAAGCAGTTTCTAAATGAATGTGAAAAGTTCTTTTCAGTGGCCCTGTGATTAGTTACCCTGCTGGTTCACTGTTCACAATTTGTGTTCTACAGAGGAAAAATCCTTTCCAATTGCAAAATATATCTGGGCAAGTGAGTGTTCCCTAGGGTAATGCTCTGACTTGGCATATATAACAAATCTGTAATTATGTATCACAGATTAAAAAGTGACTTCATAATTAGTCAAGCACAGCTTGGATGTTCAGGAATAAAAGGGAACCCTCCCCACAATTTAATTGCAACCTCCACATTTCTATCCGCTTTAAGAATTAGAAGTGGGAATAGCGAGCAATTTCTGAATTCTAGAATTTATAGGATGTGGATTATCTTAGCGGCCTTGCTGTGAGAACGGAATGAATTGGAGTGAGTTGTAAAAGCACATTTTTGCCAAATTGGGAGAGAACTGCAGCATAAGAGTCAAAATAGGACAACTGCTGGGTCTGATAAAGTAATGGAATAGAGTAGTGAATAATTTCCTATAAAAGAAATACACTGTATAAAGTATAAAGTATAAAGGAAGCCTAAACTATGGATACAGAAATATGAGCAGGGTATGAATATAATACAATAAATATCTATAATCTCTTTACTATTAGATAAAAAAGGGTATTACAGAGATGAGTTAAGCACAACTTAAATTGTAGCAAATACAGTAATATTTATAAAGTCTTTATCTATATATACAGGAAATTGAACAAATAAATCCAAACTCATAAAAGCAGTTGGAGTAAGAAAGTGTCTTTATAACTGAATAAATGTGTTAGTTGAAAAAAAAATTCCTTTTTCTTTCAGAAAACACTAAATGATTGCATTATGCAAAAAAATGTTTATATATATTTGTAAAATCAATTATTTACAATGTGGTAATACATTAATAAAAGTTACATATTTCTAAGTATGGAGATGTTATCTTTTTTAAAAGTGAAAGTAAAATTTGGAAGATATTTATAATTGTGTTTTACATGTTTTCAAAATTGTATTTATGTTGTTGTTCCTGTTGAGAATACTAAACTATGTATTAAATCAACCCTTTATACATGTAGATTTTAGTGACATTGATTACATTTTTCATGTTGTTCAACTATCTTCACTATCCTTTTCTGAGTTATTCTTTCTTTAACATAAACTACTAAAACCCCTAAAGTGCCTAGCAAATCTTTTGAGTTGCTATAGTCAATTTGATCCCATATATTATTGTTGTTAGGTACCAATAAGTTGAGTATGACTCCTAGTGACCCAATGAACAAGTGATCTGAACCCTGCCCTATCCTGTGCCAGCCTCATCATCTCTGATATACTTGAGCTCATTACTGCAATCACTGCATCCATCTCATTGGGGGGGTCTTCCTCATTTTCTCCTTTGCTTACAGATGTTTCTCCTCATTTTGTGTGACTTCCATTCTGGGCTCTACCTCTAAATCAAAAGTATCCATTGATGCCTTCTTAAAACTCAACAATACTTTAACTATTGAGAAAGGACTGCCTAGTGGACTATGCTCTTAAAAACTATCTATACAGGTTTAAAGTTTCCACACTATCCCAAGGCTCTAGCAGCCAGGAAATCAAAAGACGAGTTCCATTGGGAAAGTCTGCTGTAAGGGATCTCTTCAGAGTATTGAATGAAGAGCAACAATGTCCGTCTAGAGAATAAGGTGTGCCTCATCTGGGCCATGGTCTTTGCAATTACTTGCTATGCATAAGGAAGGGAGACAATGTCTAAGGATGATGAAAGGAGAATTGATGCCTTTGAGCTGCGGTGCTTGAGAAGAGTGTTGAATATACCATGGACTACTAGGAGAACAAGTAGGTTTGTCTTGGAGAAACTGCTCTTTGGAGGCAAGGATTTTGAGGATGTGACATACTTTGAGCATGTTCCAAGGAGAGGCCAACCCATGGAGAAGGACATCATGCTTGGGAGAGTGGAGGGACAGCACGGGAGAGGAAGACCCTGGACGAAATGGACTGACTCAGTGACTGGGGTAATGGGGCTAGGGGAGCCAGAGAAATAAGGATGGCTCAGAATAGAGCAGGTTTCAGAGCTGGTGTACATAGGGTCACTAAGAGTTGCAAGCGACTTGATGGCACATAACAACAACAACAACATACTTTCAGTGTTTCATCCACCCTCTATGGCTACCTAACACTGGAGTTCACTAGAATTTGAAATTGTTTAATATGTTCTCCTTTTTGATCAGGTTTCCTTTCTTAAATCCTTGATCAAATTGTTCATTTAGAGTGGAGCACATGCTGTGGTGCTGGAAAAGAGTTTTTAATATACCATGGACTGTTAGGAGATCAAACAAGTTCATCCTAGAGAGGGTGAGACCAGGCCGCTCATTGGAGGCAAGGATTCTGAAGCTCCGTCTGACATACTTTGGACACATTGCAAAGAGGGACCAGTATTTAGAGAGGGACGTCATGCTTGGGAGGATGCAGGGACAGCGTAACAGAAGAAGACCCTGGATGGGATGGATTGATTCAGTAACTAGGGTAATGAGGGAGGGTGTGTCAGAGGCAATAAGATTGATACAGGGTTTAGGGCTGTTGTACACAGGGTCACTATGAGTCGCAGGTGACTTGACGGCACATAGCAACAATAACAACAACATGGCAAAAGTCAGTTGCTCTTGGAAGCAGTAAGTCATGCCTTTCAGCTGACTCTAATTTCTGACTTGATTCTTCACTTGCTAAAAAGAAGCTAATTGTCGTGCTTTGGGTGGCAGCTTGCAAGCTTTTAAGACCTAGATACTATAAAAGTGATTGTTGTTGTTGTGTGCCATTGAGTCTTAACCCATTGATCCACAGTTGACCTTCTAACAGGTTTTCAGAAACAGTAAATCTCATGGAAGGAGGTTGTCCATCTGCCTTCTGCAATGTAGTTAGTGTATTTGAACTATGTGTTTTGGGTATTGTAGTGCAGCTTCTTACCACTAAACCAACAGGACTCCCTACGTAAGTGATTGTTAGTGTTGTAAGGTGCCATTGAGTCAACTATGACCTCCACGAACAGCTGAACTGAATCCTACCCTATCTGAGGTCATCATCCCAATGCGTCTCATTAGGGTCTTCCAGTGTAAGTTAAGGAGCCCTGATGGCATGGTGCATAAAATACCAAGCTGCTAACCAAAACTCAGTGTTTCAGATCCACCAGTTGTTCTGTGGGAGAATGTTTCTCCCTGTTAAGATTTACCACTTTGGAAATCTACCATCAAATGTCACCATGACTCAGTACTGGCTCAACAAGAATAAGTGTGAGTGGGTTTGTAGGTCAATTAGTTGTAATATCCATGAATTTATAACCTTAATCCTTGAATTCAATGGTTCAATGAGAGGTTTGGTTGTACATAAGCAACTTCAACAGCTACTCACTCTTGTGTGTGTGTGCACGCCCGTTGTTGTGGTTGTCGTTGCAAACACATCAAACACCGATATTTCACAGCTTCTGCCACTTCAATCTTGTAAATGTATGTAACTGATTAATAGCAATTGCAGTAATTGGTTACACAACTCTATCCTTTAATGACTGTGGTTTTTTTCCCCCCATCACTGTTAACCTCCCTTTCCTCCTCCTGGTAAGTACTGCTAAACTTTGGTCTGTATATAGTTATTTTTTCTTCTCTTTTATATACATGAGGTCATACAATATTTGTCCTTTATGATAAATTTACTATGTTCAATATGATGAGCTTGTTTCTATTCATACTGAAGCATGTATCAATACTGCATTTTTCCTTTCTGAGTAATATTCCATCATATGTACATACCACATTTTGTTTATCCATTCATCATTTGATTTAGGTTGTTTCCAACTCTTAGCTATTGTGAATAGGGCTGCAATGAACACTGGTATATGAGTTTCTCTTTAAGTCTCTGAGGAAGGGACAAGTCCAGGAGTGAAATTGTGGGGCCTTATTCTTTTTTTAAGAAAATGTCACACTGTTTCCCACAAAAGTTCTACCATTCTGAATTCCAACAAACAATGAATAAGGGTTCTGATTTCTCCAAGTCCTCGCCAACATTTATTTATTTTTTTTAATCTTAGTCATACTAGTTGGAGTGAAATACAATACCATTGTGGTTTTGATTCTTATATATCTGATAATTCTCAACTCATTGCTGTTAAGTCAGTTCTGACTCATAGCTAATGCTCCCACAGACTTTCTAGATTTTCTTTAAAAAAGGCTTTCTAGATGTCTAAATTGAATGGAAGGAAATTGTTTCCTTTTATCACATGGAGCTACTGGAGTGGATTCAAACTGGCAGAGAGGTGCTACCTTGGGGTTCACAGTACAACTCCTTATGGACTATGTGACCAGAGGTCCTGTATTAAGGACCAATGCTGCTAAATGTTTTCTTTGATGCAATGCCTATTGAAGTTCTCAGTCCATTTTATGGTAGGGTTGTCTTTTTATAGTTAAGTTTTTTACATGATATATATATACACACATTACATATATACACACACATTATATATATATATATATACACATTATATATATATATACACACACACATTATATATATACACTATACATATACACACTATATATACACACACACTATATATATATACTACATATATTCTCTATAAATATATATATATATAAAATCTCCAATTTTTGTCATATGTCTTTTTCCAAATGTACTTCTCCCATAAATAACTTGTCTTTTCCTTTTTGGTGGGACTGTCTTTTCAAGAAGAAAAAGATTTAATTTTTATTATTTTCTATTTTGTATTTTCTGTTTATGGTTTTATTTTTGTTAATATTTCATTGCTTAAAGGTAGGCCTGCTTTTTCTAAGAACTTATGTTTTAGCTTGCACATTTAATTCTGTAGTCAATTTTCAATTTGTTTAAATTCTTCCAGAAGATAAAACAGGAATAAATATTTCCTCATTAATTCTATGATGCAGACATAACTCTGACACTAAACCAGACAAAGAATACTACCAATCAATAGCTGTTATGAATATTGAATTTAAGAATCTCTAAAAATACTAGCAATCAAAACTTGCATATTAAAAGTCTCAAATGTCATGATTTACACAAAGAATTCAGGGATGGTTCAATATTAAATAAAAACAATCAAAATAATAGGATAAAAAAAACATTAATAAAGCAATGGCAAAGAATCATCTCTATAGATGCAGACAACTCATTTGATAGAACTCAATATTCTTCAGAATGAAATATCTAAAAAATACTGAAATAGAAGAGGAATTTCCCAGTATGATACAGAGCATATGAAAAGCTAATAAATGGCATTACACTTAATAAGAAAGATTGAGAGTTTTCTTCATGAAATGGGGAATAAAACAAAGGTGCCAGCTCTTATCACTTGTATTCAATATCCTAACAGAAGTTTTATCAAGTGTAATATGAATAAGAAATAAAAAGTATTTAAGATAAGAAAAGGAAAATAATTGCAAATGAGAATGATGTTATCCCATAGAAAATCTAATGGATCGACAAGAAAACTTGAGAACAAATAAAGAATTTTAGCTAAATTATAGTATACAAGATTTACAAAGAAAAATTTGAGGATCTATGCAGCAGCAGTGAAAAATCTGCAAAGGAATTAGGACAGCCATTTTAGTTACAGTGTCTTGGAATAAATCTGAACAAGAAAATGAACAATGTATACAATGAAAGCTATAAAATACTGATGAAAGACATAAAAAAGCATTAAGTAAAGAGAAAGTATACATTTGCTGCCTTAAAATTAACATATAAATACTACTGAGAGCTATCTGTACATACAATGAAATCTCATTCAAAATACCAATAACTTTTTTTATAGAAATAGAAAAATCAATCCTCACCTTTATATGAAATCCAAAAGGCCCCACATAGTTAAAGCAATGTTTAATGTTTAACTATCTAAACATTGAAAAACAGAAGAATAGAAGGACATATCATTCCTAATATTACAACATACTTACAGCCACAGTGAACAAGTCTTGCACAAGTATCATAATACATGTTGCTGTGTGCCGTCAAACGGGAACTGACTCAGAGATGACCCTCTAGTGGGTTTACAGAGACAGTAAATTGCACGAGAGGAGATTGCCCAGCCTTCTCCTGTGGGGTCTCTGGTGGATTTGTACCTTGTGCCTTGGGGATTGCAACAGAGACTCTTACCGCTAGGCCACCAGAACTCAATGGACACATAGACCAATGGAATATAACTTAGAGTTCAGAAATAAACTCACACATCTATTGTCAGCCGACTTTTGAAAGGCATAACTTCATTCAACTACGAGAAAGAAGAGTTTCTTCAATAGTGGTATGTGCTGGGAGATAAGGAAGGCCAAATTTACACTAGCTAATAAAAAGGCAAGGATCAACTGGAACTGTCCACCAAATTATCTAGGTACATGGGTGATGTCAGGGTCAATGAACTATAATCACCCACCAAATTTTCCCACTGGCCTGTATTCAGGCCTTAAAATAAATCAAAATGCAAAAGCTAGCCAGCTATAATCATCCAGGCCACACGTAGCACTGTGTCTTTCTCCACTCCTTACTTCCACAGATGAATCCATCTCAGAGTCTTTCTCTTTGAGACTTATGTTTTCTAATAAAACGATCTTGACTTTTTGCCTTCACTCTTGTCTCCTCATCTTTCCTTTCAGTTGTATGTTCTAATGAGAATTACTCTGAGCAGGACAAACAATTTAAGAAGGGGTGAACCAAGCCAAGAACAGTGGATTTATCTAGTCAATCTTTCTGTAGTCTCCCAATAGGTTCAGTTTGTTGACCTAGCAAGGGTGTCCAAACCTCAGCAGTCTACACATATAACAGTAGGGGAACTGAATCTCTACATGGAGAAAATGGAAACAAGATTCATGACTTTCGCCATACATACACATACACACACAAATAAATGAAAAATGGATTAAGTATCTGGATGTTTTGAGGTTTTTATAAGATCTCTGATTAATTATTAAACTTAGAATAATTATAACATTCTCCGGTTGTAATATTATTAGACTGGTGAAAAATCTACCCTTTTTTATCTAGTATGCCCTTGTATTAAAAATAAGCATAAATATTCATTATTTTCTTTGATTTTAGATATTTTGTTCAGATTTATATTATTGTCAAATTTTCTATTGTCTCATTCCCCAAGTCCCAGAATAGAAAAACAGTTTGCTCACGGCATAAGTTTTGTCCTCACATAAGGGATCGTTTACATGTTATGAAATACACTCCACGGGAGAAATATCTTGACCTGATGTTAGAGCCTTGCTTCTAGCACATTTACTTATGAGTCAAGGGACTCACTGAACACTGTAATATGGAAGAGAAAGATATCTACAGAAGACAGATGACATCCCCCACCAACCTTCCCCTGAGTTATTATCTGGCAGTCAGGATGGCCTACTTTCGGTTACTTGAACAAGTCAGATATGTCTCTAGGTTTGGACTTTGTACATACAATTTTGTCTTCTCAGCTAGAAAAACTGATGCCCCGGCCTTCTTGTAAACCTTTACTCAAACAACCTTTCTACTCATTTTAACATTGCAATCATTCCTCTTGCATTTTCACCACACTCTGCTCCCTTGACAATCCTATGCTGCTTTTGTCCTTTACTGTCAAGACTAACAAGACTTAAGGAGAGTGGAGGTGAGAGAGAGAAGTGTGCAATCGAAAGGTTTTCAGTGGACAGATTTTAAGAAGTTGATCACCATGCCTTTCTTTAGAGGCACCTGTAAAGTAGGTTAATTGTTTGCCTCACACCACTCAGGGACTACTGTTGTTGTTGTTGTTGTTATGTGCTGTCGAGTCGTTTCCGACTCATAGCGACCCTATGCACAACAGCCCTAAACCCTGCTCTATCCTGCGCCAACCGCACTGCCTCTGACACACCCATCCCAATTACCCCAGTCACCGAATCAATCCATCTCATAGAGGGTCTTCCCCTCCTGCGCTGTCCCTCCACCCTCCCAAGCATGATGTCCCTCTCCAAGGACCCGTCCCTCCTGGCAACATGTCCAAAGTATGTCAGACGAAGCCCCAGAATCCTTGCCTCCAAGGAGTAGCTTGGTTTAATCCTCTCCAAGATGAATCTGTTTGTTTTCCTGGCAGTCCGTGGTACATTCAGTACCCTTCTCCAGCACCACAGCTCAAAAGCATCCACTCTCCTTCTGTCCTCCCTAGTCATTGTCCAACCCTCTGATGCATAACAAGCGATTGCAAAGACCATGGCCTGTATCAGGCGCACCTTAGTCTCCAGAGAGACACTGTTGCTCCTGAGTAACTTTGAGAGGTCCCTAACAGCAGACTTTCCCATCGCGATACGCTTTTTGGTTTCCTGACTGCTGGTACCAAGAGTGTTGACTGCGGAGCCGAGCAAACTGAAGCTGTGAACACTCTCAATCTCTTCGTCATCCATCCTGACGCTGCTAATTGGTCCAGTGGCGAGAATCTTTGTCTTCTTGACATTGAGCCTTAGTCCATACTGAAGGCTGCAGTCCTTGACCCTTCGCAACAAGTGCATGAGGTCCTCCTCAGTTTCAGCAAGCAGGGTTGTATCATCTGCATAACGCAGATTGTTAATAGATCTTCCACCAATCCTGATGCCACAATTCTCCTCATAGAGCCCAGCTTCTCGGATAATCTGCTCTGCATACATGTTGAAAAGGTATGGAGACAGGATGCATCCCTGGCGTACACCCTTCCCAATTTTGAACCATGCAGTGTTACCCTGCTCTGTTCTGACTACTGCCTCTTGATCCAAGTACAGGTTTCGCATTAGCACAATTAAATGTTCTGGGATTCCCATTCTTCTCAGAGTCAGCCACAGTTTGTTATGATCCACACAGTCAAATGCCTTTGCATAATCAACGAAACACAGATAGACATTCTTCTGGTATTCTCTGCTTTCAGTCAAGATCCATCTAACATCAGCAACAATATCCCTAGTACCACGACCCCTTCTAAACCCAGCCTGGACTTCTGGTAGTTCTCTGTTGATGTGCTGTTCCAGTCGTTTTTGGATTATCTTCAGTAGAATCTTGCTTGCGTGTGAAATCAATGATATCGTTCTATAGTTTCCACACTCTGTTGGGTCACCCTTCTTTGGGATGGGAACAAATATAGATCTCTTCCAGTCAGTTTGCCAAGTGGTTGTTCTCCAGATTTCTTGGCACAACTTGGTGAGCACATCCAGGGAATCCTAGCTTACTCAAAATCAAAGTTTTCTTTTGTTTCTCATTGTATATGACACTTTTAAATATATACTATTTATTTGTTTTCTTATATTCTCTCTCTTGCTGTTAAAATACATGCTATGTTTAAGTGGTGATCTATCAGTTTAGCTTATTTTTAAAAGAGAAGTTAAAACAGTGATCAGTACATAATTTTGTTGTTGTTAGGTGCTCTTGAGTCAATCACGGGAGCTCCATTATGGCATTTGACACACCAGAGGCACAGTGTTCAACATCACAGCAATCCCAAGTCATCTCAGTACAGCAAATTGACAGACCAGTGCTGTACCACTTAGAAGAATATTCATCTGAAACACAACACCAGGCCCACCTGGCTGACTCTAAAAAGGGGGCTTCCAGCCCACAGCTCATTGTTAGCTAAATCTAGAAAATCCAATCAGCTCACACATGATTGTGAATGGAAAAAAAAGAACAAACAAACCACAGTCCACACTGAACTCTCACCCAAACCAAGAGAACTCACAATACACAGACTTTATTCTTATTCATAGTTATTTATTGTTAGTAAAAGGGACACTGGTGGCTAGACCACATATCTTAAGTGGTTCTAATCTACTAGCTGCTTCTCAAGATCAAGATAAGGATCCTTCTTCCATGTGATATATACTTTCACAAAGGCAATGGAGGGTCAGCTATGAGTCAGTTCCACATGACAGCAATGAGTGCGTGAGTAAATGATTATTATAGTGAGACTGTAATAAATATTTGTTGAGTGAATGTCTTGGCACTCCAGCTAGAAAAGTATGTGGTGAACTGTGCTGGTAACATAAAGAGTGCAAGTCTTAGATGGTTTGAATTCATTCGACCCTTTAAGGAAGAAAGAGGAGTCATCTCCTTCTGTTAAGATTCACAGCCTCAGAAACCCAATGAAGGATCACTGTGAGTTGAAACTGAATCACAGGCAATGGGTTTGAGTTATAGAGATTAGCACCTAACACTTTATTTTTCATTTCAAAAGCCATATTTAGAAGGTGAATCAGTCAGAGGTAACCTAAACAGCTGTGCTCCACATCATCTTTTTTCATTTAAGGTCACTAATATCTCTCCTTCGTAACGTTGAGGCTAAACAATCGTCTTACTTCCTAACCTGAGTGTGATGTAGAGTTTAGTGTTCACAATGGCTTTCCTAGCCATTGATTTTGACTTTGCCATGGGTGAATGGGCATTAGCCTATCCATAAGGAGATTGGCTAGTCTTATAAATTCACAATTAAGCAGATCCAGCAGCAGAATCGGAGAAATCTCACCATCAGAAAAGAGCAAGCAAGAGAACGCAATTCATCCTTCAGAACTAGGGATTGTTGCACCAGACAGACTAAGGCCTACAGGAGCAATAGCCAAAGCAGCCACAGCAGAGAACCAGAGACCTGACACCTGACATGAGATGGAGCAGACCTTATGACTGCTGTGCCAAGGAACTGGAGCTCAGAGCCTTTTGTCCAAGTTCGCTGAAGGACTGATGAGGGGAAAGCCACAACTGACAGGGCCATAAACTTTGTAACACTGGCCTGAAGATGTGAGGCTCAAGACTGATGCACTTACAAGCACGTTTTGAAAGCTGTCCTAACTGTATTCCGCTACTAATCTGGATCATCACTTTTTTACTTTCCCCAGTATGGCTCTGGGTGGTCTATGAGATATCACATTGGGTTCTGGATCTAGTAAACCAGTAAGATTGGTGTTGAGAAGAGTAGAAAGAGGTGTGGAAGTGTGTAGGACATGTCTGACCTCATCGGAGTTGGGGTTTTTTTGTTATTGATGCTGTTGACAAGGATAGTTCCCATTTGTAGAGTTTCTAAAGGTCAGATGTGGCTATTCCCCCATGGCCTTTGCATTTTTTTTTTACATTGACTAAACTCTAGGTTGGCATTTAGACTCCTATTCATTTCTCTGAGATTTCTTTGTCCACACATCTCCTCATCATGTTGGTTACCAAGGAGAGTGCCTTTCATCAACCTTAAACTGAGCAACTCAAACCTGTTATCCATTTAGATGAGACAATGGAAATCATGCATGTCTTAGTTAACGTTTTTTCCTTCTAGCCTAACCTTTTCCTTCTTCCTTTATGTCCTTTTCCGGAATCCCTTAAAATTATATGTTGTCAAAACCTCTATACTCCATGCAAGCCAAAACTAAGTTCATAACCTTCAAGTCAGTTCTAACGCATAGCAACCCTCCACCAGGTTTGTGAAGCTGTCAATATTTACAGGAGAAGACTAACCAATTATTTTTTTTGGTCCCAATGAACGGTTGGTGGATTGAAACTACCAACCTTTTTGTTATTTGCCCAGCTTGTTGCACACAGTATTCCATCAGGGCTTCTATTTTCAACATCAAATAAACAGCTCAAACCTACTGCCATTAAATAGATTTCAACTCATAACCACCTTCTAATAGTTTTCTGAGGCTGTAAATCCTAATGGGATTAAATACTAATCCTTTTCTACATGTGTGGATTTGAACTACCAGAAATGTATACAGCATTTGGTTAGCAGGAAAGAACACTGCAGACTACATCATGAGTGCTCCTTAAGCTCAATATAATCCATCACAAACAGTCTCATAAATGGTTTTGTAAAGCAGTGAATAGCAGCACAGATTCTGTCACCACTTTGTATTATTACTCTCACTAAAAACAAAAAACAAAACAAAACAAAAAAACCAACAACACATTGTCATTGACTTAAAGCAGACGTATAGTTGACCCTCCAGCAGGATTTTGGCAGCTGTGAGTTGCTAGGAGCAGACTCTTCATCTTTCACCCACTGAGCTGCTGGTAGATTAGAACTGACAGACTTTTTGTTAGTAGCATAACTCCCTATATGAGCTACACCACTAGAGCTCCCTCCACTAGTTGTACCAAGTGTACCAAGTGTCTTAATTTACACCACTTCAGTGTCCTCATCTAATAAAAACTAAATAAAACAATTTAAACAATTGCTGTCATGTGGATTATGATCCATAGCAACCTTACAGGGCAGACAGAATTACCCCACAGGGTTTCTACCACTTTAATCTTTGTGAAAATAGACTGACTGCCACATCTTTTCCCCACAAAACAACTGGTGAGTTGCAACTACTGACCTTTCAGTTAGCAACCTACCACTTAACCTCTGTGTCAAGAGAGCTCCTTCACTGATAAAGCAGGGATAGTCCTTTTCAAAAACTCACAGAACTGTAGAGAAGATTAAATGAGGTGTCAGGAAAGCTTTTAAAGTATGGTAGAAACTGTACAAAATGTGACATGGTTTATAATCAATCAGGAAAGATGTGTTGAGGATGTACACCTTCACCAAATCTATTCAATCTGTATGCTGAGCAACAATTTGAGATGTACAATGTGAAGGAGAATGTGACACAGAAATGGAGGATGATTCATCAACAACCTGCGGTTTTCAGATGGCATCACCTTGCCTAAAGAGATTAAAGGCTTTCAAGCACTTACTAGAGAAGATAAAAGACCACAAGGCCTTAAGAAAACAACAAGCAGGGAGCTCTGGAAAGAGTGGCAAGAAGCTGCACTATTATCCCAGAGGTACGTGGTTCAAATCCACCAGATGCTGTGCTGGAAAAGGAGGGGCAATCTCCTCTTGTACCAGTCACACCCGATCTGATGGAAGAAAGAAAGAAAAGGAAGAAAGAGAGGGAGGGAGGGAGGGAGGGAGGAAGGAAGGAAGGAAGGAAGGAAGAAAGAAAAAAGAAAGAAAGAAAGAAAGAAAGAAAGAAAGAAAGAAAGAAAGAAAGAAAGAAAGAAAGAAAGAAAGAAAGAAAAGAAAAATCATCACAACTGGGCCAACATGCAACATCAAGATAGATTAAAAAAATTGAAGTTGTCAATTATTTATTTTTACTTGGTTCCACAATAAACACCCATGAGAACAGGAGTAGAAACAAAAAAATTAAGAGACATACTGCATTGGGCTAATCTGTTATCAACGACCTCTTAAAAGTGCTAAAGATCAAGGATGCCAGTTTAAAGATTAAGATATGCTTGATCCAAGGCAAGAGATTGTCAGTTTCTTCCGATGTATCTGAACAGTTTTCAGTATCTGAAAGTTTTTCAGTGAACAAGGAAGAGCAAAGAATTAATGTCTATGAATTGTGTGGTGTTGGCAAAGAATATTGAATGTACCATCATGTATCGTCAAAAGTCTATCTTGGAGGAAGTACAACCAAGGTGCTTTTTAGAAGCAAGGATGATGAAGTCTTGTCTCACATATGTTGGGCATGTTATGAGGAGGCACTAGTCTTTGGAAAAAAGAAATTATGTTGGAGAATCTAGGAAGTCAAGGAGAGAAAAGATGACCCTCAATGAGATGGACTGACTCAGCAACTGCAAGAATGGGCTTGAGCATGGCAAAAATTGTGAGCCTGGTGCAGGATAGGATAAGCTTTCATTCTGTTGTTCACGGGGTTGCTATGAGTCAGAGTTGAACACAAAGTCACCTATCAACAGCAACATGATTAGAACATTCCAGTTTCTATCCTTCTTCTAAGGCACACTCTCTTCTGTCAGTCCTGCATATTCACCTTAATCAACATCAAGACATAATTGAACAACTAAGGAATTTGAGGAAAGCACAAGTGTCACCAGAAAATGCTATACAAAATAGTATGAAGAAGCATTTCCAAGATATCTGTTTAGAAGTACTTACTGAACAGTACACATACTTGTACACATATTTCTTCCCTATATGCCCTAAGTTGGGTTTCTCTAGAAGCAGATCCCAAGATAACAATGAGCATAAAACAGTAAAAAGAGATACAAATCAAAACAACAAAGAGGTACCATCTCACTCCAGTAAGAGTGGCAAAGTTTAAGAGGGAAGCAAGTAATAGATGGTGGACAGGATGTGGAGAGAAAGGAACTCTTATACATTGTTGGCAGGATTATAAAATGGTGCAGTCATTCTGGAAGGCAGTTAGGCACTTCCTCAAAAAAGCTGAACATAGAAATTCCATATGACCCAGCTATTCCACTACTTGGAATATACACTGAGAAAATGAGAACTGAGGCACAAACTGAGATTTGTACACCAATGTTTGTAACAGCGTTATTCACCATCGCAAGAACATGGAAACAGCCCAAATGTCCAACCACAAACGAATGATTGAGAAATTATGGTACATTCACATAATGCAGCACGCAGGAGCAATAACTTTGTAAATTATTACCTAACTTGGGAAGGACTAGAGAGCATTATGCTGAGTGAACTAACTCAGTCCCATAAGGATAAATATTGTATAAAACCATTATTGTTGAATGAGGGGTCCAGGAGGGGTGGGAGAGGCTGGAAGCAGAGGGATGTAGATGTGCAGGGGAAAGGGCAGATTAATCATTGGCTTGCACAATCTGATGGGGAGAGGGTGAGAGAAACTGAAAGAATTTGTTCAAATTTGTATTTGAATTTTGTAAATAAACTAGTAGAAATTAATGAATTAATTTAAAAAATTTAAAAAATAAAAAAAAACCCCAATGAGCATGAAAGCCATTTAATTGGGATAAATTGGTACTGGGGGCCATGGTAAGGAAGGGAGGATAGTCAGAGAAGAGGCCAGTAAAGAAGATGGTAATCCTGCTAGGGATCTCTAAGTCACAGTGTAGAACTTGCCTCAAAGTTACCCCAATCGCATCGTGCGTGACAAGTGCTATCTATGTAGCAAAACATATCTCACATCGGCTGGAAGTTTACTTCCCAGAAATGCGTGGTTCTTGATGACTTAGAACAAAGAAAGAATCTGTCACAGCAACTTTCAGCTGGCTGTCATTGGAAATACAGGAAATGGTGAATGAAGAGAAGATATGACAACATCGCAAGACGACTCACGCACCAAGGGAAGTGAAGCTTTTAGCAAAATCAAGTGTGTGCAGGCCTTAGGAGAAATCTTTCAAAGGACTTCTTAAAGGCATCATTCCTGCATTTCAGAAATGATCTCAAGGACTTAAATCTCTCAGGAGAAAAACTCTTAGTATACCTTCGAACCTGGGATGCACAAATTATCTATGTTTGTACTTTCAATGAAACACTTCAAGATTTGACCATTTAACATAGCAATTGTCTTTTAAAGATTTTTGTTAATAATTTTTTTCTTGACAAGATAGTCCAAGTTATCCAGAAAACTCTTTTGAAAATGCTACTCTTAAAAGAAATCACATGAATACAGTGACTATAACTAATTTTTATATTTAAGTTATCACAATGATTTGTTTAATCATGTTAATACTGTTTGTGAAAGATGAACAAATATCCCTTGATTATATCTCCTTTATATCCATCTGTAGTTATTTCTTAGTTGGAACATTAGATATTAAATACACGGTTTCATATGTAAAGATATGTTTTATCTGTTGAGTCCCTGTCAAAAACAATTAAGCTGCTTTCCGACCCAATACATCTATGTGCTATTTTAGCTATATTTCATCCAGAATGTTATTACTATAACTTATTACACATTATTTGTGTTGTATCACACTTTCAGGAAGTATGTACACTGAACCACAGCCATACCTACTATGGTTTAGTAATTTGATTCATGCAAATCTGTCAGGAATAAAATCAACCACAATTTAATTTCAAATGTTCCAACCAGCAGCTGTACAATTTATGTGCTACTCTTCTATTTTTACTACTGGATATTGACAATGATGAATGCCTTTAAGACAAAATACATATTCATTGTAAAGACTGCGATCAAAACTCTCCCCCCCACCCCACTTCAAGAAGTCCAGGGAGGAAATCCATTTGGCTGCCACAGGAGATTTGTTGGGAGTCAGATGGAACTCTGCCCACAATGGCATCTCCTTAAAAATTCACTAATCCAGCTAAATGAAAACTGCATAAATACTCCCCTAAAACTACAGTAATTAATACCATTAGAACTGATGTTGGCTATACTACTGGCAAAGGCATCTGGATGAATAAATACTTAACTATGAGTATAGCCCGAAGTCCAGCATTCTGAGTGCACCAGGTTAAGAGGTCTGAAGAGAGAGTGATTCAATAAGCAACTCAATAAATTCAGGGTCATCACTCTCATGACCCTTATGTCTAAGAACATGAACAGGAGTGAATGCCAGCTCGTTAGCAGTGATTTAAATGGTGAATGACAATGATGAATTTGCAAACTGTGCTGTCCTGAGTAATTTCTTAATGGGAATAATGACAAGAGTGCTGGCATGTCTCCTTCATCAAGTTATTTGGGACTCTTTTCTTCAATGCACTCAAAAGTGATTTGACTTTTCCTTCAGAGCATTAAGAAAGTGTACCACAGTGAAATGGACCAAGTCATTGTATAGATAAGTGCTGTTATTACCGTATTTCAGTATGTGACTCGATAGCTTATTGGATATAATGTAAGATATTACACTCAAGTCATTTAAGATATTGCAATACCGTTTCCCAAAACAAACAAATAGCTTTATCTATTTGTGCAGACAAAAGTGTGATAGGAAATATGCTCCTATGAAATTATTTAGACTATAAAATACTTTAGTTAATATGTGCTGCTGATAACATGAGGATCTTCTGTCTGGAATTTTGCACTGTTTGCACTGGAAAATAACAAGTTGTAGTTATACGATAATATTTCATTTTGAGTATAAAATGAATGATGACAAAAATTATCTTGAGATACACATTATTATGTACATTTTCTTGATGCCACATTCATTTATCTTCTCATACAGCTTTCTAAAACTGATAGCCTAGTTTCTCATTATATTTTGAGTAAGTTCAAGATTCATAAACTTACTTTTGGTGGCTCAGAAAAATTAAAAAAAGCTGGATTTGGAAAAAAACTTAGAAAGCTAGATTTGATTGGTAACCTTTGCCTGAATGCTTTAAAGATATTCAATTATTGCTTAAAACAATTATGTTCAATAGATACTACTATTTATATTGACATTAATTGATGATTGGTTATGTACAACTGGCATATATATGATCAAAACAAGGTGCGATGGATGTACTTCATCTCATTCATATCATTGAAAAATTAATCTCATCTCTCTTTTTGGGAGAGAGAACAAACTAACAAATTGGCAAGGGGAAAAACCATTCCTTTATGGAAACTCATTTGTTTTTTAAAGAATGCCTACTGCTATGCACACATGTGAAAATTATGGGTTTTAGTTATACTTTTGTTTTAAGAAATCTCTCAAAGTTAAATATTACAAAATCCTCTCTTCTATCTTAGCCCCAAATTCTAAAGCTAAACAGCCTATAAAGCATTTCTAAGTCTTCCCCAGGGAAGTCAAAACACCTTCACTGTGTACGGTTAAGTCAATTGCTCAGGTACAGTAAACAGGATCAAGCAATATGATCATCTTGTCAAATGTGAATGAATGTACTTTGCTTTTACCTTCAGAGACTCCTCTTGTTTAAAGAGATCTTCAAAATCTTTCGCACAGAGGTCAGGGGCACTGAGAAGTTGTTCCACTTCTGCTAGAGCTTGAGTGACGTGGGTGATCTCCATCAGGTAAGTAGAAGGCACATAGGAAATCTCCAAAGGCATGTCTTCAGTCATCACCATCACTGTTTCTTCGTGGACCGTGTGCTGGTATAAGTATACAAAAGGACAATTCTTTTAGCTTCCTAATAACAACAAACATCCTAGTGAGTAATAAAGGTTGCAGTCTATAGCTTGTGACAAAGACCTGGAAGTAGATTAAAAACTGCATGATGTTAAGTCTAGGAAAGCAGTTATTTATCATTGCCAGAAAAGTGTCAGAAACATTTTCTATTAGAAACATACACAGTGGCACCATGAATATAAGACCAAGAATCATAAAGTCTTAAGGAAGAGTTAGTTTTGTTCCAAGGGGGAGGAGGAACAACCTTTTTGTACCTGGTAGTGAAATTGTAATTCATTGTTTTCTGACATCCTAGTTATGGGGGCATCAACAACTCTGATATTCTCACCATAGGAAATTTTCCGAGATTTTCTCCACCCAAAAAGGTCTTGAAGTACAGGGGTGGCATGTATAATAGGCATATTATAATAGGTCACAGCCTTGACAATCACAAGTAGTAGTTCTACTGTGTACACAAGTGGAGACTCTGGATGCAACTTAACATTGAAGCCTAACAATCGCTGGCTAAGGAAACAGCACAGAAGTGTCTTCCTCTGAAGCCTTTCTGTCTAGCATCTATTAAGCATCACTTGCTTTCACACTATAGATACTATTTTTCTCTTTGATGGTAGTTTCTTCTTAAGCTATGCTGCTAATTAAGGTGCTGTATCAGTAAGGCTGAAAGAGAAACTTATAGAAACCCCAGAAGTCCCTACTATCCAAGGGCATGCCAACTTCTGCATTGGCATCTACAATTTCCCATTTGAGACCCAAGTGCTAAGAGTGATGAAAATTTCAGGCTGAGGCATTCTCAGTAGTGCTCCTCTCTCTCTTCCTTATAAGAGCAAAAAAGAAATACTACTTGGCATGCAAATTCAGAAAGATGGATGACCTCTGCTCTCTTTTGTCTACACTATGGGTGGCCAAACTCTCGTAATTGAAATTATTTTCCCAGTAACTTTGTTTGGAATTGATCAGCTGCCACCTGCCTGTTGATGGGGTCAGCTGAGGGTTTCAGTAGAATCTCTCTGGAGGAGTCCTGATGCTAAGCATGCTAACACAGCCATTTATTACTGCACAGCCTTTTAGGATAAAATAACTCTTCTCCACACCTTAATGTAATTAAATGAACTTAGGAATTTGAGAGTGACTCCCATCCACATATGAGTAAAACATAAACTGGCCCGTTTGTGTTTTCTGTCTACCTTTGTAGACTTGGGAATTGTGTACTCATTTCCCACATGACATAAAAGGAGAATAAGACTCTAATTTTAAGTCCCATCTATTTCAGAAATAGTAAATTCACAGATTTCCATCTATCAGTTTACATTACACATTTTCTCTTTGACAAAGTTGAGTTTACTGCATTTCTCTTGGCCACATGCATTATGCATGTCCATACATGATAAATGGAATGATAATATATATTTATTCCACATTTTGCAGTTAAAGTGAGAAAACACTCAGGCTAAAGTCTGATGAGAAGAGGTCAGTATTCAACCATGTTTCCCCCAGAAATTTAATTAAATGCAGTTTTTGGTCTCCTTATTACCTACTACATGGTTCAAACCAATTTTAAAGAACAAATAGAAGACTATTTGAATGTGAAATATCCAAGGATATCTTGGGTCTAATACTAACTAGTAAACCACAGAGAGGGTCCAAATTGTAATATGAATGTTCACCCATTCCATTAGACTACTCCTTCAGCATTTGTATTTAACTGCATCTTGCTTCACAATTTACTTAAATAATATTAGTACTGGCCCCACCACACTAAAGAGTGAAGTACTATTTCACAGCAAATAAGATCACGTTGTTCTTAATAAACTTTCCAAGATAATGCATTTGCCTTTTTTTTTATTTTAATCATTGCTCTACTGAGGAAAAGAGAGCCCCACATTCTATAAGGGAAGCTTGTTGCTTAAAATATTTCACACGAGGCCCAATTATCCTTGCTTTCCATGGTAAGTGTTTTATATAAGCAAGTTTTTCTAGAGCAGCAGTTTTTGTTATTTGAAACAGAGTTGGGGGAGGACATATACCATTAGCCAAATACTGTAAAGCCTCACATAAGAAAGAGCTGTCCTTTCTCTCTTTTCAAATGTGTTGTTCTTTAATGAAGACTGCTATTTTAGAATGAGATCTTCAAAATATTGTTTAAATCTTGAATCTCAGTTACAAGAAAGTCAGTATGAGTTTCAAAAGGGTCTAATACATGTCCTTTCCTTTTCTTCTTAAAAAGAAAATTATTCTAAGTTCCTTTTTTAATTTTTATTTTATTATTTGTGTGTGTGTGTGTGTACCATCAAATCGGATCTGACTGGTACAGGAGGAGCCTGCCCCTCCTTCAGCAGAGCACCTGGATTTGAATTGTGTACCTCTGGGATTGCAGTGTAGCTTCTTGCCACCAGGCTACCCCCTTCTAAATTCTTTAAATCTCCATTTTTTTCCACATGTGGCTTATTTGCTTGACATTATTGGTCACCGAAGATACTTACTGCTGTGCTAAAGCTGTATTGGTACTACTTACATAGTAATGATGGCTTGTGGGTCTACTTAGAAATATAACTGAGCAGTTTAAAAAATAATAGAGAAAGGGAGCTCTGGTTGCCTAGTGGTAAGATGCTGCACTGCAATTCCAGAGGTACGCGGTTCAAATCCACCAGATGCTCTGCTGGAGAAGGAGGGGGCAATCTCCTCCTGTACCAGTCAGATCTGATTTGACGGTACACACACAAAAAATAATAAAAAAATTTTAAAAATAATCGAGAAAAGAGGGATTAACAATGAATGAATATTAAAAATAAATAGTGAACTGGGGGAGGGGTCAGGGGTAAAATGTGCAACAATGATCTCCGTAAACGTTTTTTTTAAAATCACAATTAAAACAAAATTTTATTTTTTTAAATAGTCATGTTAAAATAAACCTTAAAAACCAGAAAAAAAAAGCATAAGCAAAAACATATGCTTGACTAGGACTGAGCCAATATGTCTTTTATCACTTTAAATGTAAACTAGGCCTAGGGGTATATTATCTTTCTGTTTATCATGTATTTACATGTACAATGAATTTGGCCAGTTACATCTTGGCTTTTCATTTATTTACATAATAATTTGGAATGACCACACAGCTTCAAAGAAGGAAATGCTATTTCTCATCAAATAAGACCTAGCATCAGCCACGGTTCTAGATTCAGGACTCTGCGGCTTTGAGCGGCCTGTTCTTCTTGCGCCTCTCATTTGGGAAGTTTTCTCATTGCTTGGCTACTCTTACGGATCACTGTTTGGCATAATAATTACAGTATGTATTTTTGTTCATAACAAATATTCATTGCACGCCAAGAGAAAAAAAATCATTTTAACCTTGATCTCAATGAAATCACATTTCAGAGAAGGATACAATGAAATCAACTTAAGTGTAGAATGTTTTCAGAGTTGCGATTTTACAGTTTTAGATACTGCGTGTGTTGGTGGGTTTTCATTAATGGAAAGCTTCCACTCATCATTTGTAATAATTGTTAAAAAAACATTAGCCATTGTGCTGCAGGTAGAGAATGTCCTATTAACATGCATGGTGCAGTTATTTTCAAGACTGTCATAGGGTAAGTCTTAGAGCAATTGGTGTCACTTTATGGAAATAAGTAGATTAGCCATGGTACATTCCAGTCAATTCATAACCAGCCATGGCAAAAAGAGATTCTCTGGAGCATTTAAAAAATATTTAAACTGCTATCGGTTGCTGAAAGCAATCAAAGAAGAAGGGCATAATCTATTTCCTTCAGAAAAGATCTGAATGAGAAATGGTTTCTTTTTTTTTTTCTTTCCTCCCTTTCATTATCTGTTCTCTCCTTCTAGCTCTAGCCAAAAAAATATAAATGATAGTGTCTGTAATTCCTAAAATGTCTTTTGGTTACAATTACCTGTGGGCACTGACTCAGCTACATTATTAAAAATTGAATTCTAAGAAGTTAATACCACAAATTCAATATATTTAATGAAGACTGATGTATTGGAAGATCTGGGGCCCCTACCAGCTTGATGCATAGTGTCTATTTATCATAGCTAATGGAAATTAAGTACCACAGATCCGCTGAACCTTGAAAGTCTAAGGAATGGTACTGTAGAACCTCTATAGGAAAGAAAAAGAAATATTTTAAAATAACTACTTACTACAAATGAGTTAAGATATTGTTATATATACACTTCCTAGAAACAGGACTTAATAAATGTCAAATATTCACACAATACAATATTCTAAGAGGAAATGATGCTTTTCTTCTCTATGGAAACATGTCAGAATGTTCCAGACATGAACTTGTCAATCACTGAATCAAAACAGACTTCTATGTCTAAAGATCTAACTTATTATTTACTGCCTAAAAGTATAACATTCTTTTTGACACAGTCATGCAGGTTCATAATGAATAAAGTATATCTAATGAATGACTTTCAGTGTACTTTAATAAAAATTTCAGACAGTTTTTAAAAAATCAGAGTAATTGGAAGTATGCTCATATTATCTCCTTTATGCAAAATCTATGCAGTCATATTCAGATTAAGCCTTTTCATTTGAATTTCATTAACTCTGCCTTGAATAATTATATCCCTCCAAATTCTGATGTGTACAAATGCTGTCTAACCTTTTGAAAATCAGCTTGCTTTTGTTAATGTTCTTTACCACCTTTATATCATTATTGATATTCATGCATCATTAGCAAGGAAGTGCTATAGCAATATTAATTCATTTTCTTTTACTCTGCTAGTATTAATTTCTAACTATATATACCCCAAAGAATACAGTGTCCTCACTTTATGAGAAAGAAAATCAAGAAACATCTACGAAAGTCCCAAGGTACATATTTTTAATAAAAAATCAGAAACCTCAATCAATGCTGGAAAAAGTACTATTTTATGGAGCAGTATTCTGATTGGCATTACCCAAAATTGAGGTTGAAATAATTTTGAGCTTTGGAGCTATGTCAGTAAGCTCAGATATCACACATAAAGTTTTTCATAAACTTCACTTCCTCTGAAACTTTAGTTATCACAGTCTATTTTATTCTGTTAAATTTGTTTCTTGAATGGCCACATAACTGTTTGAGAGAAGAGCAATCCTGCTTTGAAACAAATGATGCATTATAGCCAAGTTTTTAAAACTAAATGTTTTCCTCAGTGATTTAAAGGGCTTCTTTCTTCTTAATAGAAAAATTCCAATGGGTTGTGGTTACTGGCCCATTTGTGAGTAATGAGGTCAAAGAAACTTGAAAAGAATAATGCACTGCATGCCATATTATCATGACATACTACTCAAAAATATCTATATATCTGAAATAACTGTAGTATATAGAAAGCATGTCAACACATTCAAAGTTGAACCATCAAATGTAGACTATTAAAAGTGATACAGAAATGGAAGTATTTTTTTTTACTCTGTGAATGTTAAAAAGATGTAATTGTATCAAATCTTTAAATGAAAACAGGGTTATTAATAATTTAAAGTCAGTCTTTATTCTCTCAATTGATATATAATTAGTGTTCCTCAGAAGGACGTTCTTAAGTACGATGTTGTTGCTTGCTGTTGAGTCGAGCACGGCTCATAGAGACCCTATGAACAAAAGGTCTGAAGCCTTTCCATAACTATCATTTCTCCAAGTTTATAGAGCTTCCAGAGGCATGTTGTTTAGGAAGCGGATGCCACTCTTGCTTTCAAACCTGTTTGAAACTGGGAGCTTCACCAAACACTATCCACCATGGACCCTGATGGCATTTGACACCCCAAAAGCACAAGGTTCAGCATCACAGCAACCCCAGGTTACCTCAGTACAGCATATTGACAGAAGAGTACTGTACCACTTAGAAGAATGTTCCTCTAAAATATAACAATCAACTTTTAAATACAAAGGTACCTAATCATATGATAGACTAGGTAAAAAGAATAACACAATGGCATAAATATCCCATTCAGTATTATAAACTCTAAATAGGTATTGATGAGTCATAATTGAGTAGAAACTTAAATACTTAAATTATCCTCAACAGGAACGTCTACTCACAAAAGTCTTAAAAAAATAATTCATAAAACCAAATTATCTAGGACATTCTGCTGGATGAAATCAGTCAGTCTTAAAGAGGAGAAATATTATAAACTATCATCATTATAAAAAGCAAAGAAAGGTTTACACACAGAGTATATAATAAATACATTATAAAATGTGTGACAGAAAGGCAATATCCAATAAAAAGATTATCAGGACAATATTACTAAAGGAAGGGACAACACAAAAAAATATACTAGGCTTAATGGAAATTAGAATCACTGGGCAGAAACAGGGAAAGTGAGATCACACTCTTGGTTTTGAAGTCAATATTACACACCAAAATGTGTGAGAGAGTGAACAAAAAATTAATTTGCTTTGTAACTTTTCTCTGAAATCACTATTTTTTTTAAAAAAAAATTTATACTGGTCAAATAACAATTTTTAAAAAGTTTTCTGAGGAAGACTAAGTTCCTTCCAGAGACCTTACTGTACTAAAAAGGCTAGTTACCTATTTTTATTACTATTTTCTGGATCGTTTCAGACATCATAAGCACACCCAACAAAGGCAAATTCAATAGTCAATATTGATGAGGATAAAAAAATTATCAAAAAAGCAAAATCTGTATGCTGTTGCGTGCCATCAAGTCAGAGCTGACTCTTAGCTGAATCTCCAGCCCATTTTCAGGGGCAATAAATTGCAAGACAGAGGAATGCCCTTATTTCTCCCACAGAGCAGCTGGTGGATTCAAATCCTGTGCCTTTGGGATTGCAGCACAGCTTCTTATAACTAGGCCACCAGAGGTCCTGTATTCAAATGATAAAATACAAATGAGCTAAGTGATGGTTTTATTCTGACATATTTTAGACAGTGTTTTGGACACACATCAGTGTTGGGGTAACACTACTATTTTGATGGCATTTACAATTCTATTTGGTAGACATTGAGTAGAAAGATCTGGAACAATTACTATAAAGAATCTAAACAAATTGCTTATGGTACTTCATAGATATAATAGCAGCAAGAGAGTGTTTGTTCTTAGGTGTACCATCTGAAGAATTGCATATGGGAAGCTGTGTAACATAAAAAGGATCATCAGCTCTCAAATGAACATGAAGTATTTGAAAGAATATTATCAACTGGTCTGTGTGTTGCTGTAGAGAGGTAACTCGTGCTTGCTGTGATGCTGAAGCCTGTGACAGTGATGTGCCAATCGTGGTAATGGACACCCATGGTGGACAGTGTTGGCTGGAGCTTCCCAACTAAATCAAGCCTGGAAGCAGGAGTGGCATCCACTTCCAAAATGGCTTGCCTCT
Organism: Elephantulus edwardii; assembly: GCF_000299155.1. Lineage (NCBI taxonomy): Eukaryota > Metazoa > Chordata > Mammalia > Macroscelidea > Macroscelididae > Elephantulus > Elephantulus edwardii. The sequence goes on along the minus strand of NW_006399766.1, from coordinate 8,361,567 downwards.
GGAAACTCTATGTACGAACTGTGCTCAGGCTGTTCATTCATAGGGTCACTATGAGTCGTCTACGACTCGACGGCATTAAACAACAACAACATTATCAAGTATATGTGCTTGATGGGTGCTCCAGAACTGACTGACGGACAGCAACCCTATGAACAACAAATCTGAACTTTGCCCTATCCTGTGCGTATCCTTAAGAGCTCGGATACGCTTGAGCCTATTGTTACAGTCACTGTGTCAATACATGTTGTAGCTGACTTGATTTGTTTAAAATGAATGCCACCTACTGAAATACATAATACACAAAACTAAGTAAAAATTCAGAAAAGTATACTTTATAGCCATGTTCTGTGCATTCTAAACTGAAAAAGAACGTTTGGATTTGGACACGTTGGTCCTGAAAGACACATAGGTGAAGGTGGATTTGATTTTAGATAAGTCTCACTTTAGTAGGCCCAGTATGTATTGCATCAGATATGTACTGTATCATGTAAAGAGCCTGGTTAGATATAGAAATGTCCATTACCTTGTTTTGTGTTGATTCTTTCCTTACACATCATCAAATTTACCTAATTCCTCAGGGCCAAGCTAATTTACCATCTAATTATATTGATAAACGGAATCTTGATCATGTCTTAATGGCTTATAGTGGTTTAAAGTGTTATCCTTCATGCTTTTCCATTTTAATAGGGATTTACAATGAATTAACATAAATTAGTAACCTGGTACAATTTTAGTCACTCATTATGGCCAGGGGAGAAATGGGAAAAAAAAGACTTTGGCTTCCATGAGGTTAAGTACCAACATTTTAAGTAGAAACACATCCAAGGAGGGGAGAAGGGTGGTGTTTAAACATAGGGTTGAACAATTTGATGAATAAAAGGAGGGAATGGTAAAGAAAAGAGGAAAGGTACAGGGTAAAAAAAAATGTATATGAACTTTGTGTATAAACCAGTATAAAATTATTACCTAACTTGAGAGGGACTGAAGAACATTATGCTGAGTGAACTAACTCAGTCCCACAAGGACAAATACTGTATAAACCCATTATTGTAGGATGAGCATCCAAGGGATGGGGGACTGACGGCTGAGGAGGTGTAGGAAGAGGGGGAATTAATCTGGGGTCATATAATTTGATGGGTGGAGATGAGTGATATGGGAAGAATCTGGTGTGAAAGACAATGCATTTTAATTTTGTAAATAAACTAGTATAAAAGAAATATAAACTTGAAAAAAAGAAGACAGATATATGGGCAGCCTTGTTATTGACATTTGTCCACTCTGGGGCACTTAGAAAGAAAGGCTTGCTGATCTGCTGAAAGCAAACCAGTCTGAAAACCCAATGGAGCGTACATTTCTACTCTGGCATATGGTATTGTTACGAATTGGATTGGAGACAATGCCTAATTTATCAAATTCATAATACAGAATCCACTTTCAATCTCTTAGAATTCAAAAGTATTTTCTTCCTAATATAATTTTCACTGTTACACTTTCCAAAGGAATGTCTTGTGTGACTATGTCATATGTCACATCTCTCCAAGTTATATTGCCAAAATGCAATTGCATGTACGTGTCTTGACTCGTCAGTTGTCTTTCAGGTATGCATTTAATTCCGTATATATGATCACAGACAGAAACAATTATTTCAGGTAGTGTTTTCAACTCAAAATTCAGGAGGTTTTAATTTCTTTTTTTTTTTTTAAGAGCTACAGTTGCTTCCACTTCCTAAATAACATGCCTCTGGAAACTATGAACTTTGAGAAAGGACAATAATTATAGAAAGGCTTCAGGTCTTTTGTTCATAAGATTGCTTTAAGGTGTGTTAGGCTCCATGGTAATCAACAACAACTCCACAGCTGTTATTATTATTCACAGATTAAAGGTTCTGTGGAAGTTTATGTTCAAGTAAACTTTGTAACCTTTACATAGTAAAGGTTTTGCTGTTTGTTCTGTGAGTTCTGAATCCACCAGCAGCTGAGAAGGGAAACTCTCTTCCCATTCATATTTACAGCCTCAAAAACCTGACGGAGGTGTTCTATAACTTGAAATCAGTGAGAGTGCAATGAGGAAACTTTTCCCCAAACTAGACTTTTTTTATAAACAGAACCTCCTCTTTTTCCTAGTATGTGTTTTCTAAAAATTGTCGGTTCTGGAATACCTGACATAGCATTTTTATATGTGAAAATGAACTTATCGAATTCAATATAATAAAAGTAACACAAGAAAAAAAATAAGTAGAAAAGTACATTATACAATAATATAAGTAACTTCTATTCAGTTGTAAATTTTAAGTTTGAAGATATTTTACAAAATTCAATTTGGTTTACAATTTATTTTTATGCTACACTATTGAAGGATTTAAGGATAGCCCAATGTATCTCTCACTCACTCATACTCATTGCTTTCATTATGTTCATTGCTTTTATTATGACTCACAGTGGTATTTTAGTGAGGATTTGAGGTTGTAAATTGTATGAAAGGTAAGCTGCTGGTGGATTCAAACTGTTGGAGATGAACAAGCAACCATTTAGTTAGCAGCACAATATGCAATGAAATACAATACCAGATTCATTGTTGTTGTTGTTGTTATGTGCCGTCAAGTCGCTTGCGACTCATAGCGACCCTGTGTACAACAGCCCTAAACTCCTCTCTGTCCTGTGCCAATCGCACTGTCTCTGACACTCCCATCCCAATTATCCCAGTCACTGAATCAATCCACCTCATAGAGGGCCTTCCTCTCCTGCGCTGTCCCTCCACCCTCCCAAGCATGATACCCCTCTCCAGGGACCGGTCCCTCCTCACAACATGTCCAAAGTATGTTAGACGGAGCCTCAGAATCCTTGCCTCCAAGGAGCCACCCGGTTTAACCCTTTCCAGGACAAATCTGTTTGTTTTCCTACCGTCCATGGTATTCTCAATACTCTTCTCCAGCACCACAGCTCAAAGGCATCAATTCTCCTTCTATCCTCCCTGGTCATTGTCCAACTCTCTGATGCAAAGCAAGTGATTGCAAAGACCATGGCCTGTATCAGACGCACCTTAGTCTCCAGAGAGACACCACTGCTCTTCAGTACTTTGGAGAGGTCCCTAACAGCAGACTTTCCCATGGCAATGTGCCTTTTAATTTCCTGGCTGCTGGTGCCAAGACTGTTGACTCTGGAGCCAAGCAAACTAAAGCTTTGTACAATCTCAATCTCTTCACCATCCATCCTGATGCTGCCGATTGGTCCAGTGGTGAGAATCTTTATCTTCTTGACATTGAGCCTCAATCCATATTGTAGGCTGCAGTTCTTGACACTTTGCAGCAGGCGCTTCAGGTCCTCTTCAGTTTCAGCAAGCAGGGTTGTGTCATCCGCATAAGATAAGTTTAAATTGGCAACTCATTTTTTGTTTCTGAATATGCATATTCCAAATTTTTCTTTTTCAATGAGATTTTTAAAATTGGAAATGACAGAGATAGTGAAGATACTTAGACTACACTGTCCAATATAACAGCCACTAGCCACATGTCACAATTTAAATGTTAATCTCTATTATTAAAACTAAGAAAATATTGCTTGCTGAGGTGGGACATCTCATATACTGTTGGTGGAATTGTAAAATGGTTTATCCACTTTGGAAGGCAGTTTGGCATTTCCTAAAAAAAAACTGAACAAAGAAACTCTGTATGGCCCAGCTACTCCACTACCAGGAATACATCTCATGGAAATTAGAACTCAGACACAAACTGAGATATGCAAACCAATATTCCTAACAGCATTATTAATCATCATAAGAACAGGGAAACAGCTCAAATGCCCAACAACTGAATGGACTGAAAACCTCTGGTATAAAATGGAATACTACCCAGCACTTGGGAGCAATGATTTTGAAAAATACCACACAACTTGGAAGAGACTGGAGAGAATTACACTGAGTGAGCTCAGTGTCCTAAGAATAAATACTGCATAAGACTATTATTGTAAAAATAGAAGGCTAAGTACTAAAACATGCATGGAGACACAAGGGAGAAAAGGGTGGGAGCAGAGAGGTGAGGATGGGTAGGAGCAAAATCACAGGGTTGCACAATTTGTTGGGTGGAGAGAGGGTGTAAAAGAAATGGGAAAGACCTGGTGGAAACCTAAAAGGACAGGGTAATGGCAGCCATAGTCCAATGGTTATTAATTTTATAAAACATAATAAATGGGAATGATTGCATGAAACAAATGTGAATGAAGAATAGTGTAAAGCACAATGTAAAAAAACCCTTTGTAAACAAATAAACACAAAATATTTGAAAAAAACAAATTAAGGAAATGTAATTTAAAATGCAATTCCTCCTGGTATGTGGCTACTGTGATGCACAACATGAATATAAACATATCCCTCATTGCAAGAAAGTTGTATAGGACAACAGTGACCTAATGAACTCTGTACATGTCTTCATAAATAAATGTTATGCTCACAGATGCTCAGTGTACTCAGTTTCTACCCAAGAATGACTGGTACTGATTCTGACCAAAGACGACTAACATACACTCAGTATCCTCTCTTAATGACAACTATATAATCTCTTCAATAATAACAGGTGCTTTTTCCAGTTGTTCATGAGATAAAAATATTATAACAAGATATTCTGACTTTGTTTACTTAAAAAAGATGAAAAATGCAAAAATTAGGGATTTCATTTCCATGTGAAAAATTTTATCATTAGAATTATCATACTAAATCTATTTTACAAGTTTTCAAGTAATTAAACTTACATCATTTTTTTAAAATAACTTTTAACTTCCTACCTCCATTAATCAGATCAGGGGCTTACCTCTCCCCACATACACTTTCCCTGGATGGTTCTGGTTTGTTAATCCAGGCTTAACCACTATTCAACAGAATAAATGCCCCTGTCTTTGTTGTTTCTCTATCAACTGGTATACATGAGAACATCAACATTTTAGCTGTATTTGTGCTAAAGAAAAAGACATCCTTTCATATGTTGTTATTATTAGGTGCCTTCTAGTCAAGTATGACTCATAGCGACTTAATGAACCCAGTTCTATAACTCTTGTTGTTTCTCTAATGTTCATATATTTTCCAAAGGCCTGTTGTTTAGGACATGGATGCCACTCCTGCTTGAAAGCCTATCTTCAACTGGGAGCTCCACCAAACAGTGTCCATCATGGTTAACTATTATGGCATTTGAAGCACCAGTGACAAAGTGTTCAGCATTACAGCAACCATGAGTTATCTCAGTACGGCAAACCGACAGAAAAGAATGACAAAACGGGAGCAGTTGAGGATACACAATTAATTCAAGCATCTGATTACAACTTTCATCACACCGGCCACAGCATGTCATCTGTAAGGACAAAGAACCAGAAATGTAGGGGCCAAGTGACTCATGGCCTTGTTCACTTATGCGAGAACTGAAAGAACTCTTTAAGATGACAAGGTAGCATGCATAACCACAATGTCATGCATAACCACAGAGTCATTTGCAATGAATACCACTCAGGTTACTTTGGGAAAGATTATATGACTAATAGGCACTTGAAGAAAAACTAGAGTGTCTTTCAGCTTAGCTTAGATTGTGGACCATGTTTAGGGAGTAGTCAATGATAAATCCCTGAGGTGGGGCAACATGGCTAACTCATTGTTCCTTGTGAAGGCCAAAACCCGGAAGCATAAGAGCTCAAAAAAAAAAAAAAAAGATCAAGGACTTTAAGGGGAGGGAGAATATTTTCTATTGGCTCGTTTGTATCTATATTACATGGAGGTGTGACCTAGTGGCAAGAAGCTGTACTGCAATTATGAAGGTATGCCGTTCAAATCAATTAGCTGCTCAGCAGGAAGAATGGGCAGTCTAGTCTCCTCCCTTGTGATTAACTGTCTCTGAAAACCCACGAGATGGTCAGCTATGGGTCAGTTCTGACTCTATGGTACATAACAACACACAACAACTAATGCTAAATGCTTTAAAGAAAAAAATAGGATATGATTTTAAAAAATTAAAATTTCCTAAAATCAAAACTGTAAAGGTAAGGTATTTGGAAGCTTGAAAAGGTCTTTGGATTTGAGCATGTAAAGAATACAAGTCCTCTGCTCCCTTCAACTGCACATATATTAAATTTGAACAATACAGAGGATATTAGCATGGTCCCTTGTGCAAGGATGACATGCATTTTTTAATGGGGGAAAAAAGAATATAAGTTCTAATGTTAAAATGAGCCCTTGTGGCCTAGTGGTAAGAAGCCATGCTGCAGTCCCATAGGAACCTGGATTGAATGCTCCATGAGAGAAGAATGGGCAATCTCCTCTAATGCGATTTACTTCTTTGAAAACCTGCTCATGGTTCAGCTATTAGTTGCTTTCAAGTACTAAGCACACAACAACAAACAATATTAAAACAGTAAGGTAAAGTTTTCCTGAGCTAAAGGAAGCAATATTTTTGAATAAAAATAGAATACATTCATTATGCAAGTACAAGAAGAAGTAAAATACAGTTAAAGATACATCTATAGTAACATTAAGGAACGCTGGAGGTCTTTAGTAGATTCTGTGTTAGGCTGTTGATAAATTCACAGCTCAAATCCACTGTCTGTTCTTTGGGTGAAAGATGAGCAATTTATAGCTAAGATTTTCAACCTCATAAACAGAATTAAAGTTTGCTATGAGATAGAATCAACAAAATGGGACTAGGTTTTTTAGGAGGGGGTTGAAGATTGTGAAAAACCACACAATATATACTTAACATAATTTCTGAAATCTCAGTTATTTATAGAAAGCCACTTTTTAAGTATGATGTAAAAAGAAGGGCCTACCATCAGACTTCCTGTTGGCAACAATGGCAGCTAAAAAAAAAAAAAAAAGGAAGTTCAAGAACATTTAAAGGTAGAATAAGTTAGGCCACAATCTAGCCTTTTAAAAGAAGAGGCAAAATATGCAGGGCAGCTAGTTTCAGTCAATAAATCCATCATTGTGATGACAAAAGAGGGATTATTTTGACAAATGCATCAGTTGAAAATATCCAATTTTATATACATTTTATGGGAAAATTTTTAAAGTATTACTGCCAAATGGGGGGGGGAAGTATAAGGAACTGTGAACAATAAACTCTGTGATGCTTTTGGTTACATTTAATTAAAAAATTATCACTCACTACTAATTGAAATGGTAACAATGAGTTCCTTTTAAACAGCCCAAATGTTCAGCTACAACTGAATGGAAGGAGAAACTGTGGTACATTCACACAGTGGAATAGTATGCAATACTCAGGAGCAACGATTTTGAAAAATACTATGTAACTTGGGAGAGACTGGAGAACAGTATACTGAGTGAATTAAGTTCCCAAAGGACCAATACTGTGTAAGGTCATTATTTTAGAAATAGAAGGATAACTACTAAAACATTTCTGGGAACACAAAGGGCAAAGGTGTGAGAACAGAGAGGTGAGAATGGGTAGGAGAGAAAGCACAAGGTTGCAGAGTTTGGTGGGTGGTAAGAGAGGGTGAGGGAAATGGGAAGGATCTAGGTGAAAAAACAGGGTAATGATGGGCAAGGTCCAATGGTGATTACTTTTATAAAATACAATGCATGGGCATGATTGTATGCAACACAGTATGCATAAAGAATAGCGTGAAACACTATGTACATGAACTCTGTAATCAAACTAATATAATTTTTTAAAAAAGAAAAGAAAGATCTTTACCAGTGGGCAGGGTGGTGGGGGGAGAAACATCTTAAGGTAAAACAATAGCAACTAGGAATTAACATGTTAAGCTTTAAAGTATTCATTTAAAACTTGAGAAACCCAGTGGAGGGATACTAGGGAGTCTCAATAAATTCAACAATGGAGCAAATTTGGCACTGGGAGGTCTGGTGGTAGAGTACTTAAGTGCTCTGCTGTTAACCAAAATGTCACTGTTGTGGTTTGAATCAACATTTCCCTTTGGGGAAAAGATATGGCAGCCACCAAGTCAGACAAAACTGTGGCACTTTATTTCCCTCAAGTCTTTTAAACTTCATGGGTCAGGTCTACTCTGTCCTATTAGGTCGCTATATATTGGAAATGACTTTACAGCAATTAATGTGACTGAGTTTTAGAATCCAGTTTGCTAAGAAATTTCAGAGTAAATTATCTTGGTGGAAAGGACAGTATTTTTATTTCTTTTGGATGTAACACTACAGAAAGATAGGCTTTAGATATTGTTAAAAATAGGGAGCTATGTAAGCACCAGTAAACCCAAAGTACAAAGTACACTGCCAAATTACTGGGGAAAAGGAGTTGGGTGCATAGAAGTGCAGTGAAGAAGATAAAGAATTGAACACTTTGGAGTAAGGAAAAGGATGAAATAAAATACAAGATGAAATAATGGTCATAATGGTCGTAAAAGGTGGGAAAAGGAATTTATACAATCACAGCTTTACATTATCAGAACACAAATGCAATGGGCTAAATTTTCCCATGTTGTTGTTGTTGTTAGATACTGTAGAGTCAGAAGTGACTCATAGCTCACCTTAAGCAGGGTTTTCAGAGGCTGTAAATCTAACAGGAAGAAATGCATCTTCCACAGAGCAGCTGGTGGATGCAAAATGTCTGTCTTTACCTTGGAAGCGCAACTACTACATCTAAATACTCTCAGCTTGGACTAAAATACTAAGTTATTTATTGACAAGAAGTGCATATGCCAGCAAAGTGGTTATGATCTATAGTATAATAATTATTGTTGTTGTATACCATCTTCTTGTTGTTATGTGCCACCGAATCGCCTGTGACTCATAGCGATTCTATGTACAATAGACCTAAACCCTGCTCTATCCTGTGCCAATCTCACTGTCTCCAACACACCTATCCCCATTACCACAGTCACTTAATCAATCCATCTCACTAAGGGTCTTACTCTCTTGCAACATGTCCAAAGTATGTTAGATGGAGCTTCAGAATCCTTGCCTCCAAGGAGCAGCCTGGTTTAACCCTCTCTAGGTTGAACCTATTAATTTTCTTAGCAGTCCATGGTATATTCAATATGCTTCTCCAACACCACAGCTCAAAGGCATCAATTCTTCTGTCATCCCTAGTCATTGTCCAACTCTCTGATGCATAGCAAGTGATTACAAAGACCATGGCCTGTATCAGGTACACCTTAGTCTCCAGAGTGGCACCATTGCTCTTCAGTACTTTGGAGAGGTCCCTAACAGCAGACTTTCCCATGGCAATGTGCCTTTTAATTTCCTGGCTGCTGGTGCCAAGACTGTTGACTGTGGAGCCAAGCAAACTAAAGTTGTTAACAATCTCAATCTCTTCACCATCCATCCTGATGCTGCCAATTGGTCCAGTGGTGAGAATCTTTGTTTTCTTGATATTGAGCCATATTGAAGGCTGCAGTCCTTGACCTTCTGCAGCAGGTGCTTCAGTTCGTCCTCAGTTTCAGCAAGCAGGGTTGTGTCATCTACATGACGCAGATTGTTGATGAATCTTCCTCCAATCCTAATGCCTCATAGAGGAAAAATCCTCCTGCATAATCTGTTCTGCATAATCACCTCACAGCTGACCCTCCAGTGAGTTGGCGGAGGTTGCAAACAACAAAGAAGGAGATTGGCTATCTTTTGCTCTGAGAAGCAACTGATGGATCATGACTTTGGTTTGGCCGTCCAAATCCTTACAACTAAGCAGTCGGAACTAGTCATATCTTTATTAAATTTTATTTCAGAAGAAAGTATTAAAACAATTATCTATATTAAGAAAACCAATAATTGAAAAAACAAAAAAAAAGTACCCTCCCCTACCTATCACTGTATTACATGCATTTTTATGGGCTAAAGAGCTTCACAGGAGTATGTGCCCCTATAGCACGTTTGTCGTTATGTGTTGTTGATCATGACTCTTAGATACCCTATATGTCAGTAAAATTGCCCCATATAATCTTCTTGTCTGAAATCATTAGGGGAGCAAGTCACTAGGTCTTTTTATACTGCAAAATTGATAGCAGTTTGAATAGCCAACCTTTCGGTTAACAGCTAAAAGCATGGCCATTGCACTACCAGGGATACTTTCAAAGCACGTATATACAGGACATATAAAACCTTTCACCGTCACTGCCAGATTTTCCACTATTATTTCTTGATTCTGTGATCCCTCCCTTTCCCTTTTTACTTCTATTGTGGAGAAAATAATTTAGATAATTCAGTTTATTAGAATAGTGTCTAGATAGAGGCAAAAAATCAGAGATAAAAGATGTGAAATGTTATCTTGTAAGGAAATTTAAGTAAGCTTTGAACTTTGTGAACTTTTGAAAATCAGTTCAGAGGCCTTTTATCCCCACTACGTTCCCGATTCCTGGCTGTATTCCAGCTAATTCATAGTCGTGTCCACCTGACCTCTGAATCAATGGAATGCTGTTGTATTGAAACTTCTGTACGCGATATTATATTTTACAAAATAATGGACCTCAGCAGTTTACAAATGACATTGCAAAATATGTGAGCCATCAATGAAAAAAAAAAAACCATCTTTTTTCGTTACCAAGGATTGTGCTCAGTTCTTTCTTGGGGTTTTGTGAGTTTAATGACATCATGGGCTTAATGTGCTCCACTTTATAATCAAGATAGTTTCTCCTGAAATAGCTTATCCTCTGTCAATGTTCCAGAAAATGATTATCACTGTATTTTCCCCTGGAAAAAAAATCTTAATATAAAATTGTAGTGTTCTGCCCAGCAAATTTATAAGTTTAACTCTTAGACACTATATTCGCACAATCACTTTGAAATCTGTTTTAGACCATATATTTTAAAAGGATAATTAACTTAGGTCTTACACATACTTCCCCCCACCCCCCTAAAAAAATCCCCACAAACTGCAAAAGCATCTATAATTAGGAATGAATTGTTTCACTAAATGGAGAAACAAATTAATTACTCACTCTTTGAAACTTTTTAGAATACAGAATTAATCACTCATTTTACATATATAAATAAAACATTTTCTAAAAAAGTTTAATGATGAAATAAAATGAGGTATGAAAGGGAATTATGAAAATCACCGAAAGCTATGCTAAGCATTTGTCGCTAAAGTCATTTGGAAATGAAGAATGTAAGGAAGCCATGTATACACATGTAGAAAGAGCATTTATATGGCTTTAGATTTTTACATTTTCAGTGTTTATTTTCACAAAGCAAAGTGAAATTGACCTTGAATTCAGTGAGCCTGTATTTTCAAGGTGGGAGAGAGATTATCACAAGTAAACAAATAGCATTTTCAGACCGTGGAAAATGCTATAAGGAAAACACACTGAATGGTGAGGTACAGAAGAAAGTTGGGAGGTGCAGGAAATGCTGGGAACATTCAGAGGGAATGTTGAAGGCAGGCTATCTGGGGAGAAGGTATCATGAAAGATATCCAGCAGGGAAAGAGCCACACACGTGTAAACCAAGAGAAACCCCAATCTAAAATCCTAAAGAAGGTAATTTTTCAAACAAAAATAGGAGGAGGGCTTTGTGGGAGTAATTAAAGAAACCATTTTTCATTCTCATAAAAAGTCATCCTCTGCACACCCATGTTTATTGCTGCTTTGTTCACAAAAGCCAAGAGTTGGAAACAACCCAAGTGCTCATCCATAAATGAATGGATAGAGAAGCTATGGTGTATTCACACAATAGAATATTATGCTGCACTGAAAAAACAAAAAAACCTCATGAAATATTACACAAAATGGATGACCCTGGGGGACATTATGCTGAGTGAAATATCTCAGTCACAAACGGACAAATACTGCATAGTGCCATCATTGTAAAACGGGACTGACATCAGAGTTGGGGGGAGTCTAAGGAAAGGGAGGATAATGTATACTGCATTGAAACAAATTGAGTGAGAGAACTGTTGAAAAGGGATATGTGATTAGGTATTATTGTCATGACAGGAGTACAGAATGAAGGCTGCATAGTGGAGTGGACTTAGGGGGAGGGACTGAATAACAATGAAATAATTTTTTTTTCTTTTCAAAGAGAAAAGCAAACTGAGGGGGAGGAGTGGGCAGGGAGGAAAATGTGCAACAATGAATGAATGGGGGAAAATTAAATAGGAAGAATACGCTGTAAAAAAAGTGTACAGCAAGCAATAAATGTCTCAGAGGATGTAAAAATAAAAAGTCATCCTTGTCATGAAGTCAGAATAAACACATAGCTGAGTCTTCATTGGCTTTCGGAGGCTGTAAATACTGAAGCAGATTTTCTATTTTTCTCTCCCAAAACCCATCCTGAAAATATGTCCAATATGAGACAAAATCCTATAAGCAGCACCCTAGCTGTACTTATTGTGTGCCTCGAAGTTGGAACTAATAGCTGGCCCTCCAACAGGATTTCAGAGGCAGTTAACCACATGGAAGAAAATTGCCCATTCTTCTCCTATGGAGCAGCTTGTGGCCTCGAACCTCCTGTCTTTGGGATTGCAGTGCAGCTTCTTTCTACTAGGCTACCAGAGCTCCCTCCTAGCTGTATTATGTCAAAGATTTTCCACAAAGTAGTTAATTTATAAAGTGTATCTATGAAGCATAGTGGTGGAATACCAATTGACATATTTCAACAGCTGCTATCCTGAAAGTACTCACCAGTTGTACCAAGACATCTGGATGACAGCCACTTGGCCAGCTGATTGAAAGATATCTCTATTTGTTCTCATTCCAAAGAAAGGTGTCAGAATGCAGAAAATATTGAACAATATCATTAATATCACATGCAAGCAAGATTCTGCTGAAGATTATAAAAAATCAACTGGAATCAACAGATAATTGCCAGAAGTGTAGACTGGGTTTAAAAGAGGCTGTGGTACTAGGGGTATTATAGCTAATGTTAGATGGATCTTTGCTGAAAGCAGAGAGTACCAGAGGAATGTCTATCTGTGTTTCACTGACTATGCAAAGGCATTTGACTGTTTGGATCACAACAAACTGTGGCTAATTCTGACAAGAAAGGTAATCCAGAACATTTGATTGTGCTTATGTGAAACCTATCCTTGGGACAAGAGGAAGTCATCAGTAGAGAGCAAGGAAACACTGCATGGTTCAAAATTGGGAAGGGTGTATGCCAGGGATGTGTCCTATCTCCATACCTTTTCAATCTATATGTAGAACAGATTATCTGGGAGGCTGGGCTGTATAAAGAGAAATGTGGCATCAGGATTGGAGGAAGACTCATTAACAATCTGTGTTACACAGATGACACAACCCTGATTGCTGAAACTGAGGAGGACCTGCAGAAGGTCAAGGATTGCAGCCTTCAATATGGATTGAAGGTTAACATCAAGGAAACAGAGATTCTCACCACTGGGCCAATTAGCAGCAACAGTTGGATGGTGAAGAGATTGAGATTGTTAACAGCTTTAATTTGCTTGGCTCCATAATCAACACTCTTGGTACCAGCAGCTAGGAAATCAAAAGACTGATTGCATTGGGAAAATCTGCAGTCAGGGACCTCTCCAGAGTACTGAAAAGCAACAATGTCAGTCTGGAGACTAAGGTGCACTTGATCCAGGCTATAGTCTTCATAATTACTTGCTATCCATCAGAGAGCTGGACAATGACAAGGCAATTGATGGAAGATAATAGATGCCTTTGCGCTGTGGTGCTGGAGAAGAGTATTGAATATATCATGGCCTGCCAGGAGAACAAACAGGTTCATCCTAGAGAGGGTGAAAGTAGGCTGCTCCTTGGAGGCAAGGATTCGGAGGCTTCATCTGACATACTGTGGGCATGCTACAAGGAGAAACCAGTCCTTGGAGAAGGACATCACGCTTGGAAGGGTGGAGGGAGGAAGACGCTCGATGAGGTAGATTGATTCAGTGACTGGGGTAATGAAGGTAGCTGTGTCAGAGACTATAAGGTTGGCACAGGCTAGAATAGGTTTCAGGGCTGTTTGTACATAGGGTTGCTATGAGTTCCAAGCCACTGAATGGCACATAACAACAACAACATCTATGAAGCAAAACAGCAATGTGTGCACAAACTATATTATTCTTCCTATTATATTTGGGATTGTCTAGATATTAATTATCATATAAGTTCTAGGCATATCATGAATGGAGCTTTGCACTGCAAACATTACAGAAAAATCTACCTTTATGCAATTTATCTATTTTTTGAACATTTACATATTCAATTGACTCAATTTTCAGTGTAACTATTAAAAAATATTTATATGGCTCTCTCCAGGAAGCTTTCTTGATTAATTTAACTTGGATAAGTGCCCATGCATCTCTATACAGCAAAACAGCTAATGCTCAAGGCATTTGAATATTCTTAGTTTTTACAAATATAGACTTGATTTGAATTTCACTTCTGCATCTTCAGAGTTGTTCTGCTTGTGCTGTGGTTAAGGCATTTAGTTGTTAACAAAAAGGTTAGTTATCTGAACCTCCAGCTGCTTCCTGGGAGAAAGATAAATCAGTCTGACTCCTTAAAGATTGAAAGGAAACCCAAGGGCAGACTGACTGCCCTAGAAGGTCCTTATGAGAGTCAACTTGATTAAATTTTTTAATATACATTTTACCAAAATTTATTTTTGCTGTTGTTAGGTGTCTCTGAAGTGCCTACAATTCATAGGAACCCCACGGTCTATATAGCATGCTGCTGCTGTTGTTGCTAGGTGCCACTATGACTGATGCATGGTGACCCTACAAAGAACATATATGAATCTTGCTCTATCTTGCACCAATCTCACAATCTCTGCTATATTCAATCCTATTTTGCAGTCACTATGTCAATCCATTTTGTTGAAGGTTCTCTCTCTCTCTCTCTCTCTCTCTCTGAACCTTGTGTCATTGGGGAGTGTCAAATGCCATTAATGGTTTCCCATTGTGGACAGTGTTTGGCTGAGTGGCATCTACTTCCTAAACCACGTACCTAGGGAAACTCTATGAACTTGGAGAAATGACTATAGTTATAGAAAGACATTAGATCTTTTGCTTATGGAGTCACTATGAGTCGTGCTTGATTTGAAAGCAATCAACAACAACATTACCTTAAAAAGGGAGGCCAAATTGCTGCTTAAAAATTCTTCTACTTATTATTCTCTTCAGTACATGGGCTATACTTATCAACTATCATACCTTTTTAACAGGGCTCCTTTTTTAATGGTTTTTTGTTGTCTCTCAAAAAGGAGACACTAGGCAAATGTTTAGGGATCTCCGGTGGCTTTCTGGTAAAAACTAAAGGTACATGGTTTGAATCTGCCTGCTCCTCCATGGGAGAAAGATGGGCAATGTCCTCCCATGTGCTTTACTGCCTCTGAAAACCCACTGGAGGGTCAGCTCTATGGCTGGTTCCAGCTTGACGGTACACAACCATAACAGCAGGCAAATGTTTACAGAATAAAAGAAATACCAGTTCAGTAGATCCCAAATGACACTTGAGTTTCATTATAGACTCTTATTCATTGTATAGAATTGGGATTCCCTTGTATCTTCAGTATTACTTTGAAGTTCAAACTAATAATTAACAATAAAAAAGAAGAAACTAAGAGAATTCTAACCCTACGATATATATGAAAGTGGATATATATGAAACTAAAGCAAACTTAAAACCATTGAGTCACAGCACATAGTGACACTCCACTGGATATGCTCGGGCCGTAAATTTTTACAGGAAGACCCACCTTTCTGACTCCTGAATCCAGTCCTGGTGTAGACTCCTATATCTAATTTGAACTACTTTTATATAAACACTTTGTTGATTTAATAATTAAAATTTGTATCCCAATGTTAGAATGTGATAGCTTGGGCATGGGATTCTCCAAGTTTAGTCTTTTTAAAACTGAGGTTAATGATGTCTACATTGCAAGACTGTTAAAAAGATGAACGATAATGTGTGGAAAGACCATCTTTCATTCTTAAGTAGACCTCGAGGGGAAAAAAAATCAATACATCATTGCACAGTAAAAGAATTGATACTCATAATCATGATTCGTAGACTAAATTTCCTTCATCCAAATTAGAAGTAATGCATGGTTTCAAACGAATTCAGCTCAAATAATTAATTGTTCAGAGTTTGGGCATTCTAGGGAGAATATTAACTTTATTAAAAGAAATTGCTTCATGTGAAGCCAAAAAGGAATTATATGTGTTTTAATTTACCAGTAGAATGAAATAATAAAAGTGGACATACCAATATTACATCAGACCTATTTTGTATTAACATCAAGTATTTATCAAATATTAATACATGTGCCATCAAAATATGTTGAGTTGAATTTCCATCTGTTAAACAAATTGCACACTATTACTAAGTTACTATGAGAAATGAAATTCATTTTCTTTATATCTGCTTATATATTTGACGTCAACTTGAATTGCAGTTGCAAGCTACATTGTAACTATTAATTCTGGAGATGAAAAGCATATAAAATTATGTACCTAAAATAGATACAGACTAAGTATAATTAATACTGTTTTTGTTGTCGTGTGTCATCAAGTTGGAACCAACTCATAGCTGACCCTCTGGAAGGTTTTCAGAGACAGTTAATCACATGGGAGAAGATTGCCCATCCTTCTCCTATGGAGTGGCTGGTGGCCTTGAACTGTGTGACTTCGAGATTACAGCACAGCTTCTTGCCACTAGGCCACCAGAGCTCCCTATTAGTCAGAGTTTATTTTAGCACAAATATTCTTACATTTTTAAATTTATTATATTATTTATAGTCATTCATTTGAAGTAATACCTTTAAGGTAATATAGATATATTTTATAATAATAAATGTGTTTGTACTTCAGTCTATTCATATGTAACTCAAACCTTATTTAATATATTAATAATAACTTCAGATTACTGAAATTTTTAAAGTCCTAAGTTCTTTGTTAGTTTATTTATATTTTTTGCTAAGTCAATGAATATTCTTAACCTCAATTTTCTATTGGGATTACTCATTTTAATAGAATATACTATGCATTTATTTTCTCTGTACTATTTCAGAATTTTTATACTATATTTCTATTACATTAATGGTTTCTTTAAAACTGAAATACACAAAAAATTTAGCCAGGTATTCTAAGTATTTAAAACCAAAAGCGGAATAAATCTATTTGATTATGAGTAATGGGGCCTAGTGGTAAGAACTTATACTGCTATCTCACAGGCAAGTGGTTCAAATCCACCAGCTCCTCGATGAGGGAAGGGTGAGAAATCTCCTCTCAAGTGATTTACTGCCTCGGATAACACGCTGGAGGGTCAGCTATGGGTCGATTCTGACTCAATGCTACATAACAATAGCAACATCAATGGCGACCCCGTGTGTTAAGAGTGAAAATGCTCCACAGAATATTTTTAAACTGCAATCTTTGCAGCAGAAGAATACCAGGCTTTTCTTTTAAGGTGTGCATGGGGAGACTTAAACTTCCAACCACAAGTTTGGTAGCCAACCATAGTCTCTTTGCATCACCAAGGTTGGAAGCAGGTAGATAAGCTCTTGAATCAATTCAGGAGGGAGTAAAAGTACATTGGATCAGGATTATAGCAATCAGGAAGGTGAAGTCAGATTCTAAGTATACTCTGAGTGTAGAATTGATTTCACTTGGTCAGAGAGTAGCTATAGACTAGAAAAGAAATACGTCAAGAATGACTGAAAGGTCTTTACCTGGAAATCTACTAGGACAGTACTGTCCCTGTTATTCAGGGAGAAGTTAAGTCTCTCATAGAAATGTAGGGTGTAGTAATCAACTTCTAGCCACTCCTGAAGTTGGACGACTGGATGAGAATTGAAACAGTGACTATAAATACAAATGTAAGCTGTCCATGGAATGAGAACTGAGCCATCTCAGCATTGTGGTTAGAGGCCCTGGTGTCAATTTATACTGACTCTGTGTACAAATAAAACACAATGCTTCCCTGTAATGTTCCATCCTCACATCCAGTTATGACTGAATGCATTGCTGCAGCCACTGTGTCAGGACAGACGGTTATTGTTATGTGCCACTGAGTCACCTGTGAGTCATAACAACCCTGTGTGCAGACGTTTTGAACACTTCCCTGAGGTTTTGAACCTGTCCTGGGACAGTCTCATTGACTCCAGCACACCAACCCCCTTTGCCCCAGTTACTGTATCAATCCATCTCATCTGGGGTCTCCTCTCCTGTGCTGTCCCTCTACCCTTCTGAGTATGATGTCTTACTCTAAGGACCAGTCTCTCCTGGTCACATGTCCAAAGTATGTGAGACAGAGCTTGAAATTCCTAGTGGCCAAGGAGAAACTTAGTTTCACCTGCTCCAAGGCAGAACTATTTGTTTTCTTGGCGGTCCTTGACATGTTCAAGACTCTTCTCTAGCATCAAAACTCAAAGGCATTGATTCTTCTAGGAAGAAAATATATCAGAAACGGAGTCTGACAGGGGCATCCAGAGAGTAGTTAATACAAAGAACTTCATTCTCAACTTACTTGACAATGGTGTCTAGTAAAAAATAATGGTGTCTAGTAAAAAAATAATACAATTAAAAATATACACTATGTATTATAAAGCATAAAACTGTTTATTGTACATGTTTCTTTTTATATTTTATTAACTAATCTCTTTGTTCATCTTTACTCTCTTAATATTAACTTTGAATCTAGGTTCACCCTTTCTCCTTACCAATCAATCATCAAGACCTATTAATGAGATTCTCCTGCTAAATAATCCCAAGTGCTTGAGAAAAACCAAACCAAAAGATTTTAATAACCTGTTTGAAACTTGTCTCCTAGGAATGTAGAATTCTGGATTCATAGGTGGCTTCTTTCTATCATTTCTTTGACTTTATTCACAGTGCGTCACTTGGCATTTTACTTGTAATCCCTCTGTATGTCCATTCTCTTTACCATCATTTAAAATTCTCTGGCTTTAGAGTTCATCAGCTCATTATGAAGACTATCAGGTCTACTTATTCTTTATTTTTCCAGCTTTGTATTTTTCTGGATTGCCCAATTTGACAACTGAGCCTTTTGTCAAGTTTGAAATCACTCAAAATTGTCTAACATTGCCTTTTCTCCCTTCTTTTTACTCTCTCCTATATTTGATATCATCTCTTCATGAACCCTTACACATTCGCATGTTCTGAGTTGGCTTTGACTTACTGGTATATATCAATAACAACACTGGTGAGTGCATGTGTTAGGGTAGAGCATTTTTTTTACTGCAATCTTTGTGAAAGAAGACTGCCAAACTTTTCTTTAGACAATTCTAAGATGAATTGAGACAATTCTTTCTGTGATCTTCAAGTATTCTAGCTCTCTCTTCAGTTGTACCATATCTGATATCTAACTCATTCCTTGAATTATTCATTTTAGTTCTTGTTTTAATTTCTAGAAAGTATACTGATGTCTTTTCAGATTTTCCAGACCACTGTTTTCTTTTTGCCTCTTTTTCCAAATTCATGCTTTGACATACTCACCTCTTGAAAAATATTAACAATACTTATTTTAGTATTATGCCTCTACTAAAAAAATCAAACTCAAAAAAGATGCTGAAGAATTAAACCACACAATAAACCAACTCGATCTCACAGATATTTATAGGCTAGTGCGCCCAAAAGCCCCCACAGTATATCTTCTTTTCCAATGTGCATGGAATATTCTCCAGAATAGATCACATTTTAGGTCACAAATCAAGCATCAATAAATTTTAAAAAACCAAAATAATACAAAGCATCTTCTCAGATCACAATGCTACCAAAAAATTTTAAAAATCACTTGTTTCAGTTAATAGATGCAGCCTTGGATGTGCTCACCAGTCTACGACAGGAAATTTAGAGGATAGAGGCCTGACTAATGAATTGGAAGAGCTCCCTATTTGTTCCCGTTCCCAAGAAAGGTGATCCAATTGAATGTGGAAACACTCGAACAATATAATCATTATCACATGCAAGCAAAAACCTGATGAAAAGAATTAAAAAATAGCTAACACAGTACATAGATAAGAACTTGCAACACGTTCAAGCAAGATTTAAAAGAGGCCATGGCAACAGAAATATCACTGCTGTTGTCAGATGGCTCCTGGCTGAAAGTAAAGAATATCAGAAGAATGTCTATTGGTGCTATATATGTAAAGTCATTCGACTGTGTGGATCATAACAAGTTGTGGCTAACACTGAGAACAATGGAAATCCCAGAGCACTAAATTGTTCTCCTATGGAACCTACACCTGGACAAGGTGGGTGTTGTGTAAACAAAGCAGGGGAACACTGCATAATTTAGATTTCAGAAGGGAGTGTGTCAGGGTTGTATTCCTTCTGCATACCTATTCAATCTGTATGTTGAACAAGTTATCTGAGAAGCTGGACTCTATGAAAAGCAGTGTGGCCTCAGGTCTGGCGGGATCATTAACCTGCATTGTGCAGATAGCATAACCTTGCTTGCTGAAAGTGAGAAGGACTTGAAGCACTTGTTTCAGAAGATCACGCAATGCAGCCTTCAGTGTGGATTGCTTCTCAGTATAAAGAAAACACAGATTCTTACCACTGGCAGATTCATGATGGATGGAGAGGAAAGTGAAATTGTCAACAGCCTCACCTTGTCTGGTTCCACAATTAGCACCCTTGGTACAAGCATTCGGGAAATAAGGAGACACATTGCACTGGGAAAATCTTCAGTTAGGGACCTCTCCAAATTATTGAGGAGTAATGATGTCAGTTTGAGGACTAAGGTGCCTCTGATTCAGGCCATAGTCTTTCTGATTATTTGCTATGCAATCTGAGAGCTAGACAATGAATAAAGATGATAGAAAAATAATTGATGCCTTTGAGTTGTGGTGTTGGAGAAGAGTATTGAACATCCCATGGATGACCAAGAGAACAAAGTTATGTCATGGAGAGGATGCATCCAAAGTGCTCTTTGGGGACAAGAATGATGAGGCTTCATCTCTTATGTTTTAGGCATGTTGCTATGAGGTGCTATTCCTTGGAGGAGGACATAATGCTGGGAAGGGCGGAGGGTCAGCAAAGGAGAGGAAGACCTGAGGGTTCAGATCTTTTGTTCACATGATTGATATGAGTTCTAATCAACTCAATAGCACCTAAAAACAAAAGCAAATTAATGATCCACAGGTGTTTTTTTTTTCCTTTTTAAATTTATTATTATTCTTTTTTTGTGTGTGTACCATCAAATCAGATCTGACTGGTACAGGAGGAAATTGCCCCTCCTTCTCCAGCAGAGCATCTGGTGGATTCGAACCACTCACCTCTGGGATTGCAACACAGCTTCTTGCCACTAGGCCACCAGAGCTCACTGATCTACAGGTTTTCTTGTACCCTGATTCTGCCACTTATTTTATCCTTTGTAATTTTTTACTGAAAATTAAGTTCTGAGTATTTTTTAAAGTTTATACTTCAGCAGTGTTTAAATTTAAAATTACACTTGCCACTCCGAGAATCAAGACCATTTAAATTTTTGCCTCTGTGTTTACCAGGACAAATAAGAGTTTATACTTTGTATATTAACACTTGTTTATGCCATCTATCAAGTTAGGGAACCTAATAAAATAGTTTCTTTTTCTTCACACATTTTATTTGGTGATTGTATATGTCTCTTAATCCGGCAAGAATAAATTTATAAACTTTATCCTGTGGCTCTAATATTTAGACAAAGTTTTGTGAATAGTGACAAAATTAGGACATAATCCAAGATTTTCTTATTCCTTGTGGAGCAGGTAAAATTAAAAAAAGACACCAAAGGTTTTCTAGTATGAGTGGAATTCACATTATAAATATTGGCCTAAATTTGGTTATGCAAAGGTATTGAAATAGGGTTTTGAGGACATCCTTTATTATCATCAAAATGTACAACTAAATAAAATACTATCATTTCTTTTGCACACTTATATACATGCATGTATCCTGGGTTTTTTATACAACCATTGACAGTTTCTTAGTTTGAATAGATTTATTTTAATTCACATACAAATGCCTTCTTTCCATCCTGGGCTCATCATTCTTTAACATTGGGGACTTTTGTTGGTCCTATTTCTAAAAGTATTGACTCTAGCACTTTTTCTCTGCCTTTTCACTTCTGATGCACTTTAGAATTAAAGCTTATTCTATTCAGATTTTTTCCCTCTCTCTCTCTCTCTTTTTTTTTCCATCATTTATCTTCACAGGGAGTACTCTGATAATTTCCTCTCAAAACGTACTTATTTTCTCATCATATGCTTAAATGCTTCAAGAATTCATATTTTTATTTCTATAATTAAATTTTTGTTTCCAGAAGTTCCATTTAAGTTCTTTTCATATATACCTGTAACCTTTTTAGTGTTTTTAAAATGAAGGCCTCTTTTTATTCCTTTACCGTCTTAAATATTTTTGATAGATTTTGCACAGAAATCTGTCTTAGACAAAATGCAACCAGAGTGTTAGAGATTGAAACTTTGTCTTACTTATTTTGGACATGTTGTCGGGAGGGGCCAGTATTTTTCTATCATTTTAACTTATGAGTTATTATTCTTTCCTGATCATTTTGTTACTTAGACCAAAGTCACTATGCTTTATTTAACTGGGTTTTCACTGCATATGGGGTTCACATTTAAAAATTTTCACAGATATTTTTCAATGGTATTGAATACATTTTTCACTATATGTAACATTCTGCTGGTTACATATCCAATAACAAGATTCCCTAGAATGCTACCTTTGACTTTTCACATTAGATAAATTATTGATGGTTCAGTCTCATACAAATGATTTCTATATGAAACCCAATTATAAATTGAATCTCTTTTTTTTTAAAGAGCAAGGACATCCATTGAAGGACTAAGGTGTGCCTCATCCAAGCCATGGTATTTGCGATTGCTTCCTATGCATCTGCAATTTGCACAGTGAGTAAAGAAAAAAAATGTAAGAATTGCTACTTCTGAACCCCAGTGTTGGAGAAAAGTATTGGATATATACCACGGACTGCCAAAAGAACAAATCTTAGACAAAATGCAACCATGGGTGTTCCTCAGAGGTAATGATGTTGAAACTTTGTCTTACTTATTTTGGACATGTTGTCAGGAGGCTCCAGTCATTGAAAGAGGTTTGCTGGGGAAAAGTGAAGGGTCAGTGAAAGAGAAGACAACTCTCAACGAGATGGATTGCCACAGTGACATTGAGCTTGAGCATGACAGAGATTGTGATAACGGTACAGGACAGGGGCGGTTTAGATCTGTTGTTCATAGGATCACTATGAACCTGATAGCACCTAACAACAAGAACAGATAGCTTTTTAAAGAAGTGTAGTGCTCATGGGTGATACTCTTTATTTTATGCACAAATCTATTATTTAGATAAAAGGCAAAGCAAAGGGATAGTTTGGGACCAAGGCTTAAAGCTTTACTCAGGTAATAGTCTCAGAGTATCCTCTAGTTTTAACATGTCCAGTAAGTCTGCATTTTCAAAATTATTTTGAGGCACTCTTCCACATCTTTCTGCCACTTTATCAAGACTTGTCTGTTGTGGGTCTGATGAGATTTGTAGTTAGTGGTAGCTGGTTATCATCTACTCTGTCTGCTCTCAGATTACTTGGAACTGTGGATCTGGTTACAATTTTTCTGTGAGAGGTCTTGTGATTTTATAGAAGCCCAAGGATTTCATCTAACTGGGATTATTTTGATGTTGATTGTTCAGTTCAGACTTACAAACTTGTAGCTAGTATAAAAAAGAACAAAAAACCAAACCAAAACCTCAGATACAATACTCAGATGTCACTGTCAAAGTTTCATTGTTTGGGTGGTGGGAGAGTGTGTGACTATGCTCATGTGCATGTGTGTTGTGGCGGGATTTATAAAGCTTCCTTTACATGCTAAGGACAGTTCTTGAAAGTTGAAAATTAGGCAAAGTTTTAATTATACTCTTTGTATGGTGGCCTACTGGTAAGAAGCTGCCCCAAAGCCATCTGGTTTGAAGCTACCAGCTGCTCTGAGGGAGAAGGAAGGACAATCTCCTCTGTTGAGATCTATTTACTGTCTTTGAAAACCTGCTAAAAGGTCAGCTATGGGTTGGTTCTGATACTATGGTACACAACAACAACTCTGTGTCACATGTTCCCTAAGGCGTATGCCTGCTTTGCCCTAATAGGCATCTTAAACCTTTTCCTAGTCATAAGGTCCTCACAGTCTGTAGCATATAAGATGACTATTGATTTACATAGCCATCACTGCATAAGGCAATTTCTTCTTATATATTGAGATCAACTATGAATTGATGCCTTTGAGCTATGGTGCTGGAGAAGAGCATTGAATATACCATGGATTGCTCAGAGAACAAACACTTTCCGCCTGGTGAAGATGAAACCAGGTTGCTCCTTGGCAAGGATTTTGAAGCGCCATCTCATATAATGCAGGTATGTGGCGAGGAGGGAACAGTCCTTGGAGGAGGGACATTGTGCTTGTGAGGGTGGAGGGACAGCATAGGAGAGGAAGACGCTGAATGAAATGGATTGACTCACTGACTGGGTTCATGGGAGTAGGTGTGCCAGAAACAATAAGGTTGGTTCAAGATAGAGCAGAGTTCAGAGCTGTTGTATATAGGATTGCTATGAGTCACAAGTGACTCAACAGCCGAAACATGTGTTTAAAGGGGTCTTGGTGTGAAAAGACGTAAGCCCTTGGCTGTGAATCAAAAGATTAGAGGTTCCAATACATCCAGTCATTCCACTGGCAAAAGCCTGGTTAATCTGCATTCATTAAGATTGCAGTCTAGCAAGTACTGTGGCAGAGTTCAACTCTATGACATTGGATTACTATGAGTAAAAATCAACTCAGTTTCAGCTACCAACAATGTGCATTTAAAATTGTCACAAAATTCTATTCAATATTATCATGCATTAATTTGAATGTTGGGAGAATCAGTTTAGTCTTTTATCAGTTCTGTTCCTAAAAGCTCATCCTAGCTTTTCCAGCGGATTATAGGATGTAACTAGACACTAAAGAAAATAGTGAGTATAAAAATATCACTAACCACTTTTGGCCTCAACAGTTATGAAAAAAAAATCAGAGAACCAGATTTCTTTCTTGCTTGCTTAATCCTTATGATACGGTAATTGCAAAATTGCTGCAGAAAGGAAAGAAATTCTGGAAGCAGCTATCCTTACTGTGACATTTCCCTTAGCAAGAATTACTGGGTCTCTTTTATTTGCAACTCTGATTAAAAAGAAAATTAGTAAATAAAAAATTATTGATGTTCACAAATTCCACAAGGACCTTGTATTGAAAGCTGACAATCCTTGTTATTTGAGGCAAAGAAAAAAAATATGCATGTCAAAATTGTACAAGGAAAATGTTTTATTTTATTCTAAAAATTAGGTATCATTGAGCTCTGAAGGCTGAGTGGCAAGAAGTTGCACGGAAATCCCGAAGGCACATGGTTCAAATCCACCAGCTTCTCTGTGGGAGGAGGATGAACAATCTCCTCCCATGCAATTAACTACCTCTGAAACCCCACTGGAAGGTCAGCTATGGATTGGCTCTGACGCTACAGTACATCACAATGCCACGAAGTGATAAAGGAAAAGGCAAACAATGGTTGACAAATAAAATCTAGCCATGTTGCTGCTGTCCCATCGAGTTGCTTGCGACTCATAGTGACTCGATGTACAACAGTCCTAAACCCTGGTCTATCCCTTGCCAATCTTATTGTCTTCGACACACCTACTCCCATTACCCCAGTCACTGAATCAATCCAGCTCAAGTGACTTCCTCTCTTGTGCTGTCTGTCCACCCTCCCAAGCATGATGTTCCTCCAAGGACTGGTCCCGCCTTGCAACATGTTCAAAGTATGATAGACAAAGCTTCAGAATCCTTGCTTGCAAGGAGCAGCCTGGTTTCACCATCTCCAGGATGAACTGGTTTGTTCGCCTAGTAGTCCATGGTATATTCAATACTCTTCTCCAACACCACAGCTCAAAAGCATCAGTTCTCCTTCTATCATTCCTGGTCACTGCCCAGCTTTCTGACACATAGCAAGTAATTGGAAAAAAAAATCTAGCGTAGTTTTCATAAATCTATAAGTATAAAATCTAGATATAAAATCATTTGTTTTTTATAATGTTTTCTAAAATCTACCAAATATAAGTATAAAATCTAGGCATAGATATTAATATAAGGTGGTGTTAAGCACTTATATGATTATTGATATATTTTTATGTACATATTACAGAAATATACATGAAGATTATCCAAAAACTATTAGAACAGCACATCAGCAGAGAACTGGCGGAAGTCCAGGCTGAGTTTAGAAGGGGTCATGGTACTAGGGATATTGTTGCTGATGTTAGATGGATCTTGGCTGAAAGCAGAGAATACCAGAAGAATGTCTATCTGTGTTTCATTGATTATGCAAAGGCCTTTGACTGTGTGGATCATAACAAACTGTGGCTGACTCTGAGAAGAATGGGAATCCCAGAACATTTAATTGTGCTAATACGAAACCTATACTTGGACCAAGAGGCAGTAGTCAGAACAGAGCAGGGTAATACTGCATGGTTCAAAATATGGAAGGGTGTACGCCAGGGATGCATCCTGTCTCCATACCTTTTCAACGTGTATGCAGAGCAGATTATCTGAGAGGCTGGGCTCTATGAGGAGAATTGTGGCATCAGGATTGGTGGAAGATCTATTAACAATCTGTGTTATGCAGATGACAAAACTCTGCTTGTTGAAACTGAGGAGGACCTCATGCACTTGCTGCGAAGGGTCAAGGACTGCGGCCTTCAGTATGGACTGAGGCTCAATGTCAAGAAGACAAAGATTCTCGCCACTGGACCAATTGGCAGCGTCAGGATGGATGACGAAGGGATTGAGAGTGTTCACAGCTTCACTTTGCTCGGCTCCACAGTCAACACTCTTGGTACCCGCAGTCAGGAAATCAAAAAGCTTATCGCGATGGGCAAGACTGCCATTAGGGACCTCTCAAAGTTACTCAGGAGCAACAGTGTCTCTCTGGAGACTAAGGTGCGTCTGATACAGGCCATGGTATTTGCAATCGCTTGTTATGCATCAGAGAGTTGGACAATGACTAGGGAGGACAGAAGGGGAGTGGATGCTTTTGAGCTGTGGTGCTGGAGAAGCGTACTGAATGTACCATGGACTGCCAGGAAAACAAACAGATTCATCTTGGAGAGGATTAAACCAAGCTGCTCCTTGGAGGCAAGGATTCTGGGGCTTCGTCTGACATACTTTGGACATGTTGCCAGGAGGGACAGGTCCTTGGAGAGGGACATTATGCTTGGGAGGGTGGAGGGACAGCGCAGGAGGGGAAGACCCTCTATGAGATGGATTGATTCGGTGACTGGAGTAATCGGGATGGGTGTGTCAGAGGTGGTGTGGTTGGCGCAGGATAGAGCAGGGTTTAGGGCTGTTGTGCATAGGGTCGCTATGAGTCGCAAACGACTCGACGGCACGTAACAACAACAACAACATCTGTATATACGTTCAATAAATGCAAGATACATGAGATTTGCAATCTATATATGAACACTGCGTATATATGCAATATGAAGATAATTCATGTAATAGGTACATTAGATATATATATATGTTGTGCATAAGGAAATATAATGCACATAAAATGTTTGTGTAATATGTGCATAAGATGTGCATGCAGTAGGGACATAATATATGTAAATAAGTTGTTTTTCTTGTGTTTGATCTGAACCAACTGACAGTTAACCCTATCGAGGGTTTTCAAAGACAGCAAACTGCATGGAAGAAAACTGCCAATCTTTCACCTGGTGGATTCCAACAACATGTATGGGTTGGCAGCACAACTCCTTGCCACTAAGCCACAAGAGATGTTGTTGTTGTTATGTGCTGTCGAGTTGCTTGTGACTCATAGCGACACTATGTACAAGAGCCCTAAAACATTGCTCTATCCTGTGCCAACCTCGCCGTTTCTGACATACTCATTCCCACCACCCCAATCACAGAATCGATACGCCATATGTACGTAAAGACATGTAACATGCACATAAAATATGTAAAAAGGATATATATATGGAGTTTTGCTTCTGACTTAACAAATGCCTCTGGTAGTTTGAATCTACTAGTTTGTTCTTAGTAGAATCATGGGAGATCTCCTCATATATATGGGGTAGGGGAATATGTGTATACGTACACAGAAAGAGAATGTACAATTATGCTTCATTTTTAAAAAAAATCTAACTAAAAGTATAATAAAAACAATCACTCTTCCACTGCCACCAAGTCCATTCCGACTCCTGAGGACCCTGGAAGACAATCTGCCCAAATGGTTTCCAAGGATGGAAATCTTTATAGAAATAGACTACCCTTCATCTTTTCAGGAGATAGACTAACAGTTTCAAACCAGATACCTTTTGGTTACTATCTAACTGTTTTAACCACTCTGTAACCAGGCCTCCTTAGAGCACAGTAGGATGCTGAGATTTTTTTCTAAAATGTTTTATGAAGCATGCTACTTTTACCGCTACTCAAGGAAAACATCGCATAATCAGTCTGGAGGGGTGGGGAGAAGTGTCGTTTGCAATGCAAACTGTCCAGATGTGAAAGCTTGCAAATTCTATCCCCCTTGTAGATATTCATAAGTACATTAACATATCAAAAGCCTGTAGAAGTTCTAGAGTAACAAAACTTGGCTTACTTAATGGAGTGTTTCCCAAATGTATTTGGCCTATAATTTTCCCCCCTTCCTTTTGAGTGAATCTCACAGTATTTTTGAAAGTGTGTGTTTTTAGTACCTTACAAATGCCCTTACCATAAAATGGCACTAAAAATAAAAGCTACTTTGCAGGGTTATTATTCATATCAAGTAAGATGTGAAACTCCTGAGCAATTGTATAGTGTTCCAATTAAAATTTTGAGTGGAGGAAATTTTGCAGTATGCAAGTGTTCCGGTGGTCTACCGGCAAGAAGCTGTGCTGCAATCCCAAAGGCACAAGGTTCAAGGCCACCAGCTGCTCTGCAGGAGAAAGATGGAAGATCTCCTGTGTGATTAACTGCCCCTGAAAACCTACTAGAGTGTCAGCTATGGATCAGTCCCAACTCTATGGTACTCAACAACAACAATAATTCACTTAAAAGATTAATTCAAATAATACAATTTATTGTAGCATTTACATAGATTGGCACAGTCTCTAGGGATATGCAATGCTAACTCAAAGGCAGTACCAATCTGATGGTTCAAATCCACTAGCAACTTTGAGAGCAAAAAAAATGAGCAATCTTCTCTAATTTAACTCACAGGTCAGCTGAGTCTTTTCAAGTTCAATGACAATGTGTTTGAAAGCCAGAATAACAAAATTAATTCTACAACAACTACTGAGGAAACTATCTAATGTGGAAGTGTGTACTGTTTAATGTGGTTAAAGTGAGTTGCTGTGATTGACTTTGACGTAGCAAAGTTTAAGCTTTGTGACTTATTAGTTAAAACACTTCTCATATTCATTGTTTCTTATGTGGGTTTTAAGATTCTGGAGATGTGTCTACTCTAACTTCCCTCCCTTCCAGAAGTAAACATAATAAAATATGCTGTTCTGAACTGTCATGGAGGCAATTTTTACTCTCAGGGACCCTCATTTGGGTTTCTGTAGCTGTAGATTTTAATGGGAGGAGGATGTTCATCTTTGCCCTGTGAAATCACTAGCGATGTCAAACCACATGAGAGACCCATGGTGTTTAAAGACTATGCCATCAGAGCTCGTTAATCTTCAATTTTTCTTGTACAGATAGGAGGTGTGTGAAATCATTTAAGTAACATAAAACATTAAACAGAACCTTCTCCAATTATGTATCCAATTTCTACCATATATGTACTTCTCCTAAATGGAAGTATAGTTTTAATACATATAACCTTCTGCAATTATGTATGTAAGTTCTACTAAAGAGGAACTTTTGTTAAGTGGAAGGATGGTTACGTTACAGCATGTACATAAGAATCTGGACCAGTAATAGTCCTAGGGGGAAACAACCCCCAGATTTCGAAGAATCCTAGGATGTAAATGTGCATAGCGTGC
Source organism: Elephantulus edwardii (assembly GCF_000299155.1). Lineage (NCBI taxonomy): Eukaryota > Metazoa > Chordata > Mammalia > Macroscelidea > Macroscelididae > Elephantulus > Elephantulus edwardii. The sequence goes on along the minus strand of NW_006399766.1, from coordinate 8,331,625 downwards.
TTAAGTATGGAGGAGATACCTCCATACTTGCCTCTACAGCAGAGAATATTAAAATAAGTAGGGGTGCATATAAAGTTATAGTCATAAACAGAGACCAAACAATATAGGGACTAGCTAGATTCAAAGGCAATAGACAGCAGTGGCTTTAGAAGTAGTCCTCTGGCTTCACAGGACAGAAAACTATACGGATTGGAAGTTAACTAGAAGTAAAGATTAGACAGACAATTCTTAAAGGAAAACCAAGTGCCACCCAAAAATAATACAGGAGGTCAGAATTGCTTCCACTGTACAAAGCTGGGCCACTTCAGTAGACAGTGTCACAGACGAGAGCCACAGATAGGCAAGGGAGTAGAAAGGAAGCTCCCACTCACTTGCTTTAAGTGTGGCTCTGAAGGACACTTGGCCAAGGTGGCCCACATCAGGTCCTCGTGGCAGACAGGACTGACAGGCCCCAGCTCCCAGCTGGAAACAAAGGAGGACGCTTCAACGATTTAGATCCTCCCAGAAGAGCTGTGGGTGAGCATTAACATTACTGGTAAGTATATTTGTTTTCTCCTGGACCCAGAGCCTACTAATTGGTCCTAAAAGTTTTCTGAGGTCCCAACTCTTCTCACTATTTTTTAGTTGTTGGAACTGACGCAAAACCTCATAAGCAGTTCCTTACTTCACCTCTACCTTGCATGTGAACTTCCAAGTTGTAAAACAACCCAGTGGTAGATGGGATTTGCTCCAGGACTTAAGAACCATAAATGACATAGCTGAGCCTCTACATCTTGTGGTTCCTAACCTCTATACTATAACAGACAAAGTGCTAGTCTATAGGCCATTTATTGTAAGAACCACCTTCCCTCTGTAACTTGATTTGTGCCACTATTAGAACCTCTACTCGGAATATTATTGCTTTTTAATTTTTGACTCATGCACTTTTAACTTGTTAGTTAAATTTGTGTCTTCTAGGCTGCAACACTTCCATGATACATCTTCAAGGATATGAACATGTACAGCTAAGCACAATTGATAACAGTGCATCTAAATTCCAAAATCAATCTCCATAATAGTCTATGTGTTTCCTACTGCCAAAGGGGCCCTTTAGTGTAGTGAGAGAAGATCTACACCCTGAAGCCTACAGCGTCCCTTTTCAGCAGGAAGTAGCTATGAGAATACACCATCCCCTTTTCCTTATGAATCAGGGTGAAGTCTCTCTCAGGGAGGAGTTATAGGGAATGGCAAAGGACACATTGACAAAGGAGATTAATCAGAACTGGCTTTGACAAGCACTGTGGCAATTGGACAATTAAAACAGACATGGGGGGGAAAGAAGAACGAACTGGGGAGGAGGGTAGAGAAAACAGTGCAATAATGAATGAATGAATGAAACCCCCCCCCAAAAAAAAAGGAAAACCAGACCAATGATACTTCTGCTGCAGACTGCAGGTGCATAAGTACAGATAACAAAGAGTGATCCAATTAAAAAAGGGCTTTGCATTTCAAAGTACAAGAGAGTTTTGCAATAAATTACAGAGGTGATGCAAGATAAAGGAGAAATCACAGATGATGTCCAGTTGTGTGTTTTTTTCATTCCCCAGTGCTTTCATTTTTTTAAAACATACCTGCAAATTATTAACACCTGGAGATTGTGGGAAGATCCAAATTACACAGAAGAGAAAGAAATGATTCTTGATTATGTTTGAAGTGTATATTAGTCTTGCTGTATAGTCTCGTGTTGAACACAGCAATTTTCTGCTTGACATTGCAAGCCACAAAACAGCCAAGAGAAATTGTTATCTTGAACAGGAATATTTCCTGCCCTCTCTCCACTAAGAGATTATTTTAATGTATTTGCTCCCTTTTCAGAAACAGGTCATCTAATGGTTGACTACATAGTTTGGCTTTCCAGAGACAAGATAATGGAAAATTATTACTATGGAATCCATTAGGCCTAATTCTTCTATCTGTTACCTCCATCTGCCATATAGCCTCATATTTGTTGCATTTTCTTTGATTCGAGGTCAATACTGCGCTTTCCTTTGTAGCATTCATCTCAATGTTAGTAGTTAATTGTAACGGTTCAAAAAAGGTTTTCTCCATAGTTTTATCTCCATCTTTCTGGTCCAATTTTGCTTTCTTTAAAAGTACACCATCTGGCACTTGTTTCAGCTCGAGTGATAGGTTACACGCTGTCTTAATTTATGTTTGTGTGAAAATATTTTGCCTCTATTCATGAATGGCAGTGTAGTTGTCATTGCAAACTTTGCCCAGATCTTCAACAATATTGTAACTTCGAATTGTAACAACATACTGATCAAAAGTCTGTTGAGCTTTTATCACAGGCTCCATAAGAGCCCTGGGTTACAGTAGCATCCTCATGATGCAATTTTATGATTGCATTTGTTTGTGCCTTCTGAGTATAACAACTAAATGCTACAATTAAGCTCAGTAAAGAGTATACATACATTCTTTAGGGTGCAGCCTTCAGAATCTTCACTTTTTCTTTTTTTGTTTTGCTTAGTTCTTTCTTTACTATCCTGTGTAATAAGGTAAGAATTAAGACAGAAGTCTGATGCCAAGTGGTCAAAAATTTAGCATTTATTAAAGGAATCTCCAACTTTGCATGAAATATATCCTTCACTCAGTCTTTTCCACCTGACCCAAGGCAGTGTGTAAGGAAGACTGAAGAAGAAGCAGTATTACCTTTGTGGTATGGGTGACGAATATTGGATATATCATGAGCGGCTGTGAGAACACACAAATGTTTCAGAAAAAGTGCAGACAGAGTATGCCCCAGAAGGAAGTATCAAGAGAGTTAGTCATAAACTTTGGGCATGTTACCAGGGGCCATTTCCAGGAGAAAGACACCACGCTTGGAAAGGTTGAGGGTCAGCAAAAGGGAGGAAGAATCGCAAGGAAATAAACTGGCACAATAACCAGATCAGTAGTTTTAAACACAAGAGAGATTGTAAGGATGGTCCGGCATTGGTTTTGTTATGTTGTAATTACGACTGCTACAAGTTGGAGCCAAATCAACAGCATCTAACACCATCGCCACCTCCGCAGAACTCAGAAATCTAATTGCGGACTTAAATATATAGATATAATAAATTTATA
>NW_006399766.1:8297745-8328380 GCF_000299155.1 Elephantulus edwardii | reverse complement strand
CACTTCCGAAATGGCTTGCCTCCGGAAACTCTATGTACGAGCAGTGCTCAGGCTGTTCGTTCATAGGGTCTCTATGAGTCGTCTACGACTCGACGGCATCAAACACAACAACAAAACAACATATCAAATATTATATTATATATGTCTGTAGTTAATAATGCCTTATTTTGACTATTTAGCCCAGTTTTTTTTACTGCTTGTAAGGGTATTAAATATTTGTTTGAAAAATTTTCTCTTTCCAATTCATACACAGATAATGGAGGCAGAAAGCAATGGTTGACTGATTGAGTCCCTAAATCCCAGCATGTACTTTTACAATATTTGCCTGATCTCGTTCTCACAAACCTCCATTCAGATTTTAGAGATGAGAGAAATGAGGCCAAGCGGGGTTGCCTCAAGGTTGTGCACACACACAATAATTGCCTTATTTCATTCTCCAATCATTCATCCCCATTTTGAAGATTAGGGAAATGAGGCTGACGGGGCCATACATTCGCATTCAGTTCATTCATAGAGAATTTTCTTTTTACAGAATCAAACCACTGTTTTGCGCCTGGAAGAAAAATTCCTTAGTATCAACTTATAATCATTGGCTTGTCTTCACTGATCAGTCTAACTTCAAAGTCAATAGAAATGGTACTATAAATGTCTTCTCTTCCTAATAAGGCTTGAAGTTTTCTGTAGTGAGTATCTGGAAAAAAATTTGCCTTCCTACTATTCTAATTTTTCTTTTTTTTTAAAAAATAGGTTGATGGATTTTATTATTATTGTTTTTCCCTTGTTGTGTACCGTTGAGTCAGACTCAACTGCCCCTGCTTCTCCAGGGGAGCAGCTGGTGGATTCAGACCTCATGTCTTTGGGATTGCAGCGCAGCTTCTTGCCATGAGGCCAACAGAGCTCCTTCTCTACAAGTCTATTTCTATTTCTACTTTCTATTTCTATTTTGCCCACTATCCATTCACAGATCCTCTCCACTCTACTTTCATTTATACTGCTGACTGGCCAGGTCTTTTCAGAGCTTGACTATTGTCATATATAGAGCTGGCATAAGAAGAGAGTCCCCTATGTGTAATCCCAAAGGAACGTGGTTTAAATCGACCAGCTGCTCTATGGGAGAAGGATGGGCAATCTCCCCCTGTGTGATTTACTGCCTCCAAAGAGCAGCTGGAAGGTCAGACATAAGACTGTTCTGATTCAACGGCACAGATCCACCACCACAACCGCAATTGTCAGCTTACAACCCTGAAATGAGTAAAATAAAGTTCCCTTCTTCAATTCTGCTCTCAATTCTTAAACACCTCAGAGTAGTGCATACTATTTTTGAGTGGCTATTATCAAGATAGGAGAAGACCAACTGCCAATCTAGGACTCCGAATGAGATCTAGAGTTTCTATTGGGAGATGTCAGAGTAGGAAACTGGGAGACAGATAAAAAAGGAAAGAGCAAGATTGGAGAGAGTTGAGGAATTTTAAAGCTATGATTCTATGAGAAGCACTAGGGCATTATAAGATTATCCCAAGTAGAACTCTTTCTTGATTTTTTTTTTTTTTTTGGCCAGAGGCTATTTCACATGACTGTACTGTAGAATAAATTAATTGATGGCCATGGCCAAATACACTTTTTAAATATATTAATAATCAATGGAATATCATACATGCACTGATGGAGAAAAATGGGCAAATCTCCTCCTACGTGATTTATGGCCTCGGAAACTCAAGAGAGGGTCAGCTGTGAGTCACTCCTGACTCAACAGCGATGAATTTGAATTTCAATCTGTGATATATTTCTCTAGCTGTCACTATATATGTTCAACTAGAATTCAAGGGCAAATATAATAATAAATGGATTCTTCTCAGTCAATAGTGTTATTTTCCTATTATCATATACAATGAAGAGTTAACATGCAAATGTTATCCCTTCAAGCATACCTTCCCAATTTTGAATCTTCCAGATGTAAAAATGAAGAATCACTAACACATGAGAAAATCATTGCTACATTTTACTAAAATTTATAATTATATAACAGCTCACATGTTGTTGTTGTTAAGTGCCATTGAGTCCCTTGCGACTCATAGCGGCCCTGTGTACAACAGCCCTAAACTCTGCTCTGTCCTGTGCCAATCGCACCATCTCTGATACACCCATCCTGATTACCCCTTTGTCAAGAAGACAAAGATTCTCACCATTGGGCCAATTGGCAATCAGGATGGATGGTGAAGAGATTGAGATTATTTACAGCTTTAGTTTGCTTGGCTCCACAGTCAACACTCTTGGCACCAGTAGCCAGGAAATTAAAAGATGTATTGCCATGGGAAAGTCTGCTGTTAGGGGCCTCTCCAAAGTACTGAAAATCAATGGTGTCTCTCTGGAGACTAAGGTGCATCTAATACAGGTCATGGTCTTTGCTATCACTTGTTATGCATCAGAGAGTTGGACAATGACTGAGGAGGATAGAAGGAGAATTGATGCCTTTGAGCTGTGGTGCTGGAGCAGAGTATTGAGGGTACCATGTACTTCTAGGAGAATAAACAGATTCATCCTGGAAAGCGTCAAACCGGGCTGCTTCTTGGAGGCAAGGATTCTCAGGCTCCATCTAACATACTTTGGACATTTTGTAAGGAGGGACCAGTCCTTGGAGAAGGACATCATGCTTGGGAGGGTGGAGGGACGGCACAGGAGGGGAAGGCCCTCTATGAGGTGGTGAACAGTTCACATAGCCATCCTTTATTTATGCAATCATAGTTATGGTTTAAGAATATTTGCTGAGTAGCCACAGTATGTCAGTACATGTTGACATTCATGTGAACAGTTGATGGAGATTTTTGACCTGTAGCTATCTATCTAACTTTAAAGTATAAATAACTCCACTAGGATTTAAAAACATTAAATCTCACATCTAATATAGAACAAATCACAGTCAGTATTGGAATGGAGAAATGAGTTAATAATCTGATAATTCAAAGCGAAAGACTTCTCACTGAATAATTTATTTAAATGAAGCAAAAAATGCTTTATTTGAATTTGCTTTATGATTGTCCTAAATATGTACTTAATTTTGCATCCACAGACTTGCTGTTGGTATCAGCCTGAGTGATTTATGACATATTATATTCATAGCATCGTATATTAAGAATAATAAGCTTAAATGTGCAATCAACTGGAATGGGACTTCAAATGTAAAACGGTTTCACTCTTTTTCACTTTGCTTTTTCTAATTGCTCATAATATTAATCTGTTTTCTACTGCATGGTACTGAGTCGCATAGTAAACAGTCTATTTGTGACTTTTTAAAGTGGAAAAAGTCACAATCCTATGAAGTAAATTTTCCATGACTTATTAAGTAATACGAATTTACTTATAAAGCATAGTTGCTCTATGTTGTTGTTGTTAAGTACCGTCGAGCCACAGACGACTCATAGTGACCCTATGAATGAAAGACCTGAACACGTATATGCATATCAAAAGGTTTCTTGCTCCAAATTCAATAGACAACAGAAGAAACAAGAAGTCTTCAACTAGAGAGGCCATTTTTTTTCCAAGTAAAAAAGGGTGGAGTATATATGGGTTTCATTTGACTTAACATAGCATGAATACTAAGCCTTGGTTTAAAGACTTTAATGTCCTAGTTTTCTGAGTTGTACTTGTTTGGCATAATTTTAGACTGATGATTATTCCTCTTCAGCTTAAAATAACCCAGAATGGAAAAAAAAAAGTGCATTTCTGGAAAATCCCTATGGCTCCTATTTTCTTACAAACAACGAAAAGCTTGGTTTTCTATTCTGAATTGCCCTTTTTCAAAAGCAAAACCACAAAATTTCCATCCACTTGTCTGAAGGAAAGCAACTGTTCTTGCCCCCTTGCAATTTATTGGTCAATGACCTTGGTGGACATTGGTCAACCTGTTATCAATTATCAACCATCTCATAAGGAATTCATCTATTCTAATAAGGAATTTCAACCCATTCTGCAGTTAAGCCAGGTCTGAGGACTAAGGTATTACTCTGGAAGCCGTAAGATAAGGTTGATATAAAAAGATATTTCACAGGAAATTTATTAGCAACCAGGTATATATACATTATGAAAGTAAAGTTAGCATGGGATGATCTCAGGAGAGAAATGCATAGTTTTGATTTAGACACTGAAAGAAAAGAAATGCATGATTAGTTGACAAATTCATGTTGCCAATGTTATGGAAAAATGATGAGGCAAAAAGGGTTAGATGTACTTTTTTTTTTTTTTTAATTTTCGGTGACGGGGCTGGTATTAGCATTTTCATCTGCGGAGTTAGGGATTAGTAATACAGAAGCCCAAAGTGAGGGATAAAATTTACTATTCAGATGGGCATTAGATGTTTGAAATCGCACCCAGATTTTTTTTTCCTTTTTTGTTAGTAGGCCTCTGTTAATAGAGTAGTAGTTGCAAACACATACGTGGGTTTGCCAGTAACAACTCACAATTTGTGCAAAGTTGAGTCTTCGAAACTGAGTAAATTTGTTCTCAATTTCCTGCCAGCGCTTGCTGAGCCGGATCTGAGTTGGCTCCACGGCCATGGCGGCCCCATCCTCAGCCAAGCGCTCAGCTTGCCTACGCGCTGCGTTCAGCTCCTCTTTCTTCTTCTGCAATTCACGATCAATTTCCTATTGAGTAAAACCAATACAGGGCCCAGGGCAGTTAGCCAACCACATCAACCAACTTGCAAGCAGCAAATACTTTGCACAGAACTTTTATAGGCTGTTGTCATTTATATTGTCATCCTTTAAAAAAAAAATAATAGAGGGATGGAAGGTATTTATTCTCATCTGGACCAAAAGATCTATATGTTCTCTCAGTTATCCTTTGAAGGTTCAATTTGGAATAGTCTCATTCAGAAAATACTGAAATGGACCTATGATTTCGTTTCTTCTGAATTTCGCTTGGGCTCTTTGGGGCTGACAACTGAGGTCACGACTACTTGTCGATTAGGGATCATTCATCTAGACTATAATTGTGAGGACAAGCAAGTAAGTTATTTATTTCATTTTGGGAAATTTTAGGGAGGTCAACAGAGAATGGAGCAAAGGAAAGTGAAAAATAATAACAGCAAAGAAAAAATAAAAACACATCTTCAGACAATATGCAAGGCAATCTATTGAGATTGGACACGGATGTATGAAGATGCTATGATGAAATGAATGTGCTAACATGAGAAAGAAGTCGTCCATAGAGCGATAAGTCATTTGTTCATCTGGAACAAAGATACACAAAGTCAATTACAATTTTACCAGAAAACACATGACATTTCTTAATCCACTTTACGAGCATCAAAGTAAAACATTTTTTTTTAAAAAAAAATCACTCAACATTGGGTCAAATAACAAATACAATACATTTATCAAAGCACAACACAGTACAGGGAAATGCAGCAAATCAAACAGAATGCTCATAGAGGAAACAGTAACATCTACATTTTAGCTATGCTCCCAAAAGATTGTGCTAAAGGCATTTAACAGTAGTATTAAGATCTAGTATTGACATTCTAAAACAACATTACCTTTAGTTTTCTTTCATCTCTGGGTTCAGGTAGGGTGGCTAATTTTTTCTCAATGTCATCCAGGCATTTCAGGAGATCATCAGCCTGCCTCTTGTACTGATACCACTGATGAGAAATTTCTAGAGCCTTTTTTCTTCTTTGAGACCTCAAATCCTGTTCATGGTGCAGATATTATTAAAACATCAATATAGATGCATAGTACACTTTTCTCTGTAGCTATTTAAACATGTGAGCAGTTCATCTTACCCAGCTTAGGTTAAATTCCCATTTAATATGCCAAACATATGAATACATTATTAGATTATTGAATTAACTATTATGTAGAAGGAACAGTTAAGTGAACAACAGATTTGCTTTCTTCAAGGCATAACCAAACTTGTAAAAAAAGCTTCCCATTTTTAATTGACTTGTAATGAACAAAATATTGTTCTATTCTGCATATGAAACTCACCATTCTTTGCCATGGAGTTGGAACCGAGTCACAGCTGCCCCTCCAGTGGGTTTTTTTGGAGGCTGTAAATTGCATGACAGGAGGGTGACATGGTGGGATCTCTGGTTGGGAATTGTATTGCTAATTCTATGACAGCGGTGTTCTGGTGGTTTGGACTGACCAGCAGATCAGAGGGAGAAAGATGAGGAATATTCCTCCCATGAGATTGATCTCCTCTGAAAATCCTCTGGAGGGTCAGATATGAGTCAGTTCCAACATCAAGCCAATGAGTGAGTGAGCAATATGTGAGATATCTTAGTAGTAGATCACTACAGATGAACTGGACAGCTTCACACACTTAGTTCCTGTGTGTCTTTCAAAATAAACAACCATTCTAAAATATTTTTCTTTAATCCAGTGTCCTACAATGAAACTATTTCAATAGCCAAATAGCAGGCATGTGTGGCTTTATAATTTAAGATATAAAGCTTCATAAGTCATTATTATGCTGTGGCTATAAAGATAAAGCCAGATAGTCATCTTATAGATTGTGTCTAGTGAGATGCATAAATATGTGTGAACATTTTTTTAAAAGTGTATATCTATATCTATATCTATATCTATATCTATATCTATATCTCTCTACTCTATCTCTATATCTATCTCTCTATCTTTATCTCTATATATCTCTTCTGGTAAATTGAAAATGGCAATTCAAATGTTAGGAACATATAATTTTCTTTGAAGGTGTGTGTGGGCAACTTTTTTCATGATATCAAATCATAATGCAAGTGCAAACTATTTGCTGTTTTAGAAAGAAAACAAAAGGTCTTGTTTGCAATCATGTGGATGAGAAAAATAAAGATGCTTGGTTAAATCAATTATTAAAAGGGGGAGCTATCCATCAAATTGATGCTTACAATCTGATCCCATGACTTCTTCCCTTACCAGTGGCATTCCTGGAAAAGCCTTTTTATGATCACCTAAGAAAACATAAAAGCTCTGCCTACAACCTTTATTCAGAACAGTGGAAATTAGAGTTCTATGTTCCAGTTTAACTTTAAAGGAAAGAAAATAATGAATATCAAAGAACTGCTGAAATATTCAATGCCTGTGAACGTTCTGACCTTTACAATAGTTCATCAGGACCAGAACTGAAGCCACTTGACCTGTTAATACAATTATTGACTTTGGTTGGTGGTGCCCACTGGTTTGGAAAGTGGAGTTGACCATTTTTACTAATTGCTTTTAGCAGAGAATGCAAGAAGGAACTGGATTTCATTCGCCATTTTTTGAAACCAGAGAGCAAAATTTACTGCACTTTCTCTTTGCAGGTAATTTGCTAAACCTCTTGTGGAGGTAATAAATACCTCTGAGGAACAAGCCAGGGAAGGCTTGTTTTGTCAGAAAGACATGAAGAGCTAACCACATGAAAGAGATTTGAGCCATGCCTTCCTGGAGGCACAACTCACTTCTTTGCAAAGAGAAAGTAGTTGATGGGCACAAAAAATCAGAATCTCCTTTTGTTGCCTCACCACAAGGTGATGTGTACTCATTTAATTTGTTTGGTGACCTTTTGTGTATTTCCTTCCTTCCTTCCTTCCTTCCTTCCTTCCTTCCTTCCTTCCTTCCTTCCTTCCTCCCTTCCTCCCTCCCTCCCTCCCTTCCTTCCTTCCTGATGTGGCGGATAACCATTAAACACTGCTATTTGATATGGAAGGCCTCACCATAAGACCCATGTAGATGCCTCTAAAAGCTTGGTCACAGTCAGAAGCCAGCAGATTATGCAGCTTTCTGATTTCTGAGCACATCCAGGTTTGCCTGCCGACTGCCTTGAGGTTTTATTCTATTTACTATTTTTATCAGCAGTTACCTTTAGAACACCTGCTGCCCTATTAGACCTTCCTTATGGATCCCTTACAGTCACAATATTGTATAATTACATTCTCAGCAGTGCTTCTCTAGTTGTCTGACTATGTGGGAAAAGGTTTTAGCCTCTTATTTGCCTACAGACAGACAGGAGATCCCTTCCCCTTACTAGGTAGATCCACCTACATGGTTACAGAGCTCTAAAACGGTGATTTACAATGGAAAGTTTGCTTGGCATTTAACAATATTAACAAACCAGCGTTATGAGGAAATGGTCAAAGTTGCAAAGTATATGCGCTTCCCTCCCAAAGGCTAATGCCCAAAACTTAGTATTCACCTTGTCTTAAGGATATCCAAAATAGTGTTATTAAGAAATCCACACAGTGTTCTGAATATAAAGCCAAATGCATTACTTGAAAACCATCCTCTATCACAGATTAGTATAAACAGTAGTAGTTCTTCAAGGGAATTGAGATTATTTGCAAGGATACCTATATTAATGATGTTAGACTCTTATTCAAAACAAAACAAAAGCAAAAAAAAAAAAAAAGAGGAGGAGAAGGAGGAGAATTTCAGGTTTATTTAAGAAGAAGTATGTTGAGTTGCTAACCAAAAGGCCAGTAGTTCAAACCCACCAGCCACTCCATAGGAGATAGCTATTCTCCTTTCATAAATGTTTATATCCTCAAAAACCCAGTATAGGGTCACCATGAGTCACAAAGGACGTATACACCCAACAGGAGCTTTGGAGGTAGTGTTTTGGTTTGTTGTTTGGGGTTTTTTTTCTTCATATTTTTTTTAGTGTTATGTCTAAATATTGGGCCTATCCTAAAACAACATCAATAAAGCAAAGGAAGTCATGGACACACATTCAAACAATGTTAAACAAAGCAAATGCGCACAAATTGAACAGATAAAAGTATCTTACTAGTGACTAAGATTCTTAAGCAGATTTTATTTATGTACCATATATTTTACCCTATGTACATATAAAGACACAGGCAAGCTATATTACAATTTGATCTCTGATACCTTGAGAGCATTATGTTTTGTCTGTAACAGCTGCTGTTTTATCTTTATTTCCTCTCGCTTTCTCTCATCTGTGATTCTCTGTTGTAAGTTGTCTCCTCTTTGCAACAATTCTGTTACAGTACCCTCATTGTCTTCACTCTGATTAAAAACAACAAGTAGAGTCTTCATTTTGGTTTTTAAAAAGCTGTATGTCGTTAGCAGAGATAATAAAACACAGTATTTAAACACACTCAAAAAAAAATCCCATTTAAAGCTTTCAGGGAAGGTTATTATAAGATAAATGCTCTTTGTTTCCCCCGCCCCTTTATATTTTGTACTTTAAATTTTAAGAGTGACGTTCTATCCTGTCTCAAGCAGCACACCACATTTTTTAGGGGTATGTGTGGTCAGATAAAGAATAAGGCACTTCATCACTCCCGACAAGTCTTTGGAATTCTATAAAAATCTGTTTATGGCTTTGTTTCCAGTATAATTCTCAAGATCCAAAAGTTTGAAGACATGAATCAAGCATGTCATTTATAATGACAACTAATACATGAAAGAAAAATAAATATGTAAGTGCATGATGGTAATAAATTGTCAAATCTGCATGGATTTCTAAGTGAAAATATTTTGTTTAAGTGTAATTTCTATCCTATAACCTCTGATACAGCCTTTAATTCTAAAAGTTCAAATTTAGGACAGATATCCAGATATTTATTGGTCAGTAGTGATGCATTAGTTACTGCAAAATGCTGCAATTAATTCTTTTCAAGGAATGCAACATAGGCATATTCTTTTCAAAATGAAGACCAAATGAGGTTTGTTCTAAAGATTAGAAAACTAAAATATCTCACCATATTCATATTGCTATTTGACGGTAAAAATGATTCACGTTATGTACTTAGAAATCAATTGATTTAAGTAAGTGCTGATATAATATAGGAGCATATGGGATAATGTGCTTCTTCATTCCTTGGCTTTTCCTTCTTGCAAATATAAAAGACACTTCTAAATCAGTGCAGGAAAATTTGCTAAACAAGGAAAGTCACTTTGTAGATAATCCCAATCAACTAAGAAGAATTACAATGATTCATTTAAAAAAAGAGGCATTAAACATCACATGACTGTCTAGGAATGATGAGAATATGGCAATAAGAAATATCTAACAATAATGTATGCATGATAGTATGCAAATGAGTAAAATATGTTTTAAAATAGTTTTGATTAATCATAAAAGAAGAAAAACATGGGGGGGAAACCCCTCAGGTTGGGGTATGTGTATCTAACTCTGTGATATTACATGCTTGCTACATATTTCAATATATAATTTAGGGCTAAACTTTAACACATACCTGAAGAGCTATTTCTTTATTTTGAAGAGATGGGCTTGCTGTTATCTAGTCTAGTGAACTGTGTAGCATAATATCGCATTCACATATCTTTTTATTTTGTGAATCACTTTACGAACATTAGTATATCATTAGAATGTCTGCAGTGTTTCTTGGGGCTCAAGGCCAAAAAGTAAAGGAGGGAAGGTGAAGGAATAGGAATAATCTCCAGTGGGGACTTGAAAAGGTGGTGTAAGAATAGGTATACATCAATAAGAATTAATTATATGAAATATACTGTATATGAAGGACTGTATCAAACATAATGTACATGAATGAAACACAGTGTATATGAATGCAAACCAATGACATTTTAAAAAACCAGAAATCACACAACAACAACAACAACAAAATCCCTCTCTGTACTTCTACCGTCGTACCAGGTGAGAGCTCTATTTGTCAAAACTGGTCTTCAGCCCCACAGGACAGCAACATTCTTTTTGACCTGGGTGCCCTCTTTAATATTAGATAGAAGAAGCTGTAACTCAGCAACTTCAAAAGCTCTTTTTTTTTTTCTTTCTAGAGCCACCAAACCCCAAAGAAAGTACCGCATCAATTCCGGCAGCTCTGGGAAGTAAAAAAAAATTCTGCCAGTAGGAACTAAGATTAATGGAAACAACTCCATTCTTTCCATTTCCATGATCTAGATATTACATATCCACTTCGAACAGTGTTTTCAAGAACTGCGAGAAAAGCTTCTAGAATGACACATAGAAGAGTTAAGAATCAACTGGGAAGAATGTAGTGTGCTCTTTGTGAAGATTAAGAATGCCAAAGAGGTGATGGGTGTGGAAGGAGGAAAGGAAAATGTGAAAAGGCAGGTAGAGGGAGGAACAAATGTGAAAAGATGAAACATTCATGCCAAAGAAAAATGTGAACAGAATTTTGAAATTAATTTAGATGGATAGAGGTTCTCCTGAGGATATCAACAGCGTGTGATTCTTTACTTTCATAATTTTGACACCTATTTAAGACAAAAAAATTAACCTTTCAAATTTAGGTAAAGTTACCTTATAGTGACGTTTAGCAAATATTTTATGTGTCCTGTGCAATTTCCTTTTTCTGAAATAAATGCAGTATTAGCAAAAACAGAATTGACAGAAAAGGGGGAAAGTCAGCGATGTATGAGAGTTGGGGTTTTCTTATTAAATTTCCAGGTTGTGGGGTTCCCCCCTGCATGGTTTAATTTCTTTTTCCCACACTCTATTTTATCTTCTGAGTTTCAAAAATAGCCTAAGTCAGAACCAAAGTGTTGAGCTATTTATCAGACTCCATAAATCTCTCTACCTTACCATACCATAATAACTTTCAGTAATAATCAAGGGTACACAAGGACATGTTATATTGGTAATAAATCATTAGACTCGCCAAATGTGCAAGGTGGGTTCTCAGGATTCAGTTGGAGACCCGAGGTATCTAATTTCTTTGCAAATACTTATTCATTTTCACTCCTAGCTCATTCACACTTTTATCACAACCAATTTACCATATCTTTATTGAAGTCTTCCTCTTTCAGATTCACCCCCTGCTGAATTTCAGCCTCCAGTGGTTCAAGCAATTTTTGTATATCTGAGTTAAACTGCTCCAATTCCTTCAAAGGAATGGAGGCCTAAAAGAAAAGATAGTGCTAATTTAAATCAAAATTACTTTTTATTAGAAACATAAACAAGAAGAAATACATTTGTTTCAACCTCCTGTTGCTAAACTAATGGCATGCATTATATTTTTATATCATAGTTGAAGAAAGTTTTTCAAATGCAACTGGGAAAGGATTTGAGGATGCAAATCAGGACAAACATTTGATAGCATCAGAGCTAAACACACATGCAGGATAATGCAATTCATCATCCTATGGTATGAGCAACAGTCAATTTCCATTTCTTTCACTGGGCTAATTTTTAACATTCTAGAGTGGAAATTGATCCTATTAAAATATTTTTTATATCAATACCATGGGGGCAAATATGTCTTATCAGAAATTGCCTCATTCATCAAAGAACAATAACTTCAGGTGGAAATGCAGAATTATCACTATATCCTCTGTTGGGGTGGGGGGTGGGGGACTACATTGAAATCTGCTCAGATATTTTCAATGGCATTTTTAGTGTGATAAAATTGACAGGTAAGCTCTCATAAGACAAACAACAACGTTAGCTTGCCTAAGGAATGTTTTCTTTTGATGGCCGTGATAAATTCAGATGAATGATCCCAAAAAGCCTTGACAGAGAAAACCCCTGATATATGCATTTCCCATCTTACAAACATCTTTGTACCTTTAATCTTAATGTTTATAATTAGCATACAACAAAATTAGGCTATTTCATGTCCTGTTTTTCTAAATAATTCCCTTGAACACTGACTGGTGACTGAAAATCCAATATAGTCAAAAGAGCATCACCACTTTCTTCCTTTTGGTTACAGTCTTATTGATCTTTACCTTGTATTTACTCTCTTGGCATTAAAACACTTGAAAACATCTCACGGCCACAACTGTTGAAAGCTCATTGTGACATACAGTTAAACTGATTTTTCTCACAGAGCAAAAAGTTTTCCCAGTTCAGGGACTTCCCCAGGGTCTCATGACAAGATGATTGCGATGGTCAAGCTTGTGTCTCCCCTGCAAGCTCCCATCACATCCTCAGCCCAAGGTGAGTACAGGGCAACTCTTAGAAGGCCATCAAGTATTCACAAAAGGTCAAACAACTACAGGTAGGATGCTGCTCACATAAAAGTGAAGAATCACATTGCATCCATCAGGACATTAATGAAGGCAACAGAAATAGAAACACCTCTCCTAGATATTTCTACATATTCGAGACAATTATTAACATGGTCTTTTAAAAAGTGAGTTCTTTAGGGCACTATTTTGAAAATCTCAGCTCTCATTTGTCCTTGGAACTGCCATGTCGGGTTCCAGGGCACATATATCGTTCAAAGGATTGTCTGCCACAATCATAACTAATACTGATTTGGTGGCATTTCTAATCTTTGCCAACATTTAAGAAGATTATTTCTCATAGTTAATAAAAGCAACTGCACTCTTCTACATTTTTCAGAGGCAGTAACTCACACAGGAGGAGACTGCCTCTCTTACTCCCATGCAGCAGCAGGTAGGTTAGAACTGCCTGCCACTGGATTCGCATCAAAATTCCTTACCACTAGGCCACCAGAGCTCCTTTAGTTCTGTTAAGATAGTCTCTTTTTCTCAACTATCTAGTGTAAAATACAAATAATGTTAGTTCCCAAAACCCATACAAAATATATGTCAATTCATTTACTACTTTCAGCAACACCATCCTTCTTAATCCTTAAAAGAGAAACCCTGCAAACTCAACTCAGTGACACCAAGTCAGCCCCAACTCCTAGCTGATGACTCAGCAGGCTTCCGAGACTGTAAATTTCACAGGAGGAGACTGTGCATCTTTCTCCCACGGAGCTCTTAGTGGATTTGAACCACCAGCGAGGCATGGCCTTTGAGTCAACAGCTCGATTCCCTATCGACTAATGCCACCAGAGTTCCTCCTGAACTTTTACACAATTCTAAGGCTATAACCTATGATGGGTGTACAGTTCCCACATCCTTCCTTACCCTTTCCATGTCCTGTGATAAGCTAAATCTAAACCAAAGACACTCCTTACATTGTATTCTTTCTGTGCTCAAAACCATATGTACCGCCCATGTAAAATAAGGTCCAGATTCCTGTGCAGTAGTCATGGCTTGCTTTAATTTTGGTTGTGAAGGACCTTTCGAATCTTATTTGAGTGTTCCTTCTATGTAGAGATAATGAGAGTCCCTATTACTCTTCCCTCAAAGCTCTAATGCTGTGTCCTGAGTATGGAGAAGAATACGAGATTTTATACCAGAACGCCTGTGTTCAAATTTGCCTCCACCATCAGCTATTTTTATTTTCTCATCCTCGGTTTCTTTATTCATACAATGGGCATCAAAAGAATGTCTACCTCACAAAGACAGGTATGAGGATCAACTGTGTCATAATGGTATATGGTATATAATAAATAATTGCATTCTTTTCTCTCAAAATTGGATGCATTCATTAACTCAGTTCAAGACATTCCTCTTTTAATACTATATGGATTATGAAGGCTAGAAGAAATGCTACCAGACAGGATGAGTGTGGGTATTACTATGAAAATTCATACAAATCACGATATCTAACTAGTAACTATGGGGAAATTGAGTCTTCAAATTGGCAAAATTGTATTGTTCTGAATAACAAAATATTTTGAGTAATCTGGTTCACTGTGGAGGGTACTACGAATAGTCAAAGGGCTTTGAATTTGTTCTGACTTGTGAAATATTTTCAAAAGTCACTGAACAAGAGACACAAAAAAGCATCCAAAATGAACCATCAAGGGTTGAATTCAATGAATACCAAATGATGATGAGGTTATCTGTTTCGCTTGCTTAGTCTAGTCATTGCTGGAACACAGAAGACACTCCATATATAAATATTTCTTTTAAAAAAACAGTGGATGGCGAATTACTGGGATAGCAGAATGAACATTTCAAGAGGCAGTTGAATGACATGGGATTTTAAATAACACAAATGTATTGCACAACTAACTTCTTAGTACTGTGTGTGTGGTTATACTATTTAACTTCAGGGCAAATGCTAGAAACAACATGGTACCATCGGGTACAATAATAAAACTAACAAATATGAATAGACATTAGGAGATATTATCATAAAATAAATAAGTAAAAGCAAAATTGGACCTCTTGAGAAAAATGATTAGGGTCCAGATTTCCAGAACAAAGATCACTCTGCGTTTGTAAAAAAGGCCATTAAGCAGAGTAGGAATTTGAGTTGTTATGTATAGACCTGAAGTGAATGACTAAAATCAACAGGTAGAAATTATCTGGAGCCTGAATTTGAGATTAATATAAGAACAAGCGATGAGTGTTGCCATTTTTTCCTTTTTAATTAAAGGCCAATAATTTTAAAGTAATGAGTTTCTCATCATTTAAAGTATCTAAGATGTGGCTGAATGGTGATATATTAGGGCACATTTTAGCAACAAGCCGGCTTCTACACAGATATTTCTGTAAAATTGTATTGTGTTGCATGAACACTTTCTTTGGAATTCAAAGAGCCCTTTGTTTCTCTATCACCATAATGCTTTGTAATAGAAATATAATGCCAGCAATGTTATGCAATTGAAAATACCCTAGCTACTGCATTAAAAAGGAAAATGCAGGAAATAAAATTTATTATACTATGTTTTAGTTAACTATGGCCAAAATATTATCATCTATATAAATCTATCATCAATATAAAATTACTGAAATACTTCCTTTTTTTCCTAAGAAGCCATCAAAATTCACTGTATATTTTATAGTTACAGCATATTTCAATTCAGAGTAGCCAAATCGCAAATGCTCAATTGTCATATGTGGTTAGTGGCTACATGTTGGGCAATGATGTCCTAGAATAATTAATATAACCAGGCAGAAAGGTTGTAAAAAAAAAACCAACCTTGTTATTAGTTTGAAATGTGCCACATGAATAAAGTCTTAGCAACAGTGGTTAAGGGAACTCTGGAGGAGTCCATAGGTAGTTGTTCTGGTAACCCAAAGACCATGCTTCTCTGGAAGCTTCAATCCACCACCAACTCTGGGGGAGAAAAATGGGCAATCTCCTCTCATGTGATAGAGAATACCAGAAAAATTGCTGAATGGTAAGCTAAGAATCCGTTTCAGTTCAGCAACCATGACGTGAGTCAAATGCTGGCTTAAATAGATTATTTCATAATCTGGAGTAGAATTAGATACATTTTATGTGCGTCTCAGTCACTTATATTCAGATAAACTGTGTGAGAGTTTTAAGAAGCTGACAGGGGATAGGAAAATTATAGGATAGAGACCTGTATATCATGTATCTCTATTTCTCTTTCATGTGGAAAGTAAGACTATGTTGCAATCTCTCTTACATATTTGAATATATTTTATTTGGGCTCTCAGGGTTTTGTGATTTTCTCTCGAAATAATGTTTTTTAAAAATCTGAAATAAAGACAATGCAATTTTTATTGTTTTCTATTTTTTCAGAGCAATAGAATGGCTCTTGTTTTGTGTTTTGTACAAAGGGGTTTATTAGCTTGACTAACAATAGAAGAATGACGATGTGAATTTAATTAAGCAGTTACCAATTGGAAAGCCACAATAACCATAAATATCCAAGCCAAACAAAATCACTTTGTGTTATGGGCCAGACAGAACCAGCTCTGTCACATGCATGTGATTAATAATTTTTTTGTGTGATCACATGATGTTGGAAAACTGCAATAGTCTTCCTCTGGGGTTATCTGATTCACCTTTGACCAAAACAAACCAAACCAAAAGAACCCAACCCAACCCGACTCAACTCATTGTAGTCAAGACCTTTCAACTCCTAGGGACTTTACATTGAGTTTCTGCAAATCTAACACACACACACACGCTCACACACACACACACCCCTTCTTAAAAAAAAACAAATTATCTGTGCAAAAAGTCAACATTTTTTGCCATTGTTTTGACTTCTTTTTATTCCCAGGCTCTAAAACTTTAAGTGAAGATATAGCCCATCTTTCTCCCACAGAGTGACTGGTGCATTCAAACATCTAAGCTTTGAGCTACCGGCCCGATCTTTTGCACTACGTTACCAGGCCTCCTTGATTCACCATTACGTTATGATAAATCTAATATGGAAAGCACTATTCCTTCGTTCAATATTTTATATGCATTTCCTAGGTTAGCATTGTTTTCAGAATTCAGTACGCTTTATAAAACGTTATAAAAAGAAACACATAATAACCAAGCATCTACATTTTAATCCCTCACTTCTGAGTCCCTCGAGTTTAGAAAAATATTAAGTGTACCATGGCTGCCTTTTCACTTCAGAATTATGATAAATGACCTAAATCACTTGAAAACAATGGCTGATAAATCATCTAAATTATAGTGTAAATTACTTCTATTGGCTTTATAGAAATTATATGACCACAGAAAACTACAATAGCAGTGAAAATCACAGTGTCAGACAGTGTATGCCAAATATATTTTAGCATACATAGAAAATAATCAGACAAAAGATTTAATATTATTGGAGGAAGTATACCAAGCATAGGTTTTGTAGGATTTAATTTATTTACTTACCCTTGTAGCTTAAGACATTTACAATGACATCATAGTCATATAAAAATAAAGTAGGACATGGGGAAAATTTTAGTAGTCAAACAAATATATGACGGACACAAAAGAAAGAAGAGACAGAAAAACTGAGAAAGACAACACTTTGTTTTTCCTTGATTTTTTTTAATGTTGTTTCAAATAGCTTAACAACTATTAATTGTGCTTTGAAGGGTGGTTTAAGGGTTAATATAAGTTAAAGCTTTGTTAACGGTTTAGCATTGACGGAGACTTATGTAACAAGTTAACAACAAGTTCGATTACAAACTGTTCATTCAAAATGACTCAAATACACTTTATTGGTTTTAAAATGTGAGTTTTCTATTGGTTAAATATAACTTCCAACATGCAGAAATGCACTGACATAAATAATGACTGTGTTTACACACACACCAAAGCAAACATTTGTTTATCTAGACTGTATAATCTCATCAGTCATCAAAAATAGCTGCTACATAAAAATGACACTAAAATGTAAATAAAATATAAGTTATCCAAGTGTCCCCAATTGGTCTAAGATTGACTCAAATCAGTATCGACTTCAATTCTGCAGCTTCAAAAATGCATCTTTCATCATTACAGGATTAATATAGAAAAATCAGGTAATAATTCAGGAAACCCCAAATGAAAACATTTTCAAGGGCAAGTAACACTCTATAGTACAGAAGAGACAGACTATTCATATGGTATGAAGAGTTAGTTCAGAAAATTTTAGCTAAAGAGAGTAGAAAACTTACAAAGAAAAACCAGGGTATTGGCAAAGATACCCACATTCATGCTCAAACAAAGGAAATCATAAAGTGATCTCTAGACTCTTTCAATAGTGTGAAAATTAAACAAATGACTCAGAAAGATGACATCTCATTGGTTGCACACATTTAACTTTAGGAAAGGTATGGACTTTGATGTTTTGATAATTAAAATGTGGCAAATTTCCAAATTTTGAGGCTAATTAGAAAACATATTCCAGTGCATTACTATGCAATTTTAATTGATGAGACTGGACTCAGTCAGACATTTCAAATTCGAACACAAAATACATTGATTAAATCAAATATATTAGTGGGACAAGCCCACCATGTGCTCTCTAAGTATAACTTCACGTATTTCTGTACTTTGTCATTACATGCATCTAGTTGTTAGTAACAGAAATAAAAGATCATAGGATTTAAACCTAAAATATATGGCAGAGACACAAGTAAATATAGATTTAAAACAATAAATCTTGGGACAACACAGTATACCTTGGGATAATTTTCTTTTTTTTTTTTTTTACTTCTTCAAGATCTATTTCATTTTCATTTTCTTTTCCTTTTCTCCCCCGGCTCACTCACCTCCCCCTTTTTTCAATTATGTTTGCTTTTCATATACTAAAATCACTGTAGTGCAATTGAACATTTTTGAGGTAATACATAATAGAACAAGAAGAAATATTTGCTCATATAAATAAATAAATACAGGAAACTCTATCCCAGAGTCAGTACAGTGGAATGAACAAAGCAAAAGACTGCAGGATAAAGTTTTCTTCAGTCCCACTAACTTAGGCCACAGAGTAGCTTCTAGCATAGTCTTCTATAAAGTTCTGAACATTTCTGGTCCAAAGAATGAATACTAAGGTTATTTTTCCTTCATAAAAGACCATAATAAGGAATCCTTGAGTAGCTTAGATCATTTCATAGATAAAACTCAGAAAACACAAGTAGACCTATCAAATAACACAATTAACCACAATCAATTACACATCTACTTTGAAAACATTCAAAATGGTTACAAAAGATTTTGGTTTCAAATTTGGTACAGAATAAATCATGCTCTATGATAAATGTGAGGAAGAAAAAAACCTTCCATGTTTTTAACATAGGAGTTCTGTCAGTATGTTATCTTTTTACCTTATTTCATTCCAGAAAATAAAATTAACAGGTCTATTTTGTTCCCATATTGATCTCCAAGGATTATGTGAGGAATTGAGCTGCCCATCCTACATATTTAATGCTATGTTACTGATGCAATATTGGAATAACTTCACCAACGTGTTCATCTACATTATTGTCACAGTTTATTTGTAGAAAATTTATAGAAAGTTTTACTAAAAATATATTCAAAGAAAAGGAATTTCTATCTCAATTAAAGGGCCATTTTCTCTTCTATCAGAGAATATATAAAATTGTTTGTTGTTGTGTAGAGTTCTGTAGGGTTGGAACCGACCCATAGCTGACAAGCCAGCAGGTTTTCAGAGGCAGTTAATGGCAAGGGAGGAGAATGCCCATCCTTCTCCCATGGGGCAGCTGGTGGCCTTGAACTGCGTGCCTTTGGGATTGCAGCACAGCTTCTTGCCACTCAGCTACCAGAGCTCCCTGATATAAAATTAGGACATATTAAAAACAGAGTACAAAGAGGAAAAACAGTAATATGCCTGTGTTGATAAAAGTTGACTATAGAAAATTAAGGGAGCCCTGGTGCCTTCAATGAAAATCTTTAAATTCAATAAATCTTAATTTGGTGCTCTAGATTATACTTATAAAATGCATACTTCATCTTCCACCATTGTTTATAAAATAAACCCCACTAGTCTAAACTATGATTAAAATATTTGTGTATTACATTGCACTCGTAAAACCAGTATTTAAACTCATTTGGAATCATTTATCTTTTCACGTGTCCTGCATTTACATGGGTCACTTACTGGCTATTATATAGTTTTTATAAATATCTGAAAGTCTCTAAAGAATGACTGCTTTTGTGTCTATTATCACTGATTGGAGGTCAATGACTTGAAACTTCCTAATTATTTCAGCATTTCAAATCCATGAATATTTACACACATGACATCAGACTCTCAAAATCTCATTATTGTTCTAATAGTGTATATTAAAACAATTTGAATACTGAAAATAGTTCTAACACTGATGTGTCATTCTCCTAATCTCTTTCTCCCAATCACTACAGATACAATTGTGTGTGTATTTTTGCCTGTGTGTGTGTATAACTACATGAATTTTAATAGCTGTTGTCAAAGACTATATGGACTTTTTAAAAAAAATATGAACCATTTATCATTATAACACCTAAGCCTTATTAAAATGATAAAGACTAAAAAAAATGATAAAGACTAAAAGAAAAACCGTATCATTTGTACTTAATTTGCATTCATTTCTGGGCCAATTTTTTAAATATTTTAGGGATCTTTGTAGAAAGCTTAAGGGCACTCTGGTGACCTAGTGACAAGAAGCTGTACTGCCAACCTGAAAGCATATGCTTCAAATCCACCAGCTGCTCCACAGGAGAAAGATGGGAAATTTCCTCCCTGGAGATTTACTCCATCTGAAAACCCACTGAAGGGTCAGATAAGAGTCATTTCTGACTCAATGGTACACAACACCAAGGAGAAAAATACAATCGGACTCAGCAAATTATGTCAAACTCTTCTCATACTAGGTTCTAAGAAAGTAAAGCAACTGCCCATATTAATGGGACATAGTCTGGTTAGTGAAATTACTTCTCAAACTAAGTATTCAAACATGACAACAATGTCTTCATGGAAATTTTATTAATGAAATTCACATGCAGTGTTTCCCATCTCAAATAAGCCATTATTTCCTTGGCAATTAATTATGTTTAACAATTTATCTTGAGGCTAGCCCTCCAGGTCTTTACACTGGTGCGATCCTACCTAGATCAGCAGAGATATTTGTCATAAATGCAAATTATCAGGCTCCCACACCAGACCTGCTAAAATAGAAATCTTTGCATGTGAAAGACAGCAATCAATGTAAAAGTGCCAACAACAGCACACTAAAAGTTTGAGGGCCAATTCATTTCCATTCTCACATTCATCCCTTTATTTGAGACCTTCACTGCTTCTCATCTAGACTATTGTGATGACGTCCTAATTGGTCCTCTGACTTTCTGTCATGATTCAATTGAATTTTCCTCTCAACCACTCTCACAACAGTGCATGAAAACAACCATTAAATCCTCCTCATTACCTACTGAATTAGGTATAAACTATTAGTCTGCTTGTCATGACCTCTCCACAGTGTCTCACTATCCTTTTCAGTTTTATCATCTGAAGCTAAACTTCATGCTCCATGACCTCTATCGATTCCACAGACAAACTGAACTTACTCTCCACTGACACATTATTTAGTCTGTTTTCCCCATGCTTAGATATCTTTTGAATTTTTACCTCTTCTTGAGTGCTTAAGGCAACATTAGTCTCTGTCACCATACAGTGCCTTTCAGTCCAGTATGGATGAACATGGGCTGCTCTATAATTAAACAATAAACTCCATCAATCTATCACATTGAGCAGTACAGATCTCAAGTTTCAAAGACTGTCTCCTAAAAGTATTATGAGGTTACTAACAGTTATTTAGGTTGTTTGTTTCTCTCAATCCTTCTTTGAGACTCATCTCAACTCCAAGAGTTGGTAAGTCTCATCTACTTTGCTTTTGAGAGGATGGAGAGGATAGAGCTGCCCTACAAATGACATGTTACTAAGGAATCATCTTACGTTTGTCTTAATATTTCGCTTTGTGCACTCTGTCTTCTGTTATCCTCTTTCCCAATAGTGCCATGTTGAGAAGCTTAAAGCAGGGCAAACTGAGAGAAGATATTTATACTTTTTGCTTCCATCTATCATAGCCAGGAATTAGAGACACAAGAAGTTTTCTACTGGCAATTAACTTAAGTTTGGGCACTCAAAAGGGCTTTTGGGGAAGGAAAAAGAAAGTGAACTGCTTCTGAAAAGACTGTAACCAAGGAAACTCCAGGAAGCAACTCTATTCAGTAACACGTGGGGTCACACTGGGTCAGGAACCAACTTATTAGCAACCAATAGCAATGAAGAAGGCATCATAATCATTGTACAACTGTCTCTAATGTCACAACTCTTACTCTCTCCCATTAAAAGTATCCATTTTTATTCAACTTTCTCAATTATACTTCCAAGTATATAATAAATTGGCGCAGTTGATTATTTGTACGTCTACATGGCATAGGACAGGACAGGGTTCAGATCTCTTGTTCATGGGGTTGCTATGAGCCATACTTGACTCGACAGCACCAAACAACAATGCAGTCCTTAAATAGGAACTAGAGAAGACAACCTTCCTGGTTCCTGCTCTTTCCACCAGATTATCAGAGAAATCAGCCCTTCCTAAGTTCTTTCTCTTAATCAATATTTTTTGAATGTTCAAAATTGGGTAATTACAATATATAGAATAATGGAAACAATTGTTGATATTAATGATTCCAACACTTTCATGTCTCTACACTCACTTGTAGGTTTTGTGTATGCTTACCTATTGTGTAGCTCAGTTGAGCTTAAAGTTTGCCACACTTATCTTCATTTTGAGCCATCAGGGGCCTCCAACATAATGGACTCAGCTGGTAGTAAAAGGAAATATTTGGCTTTAAATGAAATTTTTCCCCTGCTCACCTCTAGTAATCCTTTTGGTTCATAGGGTCGCTAGAAGTTGTGCTCGACTCGACTGCAATCAACACAACAACAACTAGTGGTCCCAACAGACGACTAAAATTCTTGGACAGAGTATTTTACTCCAGAGGGTGAGATTAAGTAAATCGTAAACAAGACACCTAGTCGCCTTTGCTCTCAGACTTCTGGGATTTCTTGCAATGGAAAATTCATGCAGGGACATAGGGCTACTCAACTTTGTATTCTCCATCACATAGTGAATCCAGGAATTGTCCTTGAGCTTCTAAGACAGACTTCGCAAAAATCATTGACCGTTTCTAATTTATCATCCAGATCTCACCTGTTACTCTACACTGTGGTATACTCATATTCAGCCTTCTAAACAACATTTTTTATTGTTTGTTAACTGTTTTATCATCCTAGAAGCTAGGCATAAACCCAACCATGTTGTTTTTATGTGCCACTGACTTGAAAGTAACTCACCCCTGACCCTCCACCAGGTTTGCAGAGGCAGTTAATCACAAGGGAGGAGATTGCTCATCCTCCTGCAAAGCACCTAGTGGATTCTAACTGAGTACCTTTGGGATTGTAGTGCAGCTTCTTCCCACTAGGCCACCAGAGCTCCCTCAACCCAACAATAATAAAGTAAAATACCGAAGTAACCTTACTCTGCATAGATCCCACTATACTAGTGCTGGAAGTATCACTTTGATTTCAAAGTTTATTCCTTAAATCTCTAGCATTTCCAGACTTCCTGAACTTGACAGGGAAACACACATATAAACATTAAGTAAAATACCTTTAGTGACTTACAACTTTATGAAATTATAAGCAAGATCTTTTGAACTAATCTAACCCCAGATATTTCACATGTCCTATATGGAGAACTTATTGCTAAGGAATATATATACACAAAACAGGAATTTTTAAAAGGGAGAAAAAATGTTTTAAAAAGTACAAATCTTGTTTCAGTTTTACCAGTTATAAATGGACATTCAGAAGAAAACAGAAATGCAGAGAAAATACATTTACTGCCTAATACTAGCAGTATTAGACTTAGAATTTAGTTTTCTAAGTCCAGTGGGGTTTTTTTACTATACAGTCTGATTACTGGGGTTCACTCATGACCTCCTCCTCCATGAGTGAAATAGAATGAAAATCTATTTCTGTGCACATATACTGGTGTTGTGTTTTATAACTGGATTACATATTTATGTTTGTGTCTCTAAAGATATATATCCTTCACATTCTTGTATCTCCCTACACTTCCCAGCTCAACATATTCTTAATTTTATTGGTTGATGTGATGAATAAATATGCAAAGCATCATATACGCTTTCTATCTAGGTTTGTGGTTATATAATATTGGTGGGATATAATTATTGCCTCAAAGCCTCCAATATGGAGTCAATATTTCATCCATTCAACTTTACTGATTTTGAGTGGAGAGCAGGAAAGCAGATTCTTTGAATTATATTTTCAAAAGAAAATAAAATTTATTTTAAAAATGTGATTGTTCTATTGACAACCATAATTTAAAATAATCATTTTTAAATGTCATGGATTTTATTGTGCAAAGAAGAGAAATTATGATAAGCACACTGAGTGGTTTACTCGAATCATTGTTTCAGGAAGTATATTCACAAGGTTTTTCAGAATACAGATTTAAAATTCACAAACACTTCTCAGCCATATTTTTATGGTGGAGGATGAATGCTACTCAGTTTCAATAACTGTGATTCATAATTCTGTGCCTTCATTTATCTCCACCTAGTAGTGAAAGAAACTCTAAGATGGTACTGATTTCTTTATATAGACCCTAGAGTTGAATGACACTTTTAATTGAAGAGAATTTTAAACTTGATTATGAAGTGGTAGTATCTGTTTTTTTGATGACTGAAATAAACAACATTTGGGAATTGAAATATCAATAAGCTTGCAGGATAATGGCAATTTAGAGTACATCTTTTAAAAAACAAACTTACGTTGAAAAAGAAAATTTCTGAGCTTGATTCCATTTGCCAAGCAAAAGGTATTTTAAAAATATATCTATTCAAATGGGAATAAGTAGTTCTGTGTTATGAATGCATTAAAACAATCCAAAACCTTTCTTACTTTGGAAATGAAAGTTTTGAAGGATAACTTTGCTTTACATGCATAAATGATTTAGAATTCATTTTATCATAATTCCATATATTGTATAAATACCCTTATACAGACATTGCATTGTCTATAAGTGTAGAAATAATAAAATCATGCTATTACTGGATTTCCACATTTATCAAGATAATTTTTTCAAACATATTCTCCTCTTTTTCATGGAATCATTACTTACCTGACATATTTCTCACAAATATCTCAATAACTGATTTTTTACTCATTCAAAATTATTTCTTGCTATTGCTATACCTAAATGTATCTCTTTCTTTTATACATATTGCATACCTGAAAACATAGCATATATTGAAAAATTTATCAAGCTACATTGTATAAATTTGGAGGGTAGCTCCTTGCATTCCAAATACCCCCCCAAATAGTTTGTGTATTATAATAATTATATTTCAAGCTACATATTAGAGAAAGGGTTACTTTCATTAAATGTTAGACAAATAAAAGGGGAGGTCATCATGCAAAAGTTACATCTCTCCCAGTTGTTCATGAAATAGAATGAGTATAAATAGGCATATAAAATTACAAAAAATTAGAAAATAGAAGCTTTGCAGGTATATGTATGGCTTGAGCATTTCACTATCGCTCAATGAAGTTCTGTCACAGTAGCAAGAGAAAGTTAAATACACACACACACACACACACGTGCACACACACATGTGCACAACCAGTAAGGGGATACAGATGCCCAAGATCATGCAGGAGCTATACAAGGCCTCATTTGGGGTATTTGATCCACAACACATACAAGCAAAATTATATTTTATAGAAAAATACTTTATAGCGCTTTATTTAGATATCATTTGTGCTTTTTTTTCTCTCTTTTGCCTGGAGCATGCAATTTGTTGCTTTGATGTGGGGAAACCCCCTGAAAGTACATTTGTAAACCAGTGCAGAATGCAGAGTAGCTGTGGTGTGAAAACAAAATAAAGAGCGAGAAAGAGAAAAAAAGAGAGAGAGAGAGGAAAAAAAAAAAAAAGGAAAGAGACACTAATCCATCTCCCATAAGATTCAGTGGCAAAATTTCCTTAAATACATTTTGGCCTTCATTTTCTTTTTGAAAACCTTGCTGTGAGATTGTTTTGACCCCGTCAGTGTATTGTGCAACCTTCGCAAGAGATCATTTACTACTAGTTTCCACCTTGGAGCAGGTCTTCCTACCTTTCCAGTCTTAATTCTGTGAGAAATGGCTGCAAATCGGTGGTTGAGCTCTGAGATTTTGGGCTCTACTACTTTCCTGCAGTGCTCGCCGCGGTTGGCCATTAAGTGTGCTGCTTGGTCACGCGTGGAGTCCACTCTGGGGCGCATGTCATTCATTTCAGCCTTTAAACGCTGTATTCCGTGGGCAAGAGACAGAGCTTGATGTTAGTAATACATGGATGTTGAGACAGAGAGGGAAAAGAGAGAGCAGAGACAAGACGACATGCAGACGAATAGAGAGGGGAGGAAAAAAGGATCAACATTCATAAAATAGTAGAGTGAGAGTATGTGATCTAAAGGAAATAAGTCATTGTTTAAAACTGAAGTATGTCTACTGAATCTTTCCATCTGGTTTGAGAAAGGACAAAGGGTAATTGTGTGATTTCTCCACACTGTCTGTGACAACTGTAATGCTCCACATGTATTTATTTCTTTTTCTTTCTTAACACTTTCCTTTGAGGTGGGTGAGTTTTTAACAGAACAAGTTGGTTTTCCATTTAATAGTTCAATCATTACTGTACAAGTGATGGGGCAGGCCAGATGAAAAGGTAGGAGTAAAGAAAGGAACTTCACCCACAACCATAAATAGGTTTGATAGATGACTTTTCTATTGACGTATGTGGCTAATGAATCCGTGTATACAGTAGAACAGAGTTATATGAACTCGTTAGCCACAACCAAACACTCTGAAGGAAGGACTCACTGGGCCTGAGGACTCAGAACCATAGTCCCGAAGGACGTCATGGTCTGTATTTCATATTAGGTAGACATCTTGTCTTTACTGAATCCCATGCTTGTTGCACCTTGTGAATGTGCTGTGTGTGTGCTCAGCAGGGAAGATAGGACATGACCATGCTTCTATTACCCCCTGGTCCTTTTCAATTCCCCTTTGTTATGACATACTGAATGCCAGAAAGAATGTTGATGTTTCTAACAGATATAGATTCTGTGTCACATACAGAGTGACCCAAGAGACAACGAGTTAAATAAGTGAATTCCTATTGCCAAAAACCTTAAATGCATTTAAGCATGAGTTGGCATTCTTAGACTGCACTTTGAGAAGACAGATGTACAATGCTAGAAAACAGCAAAATAAACTATAGACAACAGAATAAATCTATTTTAGGGGAAGTCTAAAACCAAGTTAGTGTTTCTGATTAAAGAAAGACTTTGAATATCAGCTATTTAAAGAGGCAAAAATAATTGTTGAGACATAAATGTGCACAAATTTATAAACATTCATTAAATAGCAACCCGCTAGTCAAATTACTGAAAGTTTCCATGAAATACAATGAGGAATAATTAATTTAAATGGTATTTCCTAAATTCAGCTCTTACTTAATTGAGACAGATGTCATAAAATAAAAGTAATATAATATCAATAAGATCTATTTGTACAATGTAAGTCCCATATGTTTTTCTGCAATTGTTTTGTAATGGAAACAATCGGGCTTTGAGACTGACAACCTAAGAAATCATAAGAATTGTTTTCAGAGCATAAGTAGAGGACACAATCATTTGTAAATTACATATAATTAATAAGGAAAGAATTCCATTTTTATATAATACCAATATTATTCCCAATTACCAGGATTTGCCTTTTACATAGGAAAAACATCCAGATGAGCGGACTCTGTGAGAGATCAAAATGGCAAGAAATGGATCTTTGTGTCAAACATAAGAATGGGGATCTTTTAAGTGGGCCAAAGATTTGTAATGTGCTACTCACATAAATTCAAGGGATCCTTTTGCCACAGAGGTTAAATTGGTAGTCAACCAAAAGTAGATTTGGGTAAATATACACAGTACAAAGCTCTTCAAAATCATTATCATACTTTTAAAGAAGGAAGGAGGGAAGGGAAGGCGGGGGGAAGGAGGAATAAAGAAAAGGAGGGAGGGAGGGAGGGAAGGATGGGGGAAGCAGAAATTTTTCTATATTACTAAAATGCTATTAGTATGGTCTATTTAATGACCAACAGGACTGACATAACTGTGGTGTAGTTTGAAAAATCACTTTTTGAGAGCATTTCATTTGCTACCTTAAGTATGTCTTCTTTTTGCTGGGGTTTCTTTTTCTCAGATTCATCCAAAAGTGACTCAGCCTGTGTGATCCAGCTTGCGATGTGCTCCACATTCTGGTCAAAGGTTTCCATGTGCTTCTGGTACTCCTTCATTTTACAGAGACATAACACGGCATTTTTTTAATTGTTGTTGTTGTGTATCGTAGAATCAGAACTGACCCATAACAACTGATACTCCAGTGGGTTTTCAAAGACACTTAATCACAGGAGACAAGATGGTCCATTGTTCTCCTGTGGATTTCTCCCAGCTGGTGGATTCGAAACACATGCCTTTGAGGTAGCAGTGCAGTTAACCACTAGGCCACCAGAGCTCCCTTTTATTAATTAGATGTTATTTCTCCCCCACCACCACCACCACCAGATTTGCCCCACTTTCTTTAATTAGCAAAGAACAACAATTTATTGCAATGGCAATTCGTGTAGTGAGTTGTTTATACTCAAAAATGCAGAAATGACGTAGGGGAGGGCTTGGCAGGGAGAAAAGTGCAACAATGAATGAATGGAAATCCAAAATCTCTGTAAGTGTCCATTAAAATCATTAAAATAAAATTTTTTTAAAAAGCAGAAATGAGAACTGAAATACATAACAATATAGTTGTAGTTGTTGGGAAAATGTTATTTATCTATTCCTTTTCATTTTCCCCACAACAACAACAACAAAAGATTGAAAAACCCCTATCCCTTTTTCTTACCAGCAAAAGGTTTAACCACTCTTCTGCTCTGGAAGTAACAGCGACCCAATTACTATTCAAAAGACTGAGCTTATCTTCCACCAAGGTCTCTTTCTTGCCCAAAACTGCTTTCAAAGACTCTCCAAGCTCGGTGACACTCTTTAAATGAACCTTCTGTTTTTCAATCTCTTTCTGAATAGCCTGAGATGAAGAAAGGATTACTGTTTCACAAAAAAAAATCACAACCTTGAGATTTAATGCAAACGGACATAAATGTTTATAGTTACCTTTGTTAGCTTTTGCCACCACAATTTATAAATAAGGACAATCACAACATCTACCTGCACTCTCAATATTGGGTATAAATGGAAGCATGCTTTCATATAAGAAGCCTAATAACTTTATTGATGGTGGTGTTGTTGCTGCTTGGTGCCATCGAACCAAGTACAACTCATAGTGACCCAATGAACAGTAAATATGAACCCCGTCCTATCCTGCAACATCTTCACACTTCAAATTTCCTGACCCAACAGAGTGCATTGCAGCAGTTATTGTGTCAATCCAACTGGTCTTCCTCTCCCTCATCAACCCTCTACTCTTCCAAGTATCATGTGCCTCTTCAAGGAATAGAGTCTCCTAGCAACATGCGCAAAGTATGAGCAAAGCCTCATCATCTCTGACTCCATTCTGAGCATTCTGGCTGTACCTTCTCAAAGACATATTTCATAGACAACTATGACTATACACTTTGCTCACCTAAACATACTTCTATTTTGCGTAATACACCAATTAATATGCTGGCTAATGGCAGGCCTGAGGAAATGCATCCAAAATTAGGGAACCACTTTGTAAAAAATTAGTGATTATGATATGATTGTATTCCTGTAGTAGAGATTCTTAATCTTTGCATTAACAAGCATTGTTGGTGTTGGTTGCCATTTTGACTCATAAGGAGTCCATGTGAGAAAGCAAAACTGCCTTGTAGGATTTTGTAGGTATTAATCTTTCTAAATTTAGATACAGTCAATCAAATTCCTATGCAGTCCACCAAGTGAGATCCATATGTGAAGTTGTGAGGCTTTTTAAAAAGGTATTTGTGATTAATAAATCTTCGAGCATACAAAATTCAATCATTTGATGTCCAGTGTCATTCCTGGCTGTGGAAAGATCTGTTGGAGAAGCTCAATATCAGCAGTTAAAACAAGGCCAGATACTGACTGTGGAACAGACCATCAATTACTCATGTGCAAATTGAGGCTGAAAAAATTTTACAAAAATACACAAGAACCAAAAAATTACCTTGATTCCATTCCAACTGAAATTTAAAAATCATCTAAGATAGATTAGAGCCAATGAGCACCAATGATAGGGATGAGTTGTGGGATGACATCAAGGATCCCCATGAAGAGAGCCAAAAATCATTACAAAGACAGACAAGAAAGAACAAAGTCAAAATGGATGTTAGAAGAAACTCTGAAAATCGCTGTAGAGCGTGGAGAAGCTAAAACAAAGTGAAGAAATGCTGAAGTAAAAAAAAAAATAAGCAGAACAGAAAATTTCAAAAGGCAACTCTGGAAGAGAAAGCAAATTATTATAACAATGTGCAGAGAGCCCAAAGTCAGATTGTAAAAAAAATAAAAATAAATAAAATTTAAA
>NW_006399766.1:8290173-8295325 GCF_000299155.1 Elephantulus edwardii | reverse complement strand
GCACTGTGGCATTTGGACAAGAACAAACTGGGAGGAGGGTAGAGAGAATAGTGCAACAATGAATGAATGGAAACCCAAAATCTCTGTAAATGTTAATGAAAATTAATAAAATATAATTATAGAAAAAAAAGATGATGGGAATACACAGAGTCACTGTACCAAAAAAAATTAGGTTGACACGGAAATATTTCAGGAAGTACCATCTCATCAAAAGCCAATGGTAATGAAGGAACAAACACTAGCAGCATTGAAGGCATTTACAAAAAAACAAGACCCCAGAAATCGAGGAGATAACAATTGACATGTTTCAACTAACTGATGCAGCTCTGGGCATGCTGAACAGTCTGTATCAGGAACTAGGGAAGACAGTGACCTGGCCTTAACTGGAAGAGATTTAGACTTGTTCCCAATCCCAAGAACAGCATGTGGAAATTTACAAACAATACCATAAATATCATACATGAGCAAAATATTGCAGAAGATCATCCAAAAATGACGAGAACAGTACTTTGACTGAAATTTGTGGTAAGATCAGGCTGGATGTAGAAGAGGCTGTGGCACCAGGGATATCATTGCTGATGTCAGATGAATTCTGGCTAAAATAAAATACAAAAAGAATGTCTATTTATGCTTTATTGATTATGCAAAGGTATTTGTGTGAATCGTAACAAGTAACGGCTAACATTGAGAAAAATGGGAAGATCACAACACTTATTTTTCTCAAACCAAACTTACAACTAGATCAAGAGGCAGTTGTCTGCATAGAAATACAAGGTTTGAAATCAGGAAAGGGGTGCTTCAGGTTTCTAGCCATTCTCCATACCTATTCAATCTGTATGCTGAACAAATAATCTAAGCAGCTGGTCTCTATGAAGAAGAATGCGGCATCATGATCTGAAGAAGACTCATTAACCACCTGCATTATTCAAATGATGCAATCTTCTTTGCTATAAATGAGGAGAAGTTGAAGCACTTGTAGAAGAACAAAGTCTTCAATAGTGATTATATCATAAAATCAAGAAAACAAATATTCTCACCACTGGCCTGATAGGCAACATCATAAGAGATGGTGTAAAGATTGAAATGGTCAACAAATTCATCTTACTTGTACCCACAATCAACACTAACAGTCAGGAGATGTATTACGTTGAGACAGCCTGCTGTCAAGGACTTCTCCAAGTTACTGAGGAGCAACAAGAGCACAAAAGTGTGCCTGACTCAGGCCATAGACTTTTCAATCACTACTTAGGCATCTGAGAGATTGACAACAAATAAGGATGACAGGAGAACTAATGCCTTTGAGCTGAGGTCTTGGAGAAGAGTACTGAATGAATATCCATGGACTGCCCAAAGAATGAACAGATATGACTTTGAGAAAGCTAAGCCAGAGTGCTCCTTGAAGGCAAAGATGACATAGCTTTGCATCATATACTTTGAATATGTTGTTAGGAGAGGCTATTCCTCGAAGAGGGAAATCATGCTTGGTAAAGTCAGCGAAATAGAGGAAGACCCTCAACCAGATGGACCGACACAGTGATTGCTGCAACGAACTCCAGTATGTCAGAGATGAAGGATCGCACAGGGTTCAGATCTGCTGTTCGCAGGGTTGCTAAGAGACTTACTCAACTCGACAGCACCTAACAACAACACAACAGTAATTTTTATAGATACAAATTTCTCCATAGGGTCTGTGGATAGATTTGAAGCTCCAGTCTTTCAAATACCAGTCAAGCTCTTACCATGGTGCCAAGTTCAAATTCAATTGTAAAATTAACTCCGATATAACCCAGTTCCTTTTTTGTTTCTTGGGTTTTCAACTGATTTTGTTTTTCAATAATTCAGTAATATAAGAGTTTCCAGAATTGAGTTTAAAACTGAAGCAGCAGCAAAAATTATGTGCACTCAGCTTTATTTCGAAATATGGAACAGTCATAAATCGACTTGTAGGAGTTTAAATGTCACCTCAGTATGAATGACAGTGCTTGCCACTCCATTTTTATGACATGGGGGGAAAGGAACACAGCAGAATACAATCTAGCCTATTTTATTTTTAATATTTAATTTCCCTTAAGTTATGCATACAGAATATCCAAATAAAAGCACTAACTTCAGGATTGCAGTGCAGCTTCTTGCCACTAGGCCACCAGAGCTTATCGAAGCACTAACTTCAAATAAATTAACTTTTCCCTAGCCATAGCAATTTTAAAATATTACTCCAATTTCCTTAGGATAAAAGAAAACCGGTTATAATAGGTCACTTTCTCATAGTAAAAGGCATCCCTATCTTTCAGATCTTTCCAAGGGAGGGCTGAAAAAACTTTGGGTTCTATCCGATATTTAAAGTTCCATTGCTTGAGAATAATTTTAACTGGCACACTAAAGTTCAAGATTTAGCCAGCAGTTCCTCTACTCACTTTATGGATGGGGTACCAGGATGGAAAAATCTGCTGTTAGTCTCTGTTGAGCATATAATTGCATGATGGAAACATTTTCTTTAATATTGCTTAAGGGTAAAATGCTCCAAAGCATAAGAATGCTTACTTACGCCCACAAGACCACATTCACAAGTATTCTCCAGCAAGGGAAAAAGCATTCCTAAGTATTCTCCAGGATGAGAAAAACAGAATAGGTTCTCAAAAGTGCACGTGTGTGTGTATGATGTCATCTCATTATTTGAGAAATAAATTAAAATGGTCTTCGCAGCTATTAGAGTTGCACATTGTGTTGGGCTCTATGCCTTCCACAAATTTTCCTAGAATTTTCCTGTAACTTTTACTTCTGGGAAAATGTCCAATATCCTAACTATCCTCCTCCTCTTATTTCATACCTTTAAGTGATCCCTGTCTTATAGGTTCTTTCTTCACTCAGCTGCTCATCAACTCATATTAGTGCCATAACACATCTTTCTTATCCTTTTCAGTAGGATGCAACAATACCCTGATAATTTTCATTTCTTTCTTGATCTTCTTGTATGTAGGCTCAATCTAATGTGGATGAAGCATTTAATTACCAAAATAACTCAAATATATGTATATTTTTCACAGGTCCTCTTCCCCAAGCAAATTCTGTATCCAATCTTGTAAGAAAGAATACCATTTTTGATCATTGAGAATGGGAGAGAGTTCTATTTTAAAATATATTCCTGGGAGGCAAATGAATAAATTTTCCAATTACCATAATCCTTGAGTATATATTTGTCACATTTAAGTTTTCTGAAACTCAGAGGGAACTTACAAATTCCTATTTCCATTTAAAGTAGTAGTGATCTTTTTTTGATCCTCGACTGCTGTAATTGAATCACTGGTGCATCACATAATCTAATATGTCTTAAACCTGAGAAAATATAATATTAGTTCTTTTTTCAGGACCTATATTACTCTGTCATAATCAGAAGTTTAGGTTATATTTTATTCTTAGGGTAATTTGACAAATAAGATCGTGATAAATTAAAGCAGCATATAAAACATTAAGTAGGGCATTTTATAGCCATGTGTATTGACATTTTATTAATAATGTATTGTTTATTAAAGAAGCATTTCATGAAGGCAGAATGTGCAGAACAGAAATTATAGCTAAAACGATAATGACAGTGAATAGTGACTCCAATGGCATTTAACAGATGTTCTATTTTCTAAGTAACAGCTGCTTGATGCATTCATTGTACCAAGTTAATGATCTGCTAGTGTTATTTCACTTCACAGATAAATTACTACGCTTGCTTAAAAAAAGATATGCAATTTTTCATGGGAATGATAATACACCAGACTTACTAAGTAATAGTTCTGCTTTTACAGCTAAAAGGAGGGATGCGTTAAGACAATTATCCAGATAAGCTAGAACCAGAGACAAGATCTCCTTAAATTATGAAAGGTGGTTGAAGAAAGAAAGAGAGAGAGAGAGAGAGAGAGAGAGAGAGAGAGAGAGAGAGAGAAAGAAAGAAAGAAAGAAAGAAAGAAAGAAAGAAAGAAAGAAAGACATAGTTGGATGAGCTGAATGGAGATGTCGTTAAGACTTTTAAATTCATGGATCTTGCCTTACATTATGCAGGTGGGGCTCTAAAATGCTAAAGAATAATAAGAGCCACTGGCTACACTCTAACTAATTAAATCTGGTTGTCTCAGGGCAGGTTCACTGAAGTGGTAGTCCTTTATCCTTTCTCATGGGATTTCAAGGTATCATGAGTGTAGACAAATTTTAGCCAAATGGTTTCATTCAGTGATACTCATTTTTAGGCCAGAAGTGACAGAAGAGTAATTTAGGTGACATATAGTTAGTTGTTCTTCCTAACATTGTATAGAAAGTTCTGCTAGCCTAATGGGTAGGGAATTGTGCTGATAACCCTACAGGCATGTGGTTTGAATCCACCAACAGCTCTGTGGAGGAAAACAGGTCATATTCTCCTTTGCCGTCTAAAGCCTTTGAAAAATCCACTGGAGGGTTAGCTATGAGTCTATTTTTAATTTTGTTTAGGAAAAAAAATTCCTCGAAATTAATGTGAAAATCAAAATCACCTATTTCATAAATGGCTATTTACACATCAATTATTCTGCCTTATTTAACAGTTTGAATGAAACTCAATGTTATTTTTGTATGTGTGACTCTTCCAATCAACTCCAAGTATAAGAATACTGGTAATACGTTAATAAATGCTGGTAATAATTGAATAAAAAAAGAATACTGGTAATACAATGTAATGATTAATTTGTAATAAAATGATAAATTGAAACATTTGAAAAATTCAGCTCATTTAGTTTTCTTTAATAACATGAATTTTAAAAATTAGATTCTAAATTTTAGATCTGAATATGATACCTTGTACTTTTTTATTATAAAAACTTTAAATCCTTCCAGTTTTTGGAATAGTTTTGAATGTTTTAGCTAATGCACAAACTCTGTTTTATGTTGAGAAATTATTCTGCAAATAATTTCCTTTTTTGGATGTCAACTCTGGAAAAAACTATCAGACCACTGGTGAGATTTTTTTAAATGATATGATAGCAGTCTCACATATTTTAGGTATATAACAAGAAGGCCCTTTTGATTTTCTGACTCTAGTTCCTCGCACATTTCATTGTAGTATTTTGCTTTGTCATTCCGAGCAGCCTTTTGGAATCTTCTGTTCAGCTCTTTAGTATCTTGAATTCTTCCTTGT
>NW_006399766.1:8270215-8287198 GCF_000299155.1 Elephantulus edwardii | reverse complement strand
GCTCGGACCGGAAGAGGGGCAGTGCAGTAGAGGAAGACCCCAGATGAGATGGATTGTCATCACTGAGGCAATGGGGTTAGGTCTATTGGAGTCAGAGAAATTTACTCAGGATCGGGCAGGGTTCAGGGCTATTGTACATAGGGTCCGTATGAGTTTCAGGTAACTCAATGGCATATAACAACAACAATGATGGGAGTTTGGAACATTTGAGCATTTATTATCTCTTTGTTATGTTTACTTCTCAGTTTGGTCAGTTTCAAAGTTGGGTGACATATCTTTGGTTTTATCTTTCCCACCCATGAGACCCTGCACACAATATTGTGCCTTGTATGTCAGAAGACACCAGACCTTGGACAAAGACATCATTTTATGAAAGGTAGAGGATCAGCAGAAGACAGGAAGACCCTCAACAAAATGGACTGATTCAGTGATTGTGGTAATGAGATTGAGCATGACAGAGATTGTCAGGATGGAGTAACCTACGGTACAGTTCAGATCTAATTTTCATATCTCTATCAAGAACTACTTTTCTATATAAAGCCTATATTGTTTTCCAACCGAGAATTTTGTGTTTCTCTTCTTAATTTTCTAAATTAGTTATCCTTGTCCAGGTGTACTCTGTCTCTTTCAACCTTTCTAAATATTTTTCTAAATTTTCTAGTGGTACACATATAAAAAATAATAAAACTTAAATTCAAAGTCATAGACTCAATTCCTGATCATAGTAATCCTCCACTGGGTTTCTGAGGCTGTCAACTTTAGAGAATATGACTATCAATCTTTCTCCCAAGGAGTAACTGATGAATTTGAACTGCTAAACTGCTGATTAGCTACATTATACCACTAAGTTTCTTAGATAGAATAATAATTAAAAACATAAACACCAAAACTAAGACTTAAGCATAGTTACTATGTCTGTAACTATGTTTGCTTTATCATAAACTATGTTGTTGTTAGGTGCCATCGAGCTGAGTAAATCCCACAGTGACCCCATAAACAACAGTTCTAAACTCTGCTGTATCCTATGCCATCCTCATACTTTCTGACACATCCGAGCCCATTGCAGCAGTCACTGTGTTAATCTATCTGCCTGAGGGTCTTCATCTCTTTGGCCAATCCTCTGTCTTTCCAAGCATCACATCACTCTCCAAAGAACTGCCTCTCTTATCAACATGCAGGATGTATGTGAGATGAAGCTTTATCATCTTTGCCACCATGGAGCACTCTAGCTGCATTTTCTCCAAGACATATTACTTTGATCTTTTGGCAGTCCATGGCATATTTGGTACTTTTCTCCAACACCATAACTCAAAGGAATCAACTCTTCTGTTATCCTAATCACTGTCCAGCTCTCAGATTCATAGTAACTAGAAGAAAACCATGGCCTGAATCAGATGCACCCTTGTCCTCAAACTAGCATCATTACTTCTCAATAATTTGGAGATGTCCTTGACTGTAGACTTTTCCAGGGCAACATGTTTCCTGATCTCCTGCCTTCTGGAACCAAGATCAAATCATAGGTTCATTAACTGTATGGTTCACAAACTGTATGTCAAATATTTACAAGACTGATTAATTGAAACTTATTTATAAGAGGCTTTTTTTTATAAAAAAAGACATTGCAGAATTTTCATATATCATTAAATATA
This sequence comes from Elephantulus edwardii, assembly GCF_000299155.1. Classification (NCBI taxonomy): domain Eukaryota; kingdom Metazoa; phylum Chordata; class Mammalia; order Macroscelidea; family Macroscelididae; genus Elephantulus; species Elephantulus edwardii. The sequence continues at coordinate 8,285,549 of NW_006399766.1, read as the reverse complement.
ATGTTCCTAGGTCAACAACAGAAGCTCTGGTGGCATAATCTATAGGGTGTTGTACTGTTGACCAAAAGACTGTGTCTCCAGTGGTTCGAATTCACCAGTGACATCAAGGGAGAAAGATGGATGGAATCTTTCTATAATGATTTACAGCCTCAGAGACCCAATGGAGGATCAGCTGTGAGTCAGAACAAACTGGATGACAGTCAGTGAGTGCATGACTAAGCAAGGTCAATATATTTGTAAGCCATTTACTTTAAAAATGTCACAAGTTAAAAAAGTTAGAGTCCTGTTCAAAGGAAGAAACATGCAGAAAATAACTTCAAATTCGCAAAGAATCAAGACTTTTGGGAGCCAAAGAGGCTGGATGAACCTCTGAAAATATTACCCTGGTATAGTCTTTACAAATTAACAAAGTATATTGAATAGGCATCACCCAAAAAGAGAATTTGTGAAATACCACATGGGTGAATGTGGAACAAGTTATACTGAGTGACATAGTTAGACACAGAAGGGCAACTATGGTCTAAGATCTTAGTCTAAATGGTTTTTATACAGAATTGATAGTGAATGGATAAAAGGGACAGAAAGTGAGGTTGAAGGGAGAAAAATAAATTAAAAACATCCACCTGTGTATGTAGAAAAAATTTTGGAATCTATTCACCACATTTTTTTAAAAAACTAAAAAACTTAAGCAAAAATATTCTCCATTGTCTTCTTGAACACTCTTTTAAAAATTATCTATATGAGATCAATGTGAAATTCAAAAGATTAGATAGACAGGAATAATAAGGGACATGGAATATTTGTTAATAGGGAGGAACCAGTAAGGGAGATAGGTGAAATCAAATGCATAACATAACGAAGTTTATTAGTGTAATTGAACTATACACCTAGAAATGATGTAATGAGTATATACTTTGCTATATATAGTCACAGCAACAACAAAAAATTTAAAACAGCTTTTTCAAAAGCAATTTAGTCTCTATATAGTACTTTTTTTTCCAAGTAAAAAATACTTCAACAACTGACAAATCCATTTCATACATTTCTCTTAAATTATTCTCACTTTCAAGCTTGAAAAAGGTGGATAGGCCTTCCAGGTAAAGTTTTTAGCCTAACAAGAAAGGATGTACAATGACAATGTGATACAGAGTTATAAAAATGAAAGCATTTCAAAGTAAAAATAAAAAGAATCATTACTTCAAATATATCTAGCTTTTAATTTATACTGATTACCTTTTGATGATACGGTTGTGCCATAAAGAACCATGTAAATATTTATGCTTCCTATTTGATCAGTAATAGATCTTACGAGTATATTGTTGCATCTTGGTGTTTCAAATGATGTAGAAATAATGAATAAGCTCTATTATATAAATAAAAAGGATTAAAATGCCAGTTTTAGGATTTTTTTCTGTTGAAGCATTAAGTAGCACTGTTTCTTGGTTTCGTAAAATGCAATCACTTTTCCTACAGACCCTATACAACCACACATTTTCAAAACTATACAAACGATCCATGATGAGGCTTATCTAGAAACCTTAGCAAAATTCATCAGCTTATGATATCCTAAAGGCTTTTATTATGAAGTCAATGTAAAATAGTTTCCTTAAGTAACTTATTAAATGATTTCATGGGTATCTAGAAATACAGTTCCTATGCGACATAATTTTAAGCTATCTCCAAAGTCACTTGTAAATGTGACTTCTATTTCTTCCAGTTCCTTTCATGTCTATTTCCATTTCTTCATTTCCTATTATACTATCACCCTGCGTGAAATGTATAAAGCTATTCCATTAACTTTGAAAGAAGCAATCAAAGATGGTGTTCATCACGTCAAAAGGGGAATGACTGGAAGTGAGTCTGGAACGTTCATGAATCTTCCAGGTGCACCATGCTTGTTTAAATTTTTTTTAAAAGTATATGGTTAGTTATTTTCTTTTTTTTAATAAGCCCATATTTTAAAATCCAGCATTTTTGGGGGTGTCACAGACTTCTAAGGTAACCCAAAGATCTTATTAATAAAAGCAGGTATTTGCTAACAAAAATAGAAATGCTGCGTGAAAAGGGCGCCATGAATTATTTCTTAGAAAGGGCCCATTCTTTGGCAAAGTGTGAGATGAAACAATTCTCTGTGTGTGTGAGACTCACTCAGGATAGGGCAGGCTTCAGAGCTGTTGTACATGGAGTCACTATGAGTTGCAGGCAACTCGACGACACATAACAACAACAACAACAACATTTATATATAAACACTTTCAATCCACATAGTAATGAATCAGCTGTAAAAGAAAAAAAAAAGTTAAGCTATGAATGCCTTGACCTTAAATTCTAGGAAGTAATACATTTCTGATTGGCTGTCAGAAAAATGGCAGGAATTTATTAGTTAAGGATTCAAGGAGACCAATGCACTTTGATGATGGAAACTAGACACACACACAGAATCGAACTCACTGCCCTTGAGTCAGGCAGAACATTGATCCTTTATCATCATTAATCCTTTGTTAGGATTCGGCAAATGACATAAAGATTGCCCATCTTTTCAGCATGGTGGGATTTGCAAGCCACAGAGGCATCACCTTTGGTTTAGCTCCATGGAAACAACAAAACTCCCTTGATGGAAACTATCACAGATGGAAAGGCCCATCTGTGGAGAGCAGTTTTTCTGGGGAAGAGTGTGGGGAAGAGAGGCCACCATGATAGCTGCAATCTGCTGACCTTGCAATTCTTCTCTAGACTGACTGTCAAAGCCTCTGTTCCCTTGACTTGTTATGGTCCTGGGGTACAAACATTCAGGTCCTAAGTATTCACTAAGAATACAGAACTTGCTCTAGACATAGCCTTTGGAGTTAATGATGTATGCCTTTTTGAAAATTATTTATTTATAACTTAATTCTAAACAAGCCTGGTGAAGTTTCTGGCTAAAGATTAACCAGTGGTTATACGAACGGCCCCAAAACACAGAAGGAAATCAGTGATGAATTTCTTAAGAAAAGGAATCATGAAGCAATAGAAGGTTTTCCTTTTCGATTAATGTCGAATAGTAATAGATCTTAATAATAATTGAAAAAAACTCAACCATATTGCGGTGCATTTTCACGGATGTTAAAAATAACCTCCAGTGATAGTGGTTTTACCTTTCCCCAGGCAACTTCAGAGTCCAAATTACTTGGCATCCCTTCGACTGCTGATCTCTTTGTCAATTCCGTATCTGTAGCTGCCAGCCATTCTGTCAAGGCATTCATTTCCTTCCGCATCTTCCTGGACAATTTCAAGCATTTTTCCAACTGTTGCTTTCTTTCTGTTACCTGAAAAGAAAGATAATAAAATTGGTTTCCTTTCGCCATCCAGGTTTATAGTCAAGTAATTGGAACTTTCATACGTTTGTCATTTGAAAACGTCCTTTGGATTATCAGTTTCGTTTTCCAAATCACATTTTAGAAGAATCACCAATTCTGAATATTAATAGTGATTATTAACAGTCTCAGACAGATGAAATGAGATCCTTTCTCCCAAAGCAGTGGCTTCTGTCTACTGACATGAGAGAAAGGAACACGATAAGATCTTGTCTCTGCTGCAAATGAAAACTAATTTATAACCCAAGTTGGGAATAAATAGGATAGTAAAAGTCAAACTGAAAAGAAAGTCTATCTCTCTTCAAAACTTGTCTCTCATTTATCAAAGACATAAACAAAAACATTTACAACCCTCCATATACAAACGGGAGCATACTGGTAGGAAGTAGTGCTAGTCAAGGGCTAATGGTTCAAATCTCCCAGGGCTCTGAGGGAGAAAGGTATTCCCCTCCCATTTAATTTACAGCCTCAGAAACCCGTGGGACAGTTAACAGTACATCTTAGAATCCTGACTTTTATTCTGGCCTAGTGGTTAATGAGTTGCACTGACAACCCAAAGGCACACAGTTCAAATCCAACACCAACAATTCCTCAGGAGAAAAATGGACAATCTCCTCCTTTGTGAATTCCAGCTTCTGAAAATCTCCTGAGGAGTCAGCTCTGACTTGACAGCAGTGAGTGAGTGAGTAATCCCTCTGGCTGGTAAGGAATCAACTGGCTAAAGAATACACTTATTGGAAAAGAAATATGTTTGCAAAATAATTTGCCATTTTATTCTACTTGAATCAATTTTTGTCACCTCCTCTCAAAAAAGTGTCTTATTTTAGGAACGGAAAAGAGCCACAAAAGATAGCTTACTTTGCCACAACATAGGGGCTAAAATATGTATGCTTAATGAGCTTTTACTGCTATTAATTAAATTCTATATTGATCCTCTATAGTTCTTTTTGTTTATAAACATCACCCTCAAAAGTGAATTCTTCCCAATTATCAGAGTGACTCTCTCTCTCTCTTTACACACACACAAACATATATATATATATATAATTTGTTGTTTTTGTTATGTGCCGTCGAGTCGCTTGTGACTCATAGCAACCCTATGTACAACAGCCCTAAACTCTACTCTGTCCTGTGCCAATCGCACTGTCTCCGATACACCCATCCCAATTACCCCAGTCACTGAATCAATCCACCTCATAGAGGTCCTTCCCCTCCTGTGCTGTCCCTCCAAACTCCCAAGCATGATGTCCCTCTCCAAGGACTGGTCCCTCCTTACAACATGTCCACAATTTTTTAGATGAAGCTTCAGAATCCTTGCCTCCAAGGAGCCACCCAGGTTAACCCTCTCCAGGATGAACCTGTTTGTTTTCCTAGCAGTCTATGGTACTCTCAATACTTTTCTCCAGCACCACAGCTCAAAGGCATCAATTCTCCTTCTATCCTCCCTAGTCATTGTCCAACTCTCTGATGCATAACAAGTGATTGCAAAGACCATGGCCTGTATCAGAAGCACCTTAGATCAAGGGCTGGACAACGGTAGATAGATGTTGAAGGGAGTGGGTAGAAGTGGATGGGTATCCGGGTATGGTGGAGCAGGGAAATAAGTGGGTCAAGACACTTGTGCCAAGGGCAGGGACAACACTGATTCTAATGGTTAACCCCATGATAAGGGATATATATCTTTCACTTTTCTGTAAAATGCTGGTCTAATACTTCTCTAAATCTGAACAGATTAAGACAGACTAGGGAGAAGGACTGGCCATCCTCTTCTGAAACAGCAGGCCTCTGAAAACCGTGTGTGTGTGTGTGTGTGTGTGTGTGTGTGTGTGTGTGTGTACACATATACTTGTATTTCTTCACCATTTCTTGACACATGTCTATGTTTTGTGAGTTTCAGGTTTGTCAACTGAATAAATAGCCCAGGATCTTCTTCCTTCCTAAGTGTGGTCAAATCATCACCAAATGCCAGATAAGTCACATCAATCCTTTAAAGCTAAATTTCATTGTCTTGAGTATTTTGGGGTTACCCAACTAGGTGTATCATGGTTGCTTAAGCAGAAGCTTACACTAAGTATGCGTTTTACGTTGAATAAATCTATGCAGAAATGTTTATGTTTATTATAACAAACCAGACAATATTACTGTTAACAATGAAGTAATTTAAACTCGTTCATGTATGCTTTTGTCATTGCTTGTCATATAATATTAACTTCATGAAAATCCCTCTACTCTGTAATGGAGATTGTTGTGTTGTGTACCATAGAGTAGTAACTGACCCATAGCTGACCCTCCAGCAGGTTTTCAAAGGCAGCTAATCACCCAAGAGGAGACTGCCCATCGTTCTCCTGCACAGAGATTGGGGGTCAGTTGGTATTTTGACTCTATATCGGTATCATGTGAGTGGAACTGATGGTATAAGTTATGTACTAAGCTCTTAACCTAAAGGTCAGGTATATGAATCTCCCAAAATACAAAGGAGAGTCACTACGCGGCAGAATCACCATAGTGGCAGTGGATTTTGGGTGGCCAGCAGCGACATGAAGCTCTGAGGACCTCGTAGGTGTGGAGTTGTGCTGCCAACCCAAACCAGGAATTTCTAATTCAACAGCTACACAGTAAGAGGAAAATGGGCAAATCTCCTTCCGTGCCGTTTGCAGCCTCTGCAAACTCACAAAACAGCCAACTCTGAGTCGGTTCCAACTTGAGAACATGTAACAAACAGCAGCAGCAACATGGTAAGATGAGAGCACGTTAGGTCGGCCCAGACACTATTAAAGGATTCCCACATTTGGTATGATTCAGAGCAGGACCTGGGTTTTTCCTAGGTTTACTCATCCATTAAATGGATTCATTTTACCTACCACATAGGGCTCTTGTGAGGGTAAACTGATTTGACTATAGCTGTGGGGTAGAGAACAGGGTAAGGTTACTGAGATATTTAGAGAAAGCTGAATAATTTCTAAACATGTGGCATCTGTGGACCACGGCAGACCTTGCCTGCTGTGAGAACTAAACTTGTTCCTAGAGCAATGGTAGAGAATAGTGGATTCTTGGGGATATGTATCACCCAAAAAAAGAAAGGTTGTACTACATATATCCAAATATTGTCTTTATGGGGTAAACAATGTACTGTAATATTCACAAGTAAGTGACATGTAAAAGACTTAATTCCTAAGCATTTGAAAGTGCTAATTAGGATTCACTATTCAGGAAGTGGTTCTTTAGTAAGTATTATTATCTAAATTTATACTCAGAAGACTTATTAGTAAATGTGGCATAAATATTTTTTCATTGGGGAAATTACTCATATTTGACATCTATCTGGTCTGACATTAATGAAAATGTGAAAGTGTCAAGTGCACCAGAACTGCTGTGGAAGAAAGGCCTGATAAATGGCTTCTGAAATATCAGGCACTGAAAACTCTATACAGTAGAGTTCTGAACAATTTTTAAAAATTTTTAGAAAATTATTATTTATTCCACCATTCACTTTTATACAATTATTCATATCCATTGTTTCATTCATGTACATTTAGTTTTATACAATCATTTCTGTGCACTGTTTTGTGTGTGTGTGTATGTTTTATTCTGGTTTACTTACAAAGTTTGAATACATTGTTTTTCACAAAAGATTCTTCCCTTTTCTTCATGCCATCCACCCATCAAATTGTATAACCCTATGATTTACTGCTACCCTGCCACCCATCCTCATCCCTCTATTTCCACCCTCCCCCTTCTTGGAGCCTCATACTCATTCTACAGTAATAGTTTTATACAATATTTGTCCTTGTGGGACTGAGTTGGTTCACTCAGCGTAATGCTTTCCAGTCCCTCCCAAGTTACATAGTGATTTACAAAATGGTTGCTCCTGTGTGTATTCCATTGTACTACAACTTCTCAATCCATTTGTGGCTGGATATCTGGGCTGTTTCTATGTTCTTGCAAAGAATAATGCTTCTATGAACATTGGTGTACAAGTTTCCTTTTTAGCCTCAGTACTCATTTTCTTGGGGTATACTTCAAACAATGGAATAGCTGGGTCATATGGAATTTCTGTGTTCAGCTTTCTGAGGAAGCACTAAACTGTCTTCTAAAGTGGTTTTACAATTGTACAATCCCACCAACAATGTAAGAGAGTTCCGATCTCACCACATCCTCTCCAACATTTATTACTTGCTGTCCTGTTCAACTTTGCCACTACTACTGGAGTGAGATGGTATCTTATTGTGGCTTTGATTTTCATTTCTCTCAATGCCAGTGCTTTGGAGCATTTCTTCATATCTCTGTTGGCCATTCAAATATCTTCTGTGAAAATTCTTCCCATGTCTTTTGCCCCTTTTGGAATTGGTGTCAATCTTTTTCTTGTGGAGGTCCGGGAGTATTCTATAAACTTTTGCTATTAGACTCTTGTCTGGGATGGTATTGCCAATTTTTTTTCCCCAATTAGTAGGTTTTCTTTTCATCTTGTTTCCACCACTTTATAAGGGAGATCTGGTGGCCTGATTCATAGGGAATTTGCTGTTAACCCAAAATTGTTATACAGCAAGAGCCCAATCTGTTGTTGATGAGGTCACTATGAGTCATAGTTGATTCTACAATACCTAACAATAAAAACAATGATTATATACAACATTTATTATAGATGATTATATACAATATCTGTTATAGATATATAGTTATTTTTTGTACCATCAAGCCAGAACTGACCCATAGATGTCCCTCTAGTGAGTCTTCAGAGGCAGTTAATCACATGTGAGCAGACTGCCCATCTTTCTCCCTGTAAGCAGTTAGGGGATTCGAACCATGTGACTTTGGGACTGCAGTGCAGCTCTTTACCATTGGGCTCCAGAGTTCTTAAAATATATTATATGTAATTAAGAAATATATATCCAAAATTACACTCTAGCTCTAAAGATAGAAATTCATCAAAGATTGAAATAATTTAAAATGCTAACACTAAAAGAAATACCTTATAATTTTGGTCTGGATTCCTAATAGGCAAGAAAATTCATTAACTGTGCTGAGACATAAGTCCTTAACAAGAAAATAGTTACCAATGTGGCCATTTCCCCCCTCTTTACAAATATCCCTCCTATTTGTTATCAGACAGAAATAAAAATATTTGTCCTTACGATTGCAAGGTCTTTTGTGTGTATGTGCATTTGGGCACAGGGGGGCAGAGTGCTTACAGAACTGTGTGTTTAAATACATAGGTGTTTTGGGTTTTTTTAAAGCACTCTTGGTAGAAAAGAACAGATTATCGACTCAATATTTCAAAGACATTTTATCTTCTCAGAGCTAATGTTTTATTGATGTTAATATATTTTATTTTGTTTATGGGGAGCTAAGTTTTCAAGAAACGGGAGACGCTGCCATCTTCAGGAAATATTTTTAAACGTTCTTTTCAGGGCTGTGCATGGGAAATGGAGACATTTCAAAGACTGCCACCTGCAGTCAAATGTTTCAGCAATTAAAAAGGCTTTTTTAAAGACTGATATGAGTTGTTATTTATGGCTATTTTTATAAAAATTTAACTATAGTCCACTTAATTTATCAAGTCATGTTCATGCCCTGATTTTATATATTTGTGTCCATCAATAAACATTGTGATACTTCAAAGAAAAAAAAGAAAATTTAACTACAGACAGCCCAAACAAGATATTAGAGGATGGTGAGTTTAATAGTTTCCTTTATAGATTGAAACATATGAAATGAATCAGTTTTTTATGCATTAAACAATGGAGTTAAGTAGCTGGTATTAAAAACTGACAAATGTGTGTCTGGAAGAAAAAGTACTATATTGAAATGAGGCATGTACAACAATATACATTCTAGAGTTAACTAAAATTGAACAGTTGGATATGCCTTTGAAATTAAAACTGTGTCAAAATGTACTTTGTTCCCATTGCTTTTATTAACCAAAAGCAATCCTATAGAAGATGTTTTAAAGGCTTAGCCGACTAATGTGTACACACATATATATATATGTGTGTGTGTGTGTGTGCGCGCGCGTGTGCGCGCGTGCGCGTGTGTGTGTGTGTAGGAATATATTAATTAAATCCATTTTCTCAGGTGACTTTTATACATGTTTTCTTGATCAATGAGCTCTCTGGTTGCTTAGGGGTGAAGAAGTGTACTGCATGTGGCTCAAATCCATCAGTTGTGTTTTAGGAGAAACATGGGCACTTCCCTTCTGTATGATTTAGTTTCTGGAAATCCACGAGAAGGCCAGCTGTGAGATGATTCTGATATGACAGCCCATGGAGACAACAATCGTTAATCAATAATATTTTTAAATTAATCTTTACTTGGAAAAGAAATTTCTGCTCTACAAGTTTGCTGCCCTCTGTCACAGTATTGAGGTATCTTTTCTTGTGTATCACTTCTACATTGCTTTAACGATGTCAAAGTGAAAAATAGTTAAAGTAAACTTGAATTCTCCAATGCATATTTTCAGGGATTAATACTGCTTTAAATCTTTACAAGAGTCATTCAGACTCCAATAATAGGAAACTAAGGACACTAATAATCTTCTAATGGCACATTTATAGTTTTATATTCAGCATCACTTATTCTATGCTATTTTATGTTAAATGCATTCATTCATTGGCAAAGATATTGTTCAAATCACTTAAGGCAAAGAAAAGCCCCAGGAAATAATTTATACTTAAATAAAAGTAATTTTCTAAAACATAAATATATATAATATATATATATGCACAGCAGTACATTAACTTAGTGGTTAAATCATATAGGACAAATAAGAAGCCTTTGAGTAGAAAAAGAATTTTTTTAAATGGATTGAATGAATTGCAGCATTAAGATTAATAGTAGTGACTTTTCAAAGGCTTTTGAGTAGTATAGAATATATAAAAATCAAGAAATTCTAGAGTGAGATATCAAATTTAGATAAAAGTTTCAGTGGCATAGGTAGTCCCTAGGAAATTGTGCTGCTAATACAAAGGTAGAGGAATGCCCTGCTAATGTAAACGTGATTGGAATTCACCAGTAGCTCCTTGGGAGAAACATAGTGAATCACTCCAGTGCAATTTGCAGCCTCTGAAAACTCACTGGAGGGTCAGCTATAAGATATTTGTAACTGGCTCAACAGCAATGTTGTTGTTATGTGCCATCAAGTCGCCTGTGAGTCATAGTGACCCTATGTACAGCAGCTCTGAAGCCTGCCCTGTCCTGAGCTAGTCTCACTAATTCTGACACACCAAACGCCATTGCCCCAGTCACTGTGCCAATCCTTCTCATCCTGGGTCTTCCTCTCCAACCTTCCGAGCATGATATCCTTCACCAAGGACCAGTGTCTCTCTGGCCCCATGCCTGAAGTATGTGAGATGGAGCTTCAAAAGAATTTTCTTTAAGGAACAACTTGGTTTCATCCTCTTCAGGACAAATCTGCTAGTTCTCTTGGCAGTCCAAAGTATGTTCAATACTCTTCTCCAGCACCACAATTCAAAGGCATTGGTCCTTCTGTCATCCTTAGAATTCTCCAGCTCTCTGATGCATAACAAGTTATTGGGATGACCATGGCCTGAATTAGGTGAACCTTAGTCTCTAAACTGACATCATTGCTTTTCAGCACTCTGGAGAGGTAGGCCCCTGATTTTCCCAGTGCAATTGGTCTTTTGATTTCCTGTCTGCTGGTGTTAAGAATGTTGAATGTGGAGCGGAGCAAGCCTCCATCTATCATGGTGCTGTCAAGTGGCCCAGTGGTGAGAATCTTTGTCTTCTTGATGTTGAGCTTCAATCCATATTGAAGACAAGAGTTCTTGACCTTTTTCAGCAAGCGCTTCAGGTTTTCTTCAGTTTCAGAGAGCTAGGTTGTGTCCTCCCCATAACGTAGATTGTTGAGTCTACCTCCAATCTTGATGCCACATTCCTCCTCATCAAGCCCAGCTTCCCGAATAATCTGTTTTGCATATAGATTGAAAAGATATGGAGACAGGATCCCTGCAGTTATTACAAAAGGTAGCTTCGTGTAAGAAATAAGAAGTGCGAAAGCATTTTATCCTTAGAAGATCAGGTTTTGCTATTAATTGGAGACTACTGCTCTTTGCTTTTTGACTAATATTATATTCTGTTGTCTCGGGCTGACTACAAACTAAAGATAAGCCCTTGTAAACATAGCAAGTATTAACTGTGGGGTTTTAATATAAAAACTGAAGACTACCAAGTAACAAGGTGGGATGTTTGCAGATTATTGCTTGAATATCAAATTTGCATCATATCATTGATAAAGCACTTTGAAGCTAGCAACTTCAAGACACAGCCTACACTTAATTTCAGAGGGAAATATTAGAAACCTATGTCCATGTGGCTACATATAAAATATGAAACAAATTTATTTATGTCTAAAATAATGTAAAATTATCTTAATTATCTTGTTCACACAGTCTTATTCAATAAAGTTGAATAGCTTGAGCCATCTCAGGCTATAGAGAAATATATTTTTCCCTTATCATTGAATTTATAGAATGAAAGAAAAATGCTGGCATTAAACATCTTTACTTTCTTTCCTTTATTATCCAAGAACAAAGATTTGCTAAGTACTATCTTTCCCTGCTACATCAAGCATCCAAAATATAAATTCTCTTTCAAACTAATTTAAGTGTTCATTTAAAGAACATCAAAATATATTAAGAAATGATTATACTAATAATAGGAATTTTACCTCATGTACCTAAACTTAAGTAATCAAGATTGTCATGTAATTATAAATGTGTTGCTCTTAGGTGCCATTGAGTATGACTCAGAGTGACCCTATGAAGAACAGATCTGAACCCTGACTTATACTATACCATCATTATCTCTGATATACTTGAGCTCATTGCTGCAGTCACTGTGTCATTCTGCCTTGTGAGGGTATATCTTCTTCTCTTTCACTGATCTTTCTTTACCCTTTCCAAGAATGATATCCCTTTCCAATGAATAGGTCATAGCAACGACATGCCCAAAGTATGTGAGATGAAGCTTCACCATCCTTGCCTCTAAGGAGCACTCTGGCCTCACCTTCTCCAAGACATATTTGTTCTTTTGGAAGTCCGTCGGATATGCAGAACTTTTCTCCAACACATAGGAAATATCTATCCTCTCAGATACATCTTATTATATTAAACTATTAGAGCTTTGTAAGGGAAAAAAGATTGATTATTCTGTTACTTTTATATTTTAAATCTTAACAGAGCATATAAATGTGTGTGTGTGTGTGTGTGTGTGTGTGTGTGTGTGTGTGTGTGTAATCAGTAATGTTGATAAGAATACAAAGCAAAAATAAAGAAATGGACAAATCAATCCTATGCTGACATTTCTTTTTTGATGACCTAGTGATATTATTTCCCCCAAAATAAATTCATTGTTATCTAACTCACAACCAACTTAAGGAACAGTATAGAAACATGGGTTTGCAAGGTTGCAATGTATATAAAAGGAGACTGTAACATCTTTCTTCTGTGGAGTAACTGATGAATTTGAACCATGGACTTGTCAGATAGAAGTTGAGGACTTAACCAATGTGAACAAGTGTTCCAGTGTTATTGACCATCAAAACCCATAACTCTTACAGAATCTTTAAACTGAGGGATAAGAGATGGAGACTTTAGGGAGTCCAATAGTTTTGAAAAGCATACATACTAAGTTGTAAGCATCTGTTAGTGACAGCAAGAGTCAATTGGTCATGAGACTAATCAGGGCAAAGATACAAGAAGAACCACAGAGCGAGAAAATACAACCAGCCATCCATACTAGTTTACTACCCACACAGGTTTACCACGCATGCTAGTTTACTAATCACATATGGATCACAAGTGCTTAGCCAGATAAGTAAATAACCTTGGTGAAAAAGTCCAGTCCCGTTATATTTGTGGTTGTTGATGATGATCGCCATCTAGCTCAGCATGACTCTTAGTGACCCTAGGAGCAAAAGACCTGAAAGCCCATTGTGGAACTATCTCGTTGTTCCTCAAAATTCATAGATATAGGGTACAATTTAGCTGCCTAGAGTAGTTTGCCATTCAAGATACTGCAAAACAACTTTTACAACAAAGAGAAGATAGGTTTAGAATACAAAGAAACTATTTGTAGAGTCAAAGCAAGCTTCTGTGGGCATTATATATCGAGTACAACAGATTTTTTTTCAAGCACTACTATATGCCTCCAGAGACTCTCTGAACTTTGATAAATATTGATGGTTGTAGAGGGACTTTGGGCCTTTTGTTCATGGGGTCTGTATGAGTCATGCTCAACTTGAAGGCAATCAACAACGACAAAGTACTTTCATTAGTCATTATTTCTTGATTGGCACTGCAATGTGGAGCTTGAGAGACCAAGTGGTATAGAGCTGCTCAAGTATATGAGAGATGGTAAGGATAGCACAGGGTTCCAATCTGTTATTCATAGGGTTACTCTGAGTTGGAGTCAACTTGTAGTATATGACAACAAATTAGTATTGCACATGGGTAAATATATGTTCATGTTGTTGGTGTTGTTGTTGATTGCCATCGAGTCAAACATGGCTCATCCCGACCCCATGAACAAAAGGCCTGAAAGGCTCTCTACAACCATCGACATTTATCAAAGTTCATAGAGTTTGCAGAGGCATTCTGTTTAGGAAGTGTATGCCACTCCTGCTATTTAAAGAGACAGATACAAATATTTGTATTTATATAGAGATACGTAGATATACTATTTAATAATTACATATATGAATCGTCTATGACTCCATGGCACTTAACAACAATAACAACAACAATATAGAGTGAGCTACGTTGGCCTAGTGGACAGAAAGTTATGCTACAAAGCCCAAGGTGGGTGACTTTAATCTGTGGCCTTTAGACCTGGTTTAAATTGCTTTTTGTCAAACATACTGGTCTGTGTATCACTGTACAGAGGTAACTCGTGGTTGCTGTGATGCTAAACACTGTGACACTAATGTGTCAAATGTGATAATGTTACCCATGGTGGACAGTGTTTGGTGGAGCTCCCAGATTAAAACAAGCTTGGAAGTAGGAGTGGCATCTACTTACAAAATAGCTTGCTTCTGGAAACCTTTCACTCATAGGGTTGCTATCAGTCATCTACAATGCAATGGCACTTAACAACAACAACATATATTTACTGCTGTTAAAATGTGTTCTTTGTGAGATTGCTATTTAATGATACAGAATTACTTCCCCTTGCTACACAATTGAAAAAGAAAACACATGACTGTGGCCAATTTGTGTGGTCCTGGCAGTCACTTACCTTTGCACCCAATTCATTATAATGCAACTTCAAAGCTGTTACTCTTTCATCAAGCTCTTTTGGGTTTTCTGTCTGTTTCTTCTGAACAATCTGACGTCCTGTTTTTATCACCATTTCCACTTCAGACTTCACTTCACTCAGACTTTTATATAAGTTCTAAGTTAAAACAAAGCAAAAAGTAATAATTAGCAACTGACTGCAAGCAGCTCATACAATTATTAATGAAGAGAAAACAAGCTAGAACCATTTTAATTGCTATTCATGTTTACAATTTGTATGCAGTAGAATTTCTGCATCTGTATTCAATGTCTAGGTCATGTGTTGTACATTTTAAGTATATACACAAACTCACCAATACGGGCATGATTTGTATCTAGTCTTAAAAAGTAATAAAGTTCATAAGTATATTTGGTTCTTTAATGCAAGCTTGAGTTTGCTTGGCTCCACAGTCAACACTCTTGGCACCAGTAGCCAGGAAATTAAAAGGCACATTGCTATGGGAAAGTCTGCTGTTAGGGACCTCTCCAAAGTACTGAAGAGCAAAGGTGTCTCTCTGGAGACGAAGGTGCGTTTGATACAGGCTGTGGTCTTCACAATCACTTGTTATGCATCAGAGAGTTGGACAATGACCAAAGAGGATAGAAGGAGAATTGACGCCTTTGAGCTGTGGTGCTGGAGAAGAGTATTGAGAATACCATGGACTGTTAGGAAAACAAACAGATTCGTCGTGG
>NW_006399766.1:8257593-8266800 GCF_000299155.1 Elephantulus edwardii | reverse complement strand
AGCAGAGTTTAGGGCTGTTGTACATAGGGTCTCTATGAGTCGCAAGCGACTTGAAGGCACCTAACAACAGCAACAACAACGACAACACATTAAGAATAAACTTATTGGGAGAAAAGTCCAATAATGAATGAACAGAAATCCAAAGTCTCTGTAAATTTTCATTAAAATTAATAATAATAAAGAAATTTAAGAAAGGAATAAACTTATCACCTGATATTTTTGAAGTGGAAGTAAAATTGAGTTTGGTTTATTTTCAGATTAAGTCGTGGTCTAACATCAAAAGTTTAGGAAGGACTACATAATCTCATGAATTGATACTAAGTACAAAATCTCTCTCTTTTAACCCACTCTTCAAAATTACCTTGATATTAATGTTCCCTTAGTGATAACTGTGTATTTTATACTAACTTTCCAACTTTTTTCACTTCCTATTTTTCTATATTAGAAGTTTAAAAATATGTTAATACTTGGAATTTTTAAATTTTTATGTTGAGAGTGACCTACATTAATTAATTTTGAAGTTAGATACTTTCATGTATTAACCATTTAAAAAAGGGAGGGGGAAGTGTCAGTGATAAATGTTCAATTACTGTTATTCATCCACACCATGTTAAGAGGAAATAAGCAACAAGATCACATTTGCATTCATCTTGAAATAACCATTTTTGTAACAAAGGATTTTAAAAGGGGAAAAAAAGGTCAAGCTACTTTAAGCCACAAAACAAAACAGTAGCATAGTGTGAATAAAAGACATCGTTATGAATGAACCACTTGCATTGGTCACGACATCTATACTATAAACAGAAATAAATTTTCCATCTTAACGCAGAGCAGAGGACAGGCAGGCGCAGGTGGAGTGTCTCAACACATGTTGACTGGCAGTCAGGCTGTCTGAGGTACCAAGCGGAAGATGTTCCTAAAAGAGTGCAAACAGCTCTCACTTTGTGAGTATATTGGGTTGCAATGATCATACTTCTGGGTCATTTTTGTTTGCAACTCAATTTGCTAATTTTAAGAACACATATTGCCCTGCATTCCTTACCTGATGTCACTTTAACAACATATGCCAATGAATGAAAAAAATTCTTTTTTTTTTCTGGGGTTGAAATTATTTACTATTATAGATCCACTAAAATCAAGCACGGATTTTGGAAAAGTGTTTAAATACAAATATTTAACCATGTGTTATAATGAAATTACACACACACACACAGAGAGAGAGAGAGAGAAGGATATACAGTTAAAGTCACGTAAAAAGAAAAGTTATTATCCCTTTCACTTTTATATATTACAAATATTTCTAAAAGTGTCTTTTTAATTTATATTATGCAGTAGAAGCAGGGAAAAAAATACAAGACAAATTACAAGATAGATAACCCTTTCATGATTAATAAATTTCAGTGATTTAATTTGAATTTCTATCTTGATGGTCCACGATAAGCATGGATATCAAGTTATTATATTACTCTGGTAGATGCTCTCATAATTCAGCTTTAATGCTGTCAGCGGAGTCACCTAACTTTGTGAATTTCCATGAGAGCAACACAGAACCCTGCTCCGTATTCAACAGTTCTGCAATCATTTAGTCCACAGACTAGTCCTATATTTCTTTGCCGTCTGATGCATGTTATTCTATTTCCAGGACTGATGTTCACTGGAAACATACTAGAATTGGAACAGAAGGCCTGGATTAGAATCTTACTTTGCCCTCCGTCCCTTGTTTATCCTTAAATTTTCTGAAGTAATCTGTGACCTTGAGAACTAGAGACAACTTATGTGTCACCTAGCTAACATGGCACTCAATACTTCTGGAATGATTACTATTACTGCTTATATTTCTTTCCAGATTAATGTTCCTTTGTGGATTTCCATATTAAAAATAACTGACAGTAACATAAGAAATAAGGAAAAGCATTTTTTATATTCCACACAGTCATTAGTGACAGGGTGGTATTAATAAGTTCAGAATTCTCTATATAGGTATCAGTTATAAAACTATAGTTCTTTTTCTTCAGCCTGCAAAACTAGTTGCTTAGCCTCTGAATTCTCTGTTTCCTGTCTTTAGTCATGTAGAGTAGTTTGATCTGTTTACCAGAAGATGAAATGCATCTATCCTAGAGGCTGGTGAAGCTGGTTCTCCAGACATATGCAAATTATCTTAATCTGCCTGTTTACCAGGAAGAGAACTGGGGCCTTCCTGAATTACTGATACAAAGATGGGAACTGTCCTTTTCAGATGTAGAAATTACCCCACCCCTTTTTTTTTACTAACAGAAGTGCATTGTTAAATGAGCTGGAGTTTCACCCTAGTATATAAGGTCATGACCACTCCCAGATGGAGAGGCAGTCTTAGAGGTGACTCTCTGTCTCTTAACACACCTACGCTAATTTTTGTTCACAATGTTTAAATTCTGTACTTGTGTCTGCTATCTGAAAATATTTTTGTGAATGATGAACAAATTTAAGGGAAAACAAATATTCAATTTATAAGAATTCTTTAGGACACACTGTGGTAAGAAGCTGCACTGCAATTCCAAAGGCACGTGGCTCAGATCCACCTGATGCTTATTGGGAAGAGGATGGACAATCTGCTCCCCATAAGATTCCCTGCGTGTTAAAAGTGGCTAGAGGATCAGCTGTTGGTCAATTTTGACAATATGGAAAACAATAACAACAAGAAGGAGTACACACAATTTCAAAGAGGGGGAAAAGAAGTATTGTATTACTGGTTATCAAGGGTCAGTAGAAGAGTGAAATGGACATTTGTATTTGGGTACTCAGTCTTCGTTTGGAGTAAAACTTCTGTGAAAAAAAAATTCGTGAAAGTTGAACTACATAATGAATATAGTTAACGCCACAGAATCAAAACTTTATAATGAAAACAAAAAGGTATGTATTATAACACCATAGAATTAGAAAAGTGGGCAAAATCAACACATAATTTTTTAAGGAGATGAATCAAGATGTAATGAGGTATTTGCCATCAAAAATACGTACCACACAGTGATTCAACTGTGACTGTACTACTTCCTGTTCCACACTCTTTGTTTCCAATGCTGGCAAATGCGTCTTCACTTCATCCAATATCATCTTACTTTCCTTTAAACGTTGCTCAAAATTGGCTGGCTTTTGGAATAGTCGAAACTTCAGGGAAACATCTTGCAATTTTTTCTGTGACACCAATGAAAATCAGTCACTGATTTCGTTTTGTCTTTCAGATCACAAATGGTATTTTTGTTAATAGGCTGTCCTTTCTTCCTGACCATACATAGGGATACTATCTCTGTACCAATCATTACCCCCTACTTATGCAGCACAAAGAATACGTGAGCTTGGAAACAACATTTAAATTTCTTTTTCTTAATGTGCTATATAAAAGAAAAGGTCATTTAGGAATGTATTGAATACAGAAGAGGAACAATATCAAAAAGTCTCTACTGATTACTAATTGTAATTTTCAAGTAGTGTGCTTAATCCCAACTATGTTGATGGTCATGTTACTGCAGACTAGGGTCTGTGTTATTGTCCAAGTCAAATGAAGTCCTCAGTTGATTCAGGAAGATGTACCTGTGCAACATCAATTTGAGATAAGACCCTTTGCGCAGTCTCCTTGCCCTGGTTATGTTTCTTCATTTCTTCCAAGCTGATTTCATGGCTTGTCAGATCTGATTGGATTTTCTGTTGGGGAGAAAAAAGCATCATTAGTCAGCGTCCTCTGCAACTTGTTGCCAAGAACAACTCATTGACTTTCCAAAACACATGAGAATTCAGAAATATCCTTAAAGCACCCCTACAAAGGAAATAATTTCAATTTACCCAAAAGGATTAAGAAGATGTAGATTATTTCCTCTCCATGAAGATTATTAAGAAAAGGAAATGGTCATTTGGAGTTGGTGACAATACACAGCTCCTTCACGTAACAGTTTAAAGGAGAAGTATCTAATTGTGTTATGTATGTAGAGGGGGGAAAATGACATTTTTTTCCCTTTCCCTTACACACAGTTCTAACCAGTGAGAGAATATTAATCTTAATAAATAAACTGAATGGGAAAACGGGACTGACATCGGGGTTGCGGGAAGACTGAGAAAGAGGGGATAAATAATGTATACTGCATTGAAACAGATGAAGGAGAGAACTGTTTAAAAGGAATATATGATTAGGTATTATTGTCATGACAGGAGTCCAGAATGAAGGCTGCACAGTGGAGTGCACTTGAGGGGAGGGACTGTGTAACAATGAAAGAGTTTTTCTTTTACTTTCCAAAGAGAAGAAGGAACTGGGGAGTGAGGGGTGGGCAGGGAGAAAAGTGTGACAATGAATGCATGGAAATCCAAAGTCTCTATAAACTTTCATTAAAATAAAAAAATAAGCTAAATGGGGAAGGGTAATACATAGTAAGATTGTATGTGCATCATGTTGCTTAAGTAGGATATTTAATAAGTCATTCTGTGCCAGATTGTACTTAAAGTTTAGGTGGGGAAACAAACCCCAACCAAAGCTGCTAGGCCTAGAAAAGTGAAATGCCCCCACTGTTCATGGAGACTTAAGTATCATCTAGAGCTTCATTTTGGATCATAATAATGAAAATTCTTTTTTATGTTGGGAATGCTGTTGTTGTTAGGTGTCATCAAACTGACTGCACTTCACAGTGACCCTGTGAACAACAGCTCTGAACCACTCCCTGTAAATACTCTTAAAAACATTCTATCACAAAGTATGACTATTTGACTCATGAATATCTGCTCTAGTTATTGGGCTGCATAAAAATTCTGCAGTGTACAGAAATCCAAACAGTAAATTAACCCCATTTTCTGTGTCAGATCCACTAAATTACTGTTCATTGTTCTAGGTGTTTAAAGTTTATTGTTCAGAATGTCATTCCTGGTCAATCATTAACCATTTCTTTTATTTTATGCTGAAGTATTTACTAAGGAGAGAGGATTAGAATGGGATACAAGCCCCACCCTATTAGAGATTTATCTAAACTCATGGGACTTTATTGTTAGTCTCTGGTGCTCTTTTGGGATGATTACTCCCCTGTGAGAAGAATCTGTGCTACAATCCCAAAGGCACGTGGTTCCAGGCCACCAGCTTCTCTGCAGGAGAAGAATGGGCAAGCTCCTCCTGTGCAATCAGATGCCTCTGAAAACCCTCCAGAGGGTCAGCTATGCATTGGTTTCAACTCAACAGTATACAACAACAACTCCCCTGGGACACAGCATCCTGCTGCATTGCAACTGACAGTCTGTAGGGTCCTGGCCCATCAATTAGCAGACTCTATAACAGCAGCCTGTATCAGCCATAGTTGCTACTCAGCTGTGCCACAAATGACAGTTTACAGGATCTTGCCCATTGTTCACCAGTTTCTGCAAAACCAGCCTGGATAGCTACAGTTCCCCTGATGGGTCTGAGTCTCTGGGATACCTTCTAGTAAACCGTCTAATGCAAAGGACGTAGAGGAGATAGGGAACTGAACAAAGGAGGGGCTGTAGATCCTGGAAATCATGGACTTATACAGTAGGTCAAATACTACGGACAATATTGGCTCAACACTTCTTATAACTTACTTAATCTTAGAAAAAGAAATAAAATAATTGTCAAATTATTCCAATTAAAAATTCAGCCATTGGTGAATATCTTACATGAGTAAGAGAAATAAGAGAGGAAGAAAGGGATTAATTTAAGTATCAGTGCCTAGGATTATTATTAAGTAAAACAATTTTTGTAATGCACCTTGTTATAGGTGGCATCAAGTCATTTACCATCAACAACATAAAAATCCTCACAACTGGGTCCATAAGCAACATCATGATAGATGAACAAAGGATTGGAAAAATCTGCTGTCAAGGACTGTTCATTCTAAAGAGCACCTGGTCCAACCCATAAACTTTTCATTTAATTGTTATGCATCTAAAGTTAGACTATGAATAAAATGACAGAAGAATTGGTGCCTTTAAGTTGCAAAGTTGGAGAAATGTACTGACTATCCCAATGGCTTCCAAAAAAATAAAGATGTGCATCTTGGAGAAATTGCAACCAGTCTCCTCATTAGAAGTAACTTCATCTTACATATTTTGCACATGTTGTTTGGAGGGACCAGTTCTTGGGAATAGACATCATGCTTAGAAAGGCAGAAGAGGGTCAGTGAAGGGATGAAGGCAATAACAAGATAGATGGATACAATTACTAGAGCGATGGGCTCAAGTTTGCCAGAAATAAGGAGGATGTTATAATACAAGGCAGGGTACAGATCTGCTGTTCATACAGTCACTATAGGCCACAGTCTATTTGATGGTACCTAACAGTAACAATGTGTAACAAAACAAAGTGCTGTCCGGTCCTGAATCCTCATCTCATTATTGTAGCTACTGCATCAATGTATTTTAGTATTTTTAAAAATGGCTATCTTTCTAACAACATGTCCAAAATATGTTAGACCAGGCTTCACCATCCTTCCCGACTAGTATCACTCAGGGTGTACTCTCCCCCAGACATATCTGTTGGTTATTTTGTCAATATATTGAATCTTTATTACTTTTGCCTAACACCAGTAATCAAAGGCATCAGATCCTACAGAGAAACGATATCACTATAACACTACAGTATTGAAGGATAAAGAAAAGGGGAAAGATCCAGTGTGGAAAACAATATATATGGACTTTGTAAGTAAATCAGTATAGAATAAAAATTTTATTTAAATAAAAAGAGAGGAAAAAATTAAACACAGAGAAAAAGACTAAAGTGTTCCTGATTTAAGTCATGATATTTTTAGTCACTAGTGACAAGGGATTTCACTGCTGACTTTAAGGTGCTTGGTTTGAATCTAGCAAATGCTTCAAAGGAAAATGATGGCCAATCTCCTCCTGTGTGATTTATAGCCTATGAAAACTTGCTAGAGAGTCATCTATGAGTCAGTTCTGAGTCAATGGCACACAACAACAACAATGTGCATCTGAGAGTTGAACAGTAAGGATGGCAGAAGAACCACCTTCCCACGAGGCCACCAGAAATCCCCTACCATGAGAGTTGACTCTCTAAACCATGAGTAGTTAGAGCATGGGTAATGCTTGAGTAGGATCTTTGTGATATCTGTTGTCATAAAATTGATTTCAATTCCTATAGCATAGTGTAGATCTGAACTATAGCTTTTCTGAGGCTAGACTTTCTACACATGCATATGAAAGTCAGACAATGTAAATGGAAAACTAAAGACGATGGTGTTGGTGAAGGACAGTAAAATGACATTAAACACAACTGCATGAATAATGGACTTATACTGGGGAAAAATACAGGCATAATGCTCTTTAGAACAGGTTAAAGTAAGATTTTCTCTCACATTTGTTGGATATGCTATCATGATGGTCCAATCCATGGAGAAGGACATTTTTCGTTGTTAGATGTCCTAGGGTTAACCACAATTCATAGCAACCCTATGAACTGATGACCTGGACCCTGTCCTACCTTGCTCCATCCTTACCATCCATGATACGCTTGAGTATCAACAACCACTATGCCAATCCATTTCCTTGAAGGTCTTCCTCTCTTGCCCTGACCTTCCCCTCTTCCAAGAATGATTTCCATTTCCAAGTACTGGCCTCTCTTCACAACATGCCCAAAGTACGTCAGACAAAGCTTCACCACCCTTGCCTCTACAGAGTACCTTGGTTACACCTTCTCTAAGCCATATATGCTTGTTATTATTTTTTGGAAGTCCATGTGATATTCAAGTGAAGTGTAAACTCAGTGAAAAAGAAGATGGCAAACACTGTAACTGTCACAATGGGCTCAAGCACAACAATGTGAGAAAGGGGTGAGATATGACAATGTTTTCTTGCCTTTAACATATGGGTCACTGGGAATCTGAGCTTAATCAAGGGCATCTTACAATAAATAACAGCAATCTTTAAGGAATCAGACATCTGTATCTTCCTTCTGAAGGTAGGCTTACGTCTCTGAACTACTGTTATTTTGGTTATCATCCACATACTTTAATCACTGTGCTACCAGAGTGTCTTGTACCAAGAGCAAACCATCCATATATCCCTCAGAAATGTAGCGCCGTTGAGAGAAATATTGATGAAACTCTACAAGTGTTTGGAACTGTCTTGCCTACACCAGGAAATTGTGCTGATAGAGTCTTTGTTTTTAAGATTGATCAAAGGAAAACAAGGGTATGTATGAAGAACGAGAGGAGAAAGAAGAGTTGCATCCAGAGGACACTGGTCACAACAACGGGCTCAAGCATAGTGGAGATTATGAGGCTGGTAAAGGACCACATACTGTTCCGTTCTATTGAGCATGAAGGCTTCAAGAGTCAGCAAGGACCTCTGGTGGTGTAGGCCACAGGAACTGTGCTGCTAGATCAAATGTCTCTAGGACTTTAATTCCACCATTAACTCCACAGAAACAACCATCTTTCTTGCAATTTGCAACTTACTGCCTTTGAAACTCAATGGATGTTTAACTATGAGTTTATTTCCAACTTGACACACATGAATGGCACCTAGCAACAATGGCAAGCCAGAAGACATGGTAGATGGCAGCAATCAGCAATAGCTCTCATCCTACATATCTGAATGTCTAAGGGCCCAGTGATTGCATTGACAGAATATAATAACTAATTCTAGGGGGAAAACAACTAGTGGCCTGACAGCTTCAACTTCTACCATTTTTAAAAACATATCCTTGGGATGTTCCATTTTGAAATGTATTCACTATGTTCTAAGAAACAATGCAGGGAAAAGCTCTCTATAGGTAAGTGAACAATCTCAGGTGAATTTTCAGTTGACAGAAAGAACCAATGACTTGTCCTGTTAGTAAGGCATCCTTTCAGATCGTTGTTGCCAGTACTGATTAAAATGACAAGAAGATACCTCATTTGCATAATGGTATGGTGAGAAGTGAATGTGATAATGCAGAGGATGGCTTGGAAAGCCATGGAAAATATCACTTTTGTGGTCCACGTTGTTATCAATATTGATGCAAATATTTATCACACAAAAAAAGAAAGCACCCAGAAATAACTCTTTGGTTCAGTCCTCTCTACTCTACTCACAAAACTATTAGAAATAACACTAATTTACTTTTAGAATAACCAAAGTACAGGTATAATCACTTTCAAAGTAAAAACTTTGTTCTTACCCTGAAAAGATTGAAATTAAAATAGTCCCTATAGTTCTCAGCTGAATTAAACTCAAGTTTCTATA
>NW_006399766.1:8256353-8257493 GCF_000299155.1 Elephantulus edwardii | reverse complement strand
ACAAACAGATTCGTCGTGGAAAGGGTTAAACCAGGTGGCTCCTTGGAGGCAAGGATTCTGAGGCTCCGTCTAACATATTTTGGACATGTTGTGAGGAGAGACCGGTCCTTGGAGAAAGACGTCATGCTTGGGAGGGTGGAGGGACGGCACAGGAGGGGAAGGCCCTCCAGGAGGTGGATTGATTCAGTGACTGGGATAATTGGGATGGGAGTGCCGGAGACAATGTGACTGGCACAGGACAGAGCAGAGTTTAGAGTTGTTGTACATAGGGTCGCTATGAGTCGCAAGCGACTCGATGGCACATAACAACAACAACAACAATGCAAGTGTATACAGATTATCTCAAACACCAACATGATTTGTATCAGAAATGAGTTACTGTTGTTATGCGCTGTTGAGTCAATAATTATGGTTTTAAACTGGAAAGAACTCACTCACTCCTTCACCAGTTGTTTATTAACTACATCTATGTACCACACAGTATTTGAATTGATGGGAAATCAGCAAAAGGCAAAACATATGTGCTCATTGTTTTGATCATGTTTGTATTGTAGCGGGTGGAAAATACATTTATAAATCATAACGTATTTAAGTATGCTTTAACTTAAAGGACATTAACGTCTTAAAATAAAAACCAAAACCAAACCTAGCCTTTTTTTTAATCTTAGTGAGGATGACTACATAAATATAAAATAGTATTTCTACTTCATGAAACTGTTCTGACACAATAAAGTCTAGTTATTTTTTTTAAAGAAATGTTTTTATGTGTTGGGTGTGTATGTATTCTTTTCCCCCTTCTGCTTCCTATTTTGCTTTTGAACAACTTTAAGAACAAAAACATAAAGCAAAAACTCAAACTCTTTCTCAAATTAGGCCATGGGATGGGCCTGAGGCACAAACATCCTGTATGCTGTATGAGTCATCATTGACTCACCTGTTACAAACAGCAACAACCACTTATAATGGGTTTTATTATACATTTCTGATGAAATATGTTCAGTAGTAAGTTTGAGCAACAATTTTTACTGCTATTAAGAATAATGATAATACATTATTGTATCATCTGATAGCAATAAAAATAATAATATACAATGAAATGTGCGAGGAGCTAGAGTCAGAAAATCAAAAGGGCCGAACTCG
>NW_006399766.1:8252073-8253457 GCF_000299155.1 Elephantulus edwardii | reverse complement strand
TGAATCAGGTACACTTTAGTCTCTAGACTGGCATTGATGATGCTCTGTAGCACTCCCAAGAGGTTCCTGACAGCAGAGATTACAAATTGCAACATGGTTTTTGATTTTTTGAATGCTGGTGCCAAGAGTGAGTGTGGATCTGTTAACAATCTCAATGTCTTCTCCATCTATCATGATGTTGCCAGTTGACCCCGTGGTGAGAATCTTTGTTTTCTTGATGTTGAACTGCAATCCATATTAAAGAATGAAGTCTTTGACCTTTTGAAGCAAATGTTTCAGGGACACTTTAAATTAATAATCCCTCTGTGCAGTATATTTATAATAAACATGTATTTTCTTAAACAGATTCATCCTGGAGAGGGTTAAACCAGACTGTTCCTTGGAGGCAAGGATTCTGAGGCTTTGCCTGATGTACATTGGTCATGTTGTAAGGAGAGACCAGTCTTTGGAGAGGGACATCATGCTTGGGAGGGTGGAGGGCAGGTGCAGGAAGGGAAGGCCCTCTGGAAGACGGATTGCTTTGGTGACTCGGGCAATCGGGATGAGTGTATTGGAGACAATGAGATTGGCACAGGACAGAGCAGAGTTTCGAGCTGTTGTACATAGGGTCGCTATGAGTAGCAAGCAACTCGATAGCACATAACAACAACATGTATTTTCTTATGGTGAAAAATGAGAATAAGTTGAATCTAAATGGCCATAAAATATTCAGAAAGCTGCTAGAATCGAGACTGTGACCATACATATGATGCTGGCCAGTTTATATTTATACTTTGTAATTGTAGATAGTCATGACAGGATATCATAATTTAATTGCAGGCTTATGCTATATGCCTCAGAGTTTATAATATAAAACACCTCCAGCTTTTCTCATTATAAATCAAGTGGGGCATGATATTATTGTTAGCTGCCATAGAGTTATAGCTAATTCATCAGACACCAGCATCACAGAATAGAAACATTGCCCCGCCCTGCATATGTTCAAGGTCTGTTTAGACAGAACCTTTATGGCCCATTGTGTTTCCTCTCTTGATTTGTTGAAATAGACCATTAGGCCCTTTCTCCCTAGTGATTATTAGTGTGACAGCTCCATTGAAATTTTTAATTAAGTACAACAGCAGCACACAGCCACCACTGACAGATGAGTAATGCTTGCAACTTGAGGTTTGCTAAATTCTCAAAGAAGCCAGGTATGTTGCTCATCTTTTATACCTTCCGCAGGTCTTGCTTTGGGTTACTTTCCGTTCCATTTGTAAATGCCGAAGGAACAATAAAAAGCATTGTAGGCTAGCGCTGGCTGAAAATCGCCTGTGACTTCATCCATAGCCACTGGTGAGAGTCAGCGCCCAGAGCCATCAGGGGCTTTAAGCTCATTGCCCACTGC
>NW_006399766.1:8249257-8251261 GCF_000299155.1 Elephantulus edwardii | reverse complement strand
GGACAGAACAGGACCAGCGGTTCGGGGGTCCTTCATTATATTCTATATAACTAAAAGGTTGAAAGCTTCAGTCCACCCAAGGACAATTCAAAAGAAAAGTCATGTGATGTTATTTCAGAAAAATCAGGCATTGAAAATGTATGAAGATTTTTGAAAGAAAATAATGCATACAGATTGAGAATAGTATCAGGAGAACCAAGGCTGAAAATTTAGCCAAGAAGGAAAATATTAAATAACTTCAAGTTCTAAAATTAACAGCTTGTGGTATTTTCAATATAAAGGTAATTTTTAAATAATAAATGGAGTTGAATTACAGATAATAGCCGTTTTACTGGAAATATTTAACCTAATACTTGAAGATATTTATAGCTGGAGAGCGCTATCATTAAGTTAGTATTTTTATGCAGTCTCTGTTCACCTGGAGAAGATACAGAAGGAGAATCAGAGACCGCAGGAGAAAATGAACATATGCCTCTGTGTTAGGAGACCAGAACAAATTGGATAGGACCAGCATACCATTGCAGAGCTTTTTAATATAAAATTCTATACAGGAATAGTTACTAAATTAGGAGGGTGCACTGGGGGGAATATGGCACAGAATACAAAATTCTAAATGATCTCAAACTTCTGAAATCAGAGACTGGATGGACACATCATCCTGCTTTCCTGAGGTAATATTGAAACTTCAGATGTAAAATATAAACATTTCCTGGTAGAATATTTGTAATCAAACAGAAGTTTAATTTAATGAATGACTTAAGGCAATTTAGACTGCCTTGAATAAGTGTGCTCACTCTAACATTTATCTATGTGAGATCAAATTCACAAGAGCATCTCAAAAGGTAAAATGAGAAGCTTATTAAGTGGCAGTCAGTTTACATTAATGATGGTGAGATAATGTGAAAAATAATAGTGATAATGTGGCTTTGGAGGTGAGTCTTTCTGTGTTGGAAAGGGATAGACTCTGGATCTTTTTTTTTTTTTTTGGCTTGCCAGAAGTCTCTTGTTGGGAATCAATGAGAGCCTGAGGCGTGGGCCTGTGGCCTTTTAAAATTCATTTGGGGCTGAAGGCCACAGGCCCTCAGGCTTGGTTGTAATTGTTTTCTGAATGAAAACTCCTAAGTGGTACAGCACTGTTTTGTCATTTCTCTGTATTGAGGTAACTTTGGATTGCTGTGATACTGAACGTTGTGCCATTGGTCTGTCAAGTGCCATAATGGTTATACATGGTTGACAATGTTTGCTAGAGCTCACAGATTAAGACAGGCTTTGAAGCAGAAGGGGCATCCACTTCCTAAACATGCCTGTGGAAACTCTATGAACTTAGAGAAAGGACAATAGCTATAGAACAAGTTTAAAGTCTTTTGTTTGTAGGGTCAGTACTAGATGGCACTTAACAACAACATCTAAAGCCAAGCCTTTGTCTTCCATTTTGGACTTGAATGAAGTGGCTGGACTCTGTAAAAAGGTGCTCTTGTTTTGGTTGAGGATGTGTGTGGATTGTTTCATTGTTTTAATTTAAGCCTCTTGTTTAGGGTCAACAAGACCTCTTGGTGGGCCCTTGTATTTAAAAATTGGGCCTGAGGGATTATATCTTTATCCCTTGTTACTATATTTTTGAGGAACATTCTTCTTAGTCAGACAGCACTATTCTGTCAATTTGCTATGCTGACATAATCTGGATTTGCTGTGATGCTGAACCTTGTACCACTGGGATCTCAAATGCCATAATGGCTGCCCATGGTGGACAGTGTTTGGTGGAGCACCCAGTTTTGAGACAGGTTTGGAAGGAAGAGTGGCAACCACTTCCTAAACCACATGCCTCTGGAAACTCTGTGAACTTGGAGAAATGATAGTTATGCAAAGGCCTCAGGTATTTTTTTCATAGAGTCGCTATGAGTCAACAAACAACAACAATGGATACATGATTTAAAGACTTGAATAATGTCTCCAGACTGTATGTACAGAATTAGTTGAAACAGTGTATCCTTTTATATATATATA
>NW_006399766.1:8246186-8249157 GCF_000299155.1 Elephantulus edwardii | reverse complement strand
ATACACACACACACACACATATATAAAATATATATAGCAAATGGACAAACAAATAACACAACGACCAAGGGATCAGAGGTTGGACAATTTGGTCATCAGTACAAAGTACTACATGATACTGAACTAAGCATGTCTGAATCATATTGTTCAATATAGGTTGTGGAAAGTCTGAACTTCAGTATACTCAGAAGGGTCACCATCACCAAAATTATTAACATGGGGAAAAAAAGTTGAACGTCACATAAGCCTAAAACTTCACCATAATTTATACATAAAATTTTTAGAAAACTCATAGCGATAGCTAAGTAAGTATTTTCTACTATGATTAGAGATCAGCATTTTATTATGAACTATGCAAATTACACACAAAAGGGCACTATGAATAAATACAGTTTCAAGATTAAGGATGAATGTGTGACAGGACTCAGAATATTTTAAATAATGGTATCAATTTGTGGAAGCATACATACAACCTGGAAAGTTGATGGTTTGAGGCTACTCAGAGGTGCCTTGAAAGGCAGGCCAGGTGATGTGCTCATTATTGGGCATAGCCTTAAACAATCTATGGAGCATAATTCTTCTGCTTTGTACACACTGGGGTTACCATAAACCCTAAGTGGCCAAAGTGGAAACTAAAACAACAGCAAGTCTAAGAAGAATTCAGGTCTTTTGTCAAATACTCTCTTTGATTTTGATGGGTCTTTTAATAGATTTAGGAATAATTATCCAGTATACTTAATTAATATATTTACTGATAACAGATTAACACGTTGACGCAAATGACAGTAATACATCGATACAATGTGTTTCTAATCACGGTCGTCAATTTAAAAGTGTGCGGCAACACGTTCAAGTAACTATTTGAATTTTAAAATATAAGTGGAAAAAATATTTTTTTTCTTATGATTTTTCTTGTAGGATGCTGATGTACCACCCTTCACATCTATCTTTATTTGCTCTCTTTTCAAAGTGATTCTGCATTTCGCACATTTAAAGTATACATAATCTTCAGTTTGTACTCTGGATAGGTTTTACCATTTACTTTACTTAACCTTGTAACAATATTATTTTGAAACAATTAATTAAAATTGCTTGTTTTTATAAAACTAAAAACTCAGACTCACAGACATGAAGTGAGAACCCACTCATAGCTGACCCTTCAGCAGGTTTTCAGAGGTAGTGTGGATCACAAAAGATTGTGGCTAAGCTTGAGAAGAAGGAGAATCCCAGAATGCCTGGTTGTGCACACGCAAAACCTACACTTGGATGAGGAGGCAGTCATCAGAACAGAGCAAGGCAATATTGCATGGTTCAAAAAGAGCGGAGGAGTTTGTCACAGATATTTGTCTCCATACCTTTTAACCCGATCTGTAGAACTGACCATTTGTGGGGGGGGGGGATGGTCTTTATTAGGAGAAATGTGGTATCAGGAATAAGACTCAACAACTTTTGTCATGTAGATGACACAACTTTGCTCACTGAAACTGAGGAGGACCTGAAGCATCTTCTGTAGAAAGTCAAGGGCTGCAGTATTCAATATGGTTTGAAGACTCTGGATAGATTAACACAGTGGCTGGGATAATAGGGGCAGGTGTGTTGGAGACGGTGAAAATGGCTCAGGATGGGAGAGAATTCAGAGCTATTGTACATAGAGTTACTATGAATGGTAGCGACTTGACAGCACCTAACAGAAACAAATTGCATGGTAGAAGATTGTCAATCCTTCTATGAAGCAGCTGGTGAATCAGAACAATTTGCCTTTGGGTTTGCAGTGTAACTCCTTACTAACTAGGCTACCAGACTTTCCTGTTTATTATTATATAAAGCAGTTTTTTGTGAATTAGGTAAGCTGTTTGCTTAAATAACAAATTGTCGTGACTTTGAATCAATGACACATCATAAACATTTCCAGGGAAAATGGATACTGTTTTAAATTTTCTCTAATAAAAACCATTATATCCCAGTATCATAATCAGACAGTGAAATGCAAGAATGATATAGGGAAAAACACTTAGTATGGAAGTTTTAATTTTAGAGAAATAATTTTCATAATTGGCTTCTAGATTTCTAACATTCGGTATACAATGGTGTATAATTTGCATGTGTCTAAAATCCAATATATAAATATACCAGGATATGGGAGATAATTAGTTGAGAACCCAAATTAAAATTAAAAAGTTTCTATTATCAGTTTGCCAGTTGTAATTCTTATTAAAAATTAGAAAATACAAACAGGATCAAAGTACAGAGATATGGTAAATCAGACCTACTGGTTAGAACTATCCATTTAGGCACTAATATAAATGCACAATCTAGTATTTTGTTTTCAGAATCCCTAGGTATTTGTTCGTAAAAGTAAAGCGACATAAATCAAATTACACAACCATGTCATTAACATAGGCCTACTAGCATGCAAGAATTACATTACTGACAAGCATGATATATCCAAACTAGAAAACACTTCCTGAAAAGGAAATAGCCAGTTTTCCATGCGTGATGTTAAAGGGCAAATTATGAAACTAAAAATCAATCAAATATTAATGACATTTCCAATATAGCACTTTACAATTAACTGAGCAGAGAGTGGAGCCTTTTATCATGATTTACCTCATCAGACTACTCTCATATATCAAATAAATGACAGAAAATGGCAAGCAAAATTAACCTGCAGCTGTCTAAAATATCTGATGGAAGAAAGAGATTTTTTTTTTTAAATCAAAGAACTACCTTTGTTATAGAAACTAAAATTATTTCAGAAGAGTAATTGAAAATATTTCTGAAAGAAAAATAATAAAAGGTACCATGATGAACATGAATGAAAAAAATTGTAACATCTTTAAGTATAATCAGATGACAATTTTGAAATATTTTCTCAAAGAGAGCAAATGGCCATGTATAAAAAATTATAGAGATGCTTACAACATAGAAGAGGATGAGTTGCAGCAAGTGTGATCTGGAGTTGTTGTTGTTG
>NW_006399766.1:8219904-8242216 GCF_000299155.1 Elephantulus edwardii | reverse complement strand
CATTTCCTTCACCTGCTCCCCCCACCGACCAAACTGTGCAGCTGTGCAACTGCATCCTGGCCCATCCTCACCCTTCTGCCCCCAACCCTCACCTCCTTGTACCCCCAATATGTTTTTCCAACAATAAAAAAAATATTTTAAAAAAAGCATTATAGGTTGTGAAGTAATCCGGTCTATACAGGAATATGAGGTAAACAATGTACAATGTAGTGAATTCTCAAGGTAGCTATCGTGGCTTAGTGGTAACGAGTTGCGCTGTCAACCCAAATGCACAGCAATCGAAGGCTGGTGGATTAGCTATGTCAGTTCTTAGCGGAAGGTACATAATAACAACAACAGTGGATTCTGATCTGTAGTGTCCCTCAAGGACAGAGAAGAACTCAGTAGGATTTCAAAGGCTGTAAATTTTTCAAGAATAGACTGCCACATCTTTGTACTATGAAGGGGCTACATGGGTTTGAACTGCCAGTTTTCCGGATATCAGCCAAGTGCTTAAGCTCAGTATTTCAACCTGAGAATTAATATAGAACTAACAAACAGCTTTGGGTTTATAATAGTAAAACATATGGGGGGGGAAAAGTAGTAGTATTTCTTATATGGCTGTATTGGCTTTAATATTTGACTCTAAATCTCTGGAATAGTTAGCCATTTTTTCTTTCCATTGTTGAAGTTTTTCATTAACACATTAATCCTGAAGACATTTTCCTATGCATGTTTATAGCATCTTATTCATAACTAGGTGCTAAATTCAGACTGTGACAAGTGGCTTGGTTAACAAATATGTTTATTTACTCAACAAAAGTATTATTTTTATTCCCTACAGAAATCACAGGCTTAATCAGATAGGTCAAAATCTGTATTAAGTCTATATTGTTTGTAAGCCATTAATTTTGATAGTTTGGAATGACACATTTAAATGTGGCCAAATACATTTAAAATAGCAGGAGCTCCGGTGGCATAGGCCTTAGGGAGTTGGACCACAAACCCAAAGGTAGTGCTTCTTGGGCAGTTCGAATGCACATGTATTTTTTGTAGGAGGAAAATGACCAGCTTCCTCCCACGTCATTTACAGCTCCCCTAAAATCAACTGGTCACATATGAGTAGGTTCTCATTCAAAGGTAATGAGTGATATTTAAAGCGACTCATAAAATTTGGTTCTGGTGGCCTAGTGGCAAGAAGCAGCATTGCAATCCCAAAGGCACATGATTCAATGCCACAGCTGCTCTTGGGTGAAGGATGGGCAATCTCTTCCCATGAAGTTAACTGCCTCTGAAAACCCTCTGAAGGGTCAGCTATGGGTTGGTTCTGACTCTATGGCACAAAAATAATAACATAAAATTTGGCTTCAATAAATACGGGAGGCATCTACCAGAATTTCTTTAGATGCAGTATATATCCTCTTTTCTATTTACTGATATGCAATAATTTTAGGCAACTTGCTAATGGGTGGAAAAGACAGTAGGAATAAATAGGCAGTCAACTCCAGGTCATGCAAAAGTCTCAACTTGATGAGTAAAATGTAGGTGCATCTTTCAATCTGGGGAATTCCTGGCTAATATAAAGGTTGGCCCTTTCAACACACTAAATATGCATCTGATGATGTCCACCTTCTCCCAAGGAAAAGCTGGTGGATTCAAACAGTATGCTGATTCAGAAATACTGTTGTTGTTGTGTACCCTGTACTGTCGAGTTGGAACTGGCCCACAGCAGTTAATGAGACAGGAGGAGATTACCCATCCTTCTCCCATGGATTAGAACAGTGCACTTTCAGGATTGCCATTAGAAAGATCACAACTTTGAAACCTCTAGGATGCACAATTCTACCTTGGAAATGGTTTGCTTTGTCTTTGGCTCATCTTGTTCTGTATGAAAACTTTCTCTGGTGAGACTGTGATTTTTCCTATATTAGTTTATATTTCTTTGTTCCTATTTATGCACTTAAATTCAGATATGGGAAAACTCAATTATACTCATTGCTGTTAAGTTAAAAATTGACTCAGAGATGACCATCAAGTGGATTTTCTGAGGCTGTAAATTGTATGAGAGGAGACTGCCCATCTTTCTCCTGAGATGGATTCAAACTGCTTGACTTTGGATTGGCAGAATGACTCCTTACCCACTAGGCCACCAGAGTACAGAACAGAACATTGCCAAAGATCAGATCAAGACTCTTCAAGACAAGGTAATAAAATAGTTCAGCTACTACAACTAACGCTGGGCCACCTCACTTTATTGCAGCCATCTAAGTGGTAAGGTCAAGTTCATCTCTAAACAATATATATAACTCTATGAACTTTGATAAATGTTGATAGTTGTAGAGGGACTTCAGGCCTTTTGTTCATAGGGTCATTATGAGTCGTACTCAACTCGAAGGCAATCAACAACAACAAACTAAAAGGTAAGGACTAGGGCTATTCCAATGGGTACACATATTGAATTTTCCTTCCAAATTGAACATTTAAAATAGAAAATGACTGAAAAGGCCAGAAATGTGCAGATATTCAATATGTTAAATTACTAAAAGAAATTACTGGAAGAAAAAGCCCAAGTTGAAGTACTTTCTCAATTTTAAGGATAATAGGTATGTTAATGGCTATTTTGGCATAGCTAGTGATGACTCCTCAAGTGATGGAAAAGTATACTCAAGCTAATTGGCATATGAACGTCGTGATGAATTAGAGGTAAAAAATGTAAATAAGAAAACAGAGCCAAGTTCAAGTCTCAAGCAGCCATATTGAAAATTCTTGGCGAAATGAATTTTTAGCTGTTTTCTACTTTCCCTCAATTTCCACTGAATGAAAGGCAAGGAGAACATGAAGAAAAGGCATGCTGCTCACTGACATCCTAAAGCAACCTCAGGTGAGACTGTCATGATTGTTAACCAACTATCTAGACTTATATTAAACCCGGGATGCACATTTATAGTATTAGAATACTTGCAAAACTCTGATGCCTGCATCAACTCCATATCTGTCTGCATGATTGATGTAAAGGTAGTTTCTTGGATATTGGTATAAGATTTCTGGTGTAAAACCTAAAGCTCTGCTTTAATAGACCACTATAGAAGTAGGGAGTGAGCAATTCTTTGTGCTCTTTGTTTTACTTTGCGGTTATACAACTCACTGAATTTATTCCTTAAAGTTGTTTCACAGACATTTGTATGATCTTTTATCTTCTGAATCACACTACTTTCTAAGAAGTTCTTAATTTCTGATTTCTGTATCTAGAAAATATATTGTGATATAGGAGATTTCTCTGAATTTGGGTGATCTTGCTTAAAACTGTAAGATGACATTTTTCTTCTGTACTTTAATAAAAACCTCAAGAGTGCTGGCATTGGGATTATAAATCTGCTAAAGGTTATTTACACTTGGGTTTTATACTGATTTTTCTAGACGTAATATGCATAGAACAAGGTATAAGCTGATATTCTTTTTTTTTAGATTCTTGTATCTATGGGTTTGCTGTCTAAAATGTATAGCATAATTCCTGTCAGTTGCTGCCAATAACTTGAAAATGTCCTTTTTCCAATTCAACTCAGAATCAAAAGAATCTGCCTTCTAATTGTGACAGTGTCTGATCAATGAACATGCTGAGTCAGTGGGAATGACTTTTCCAATCTAAAATTAAGAAATGAAAGGGCAAACTTAAGGACGTGCCTGATCCATATCTCTTCAAACACTCCGGAGAATGACACTAGACAGAAAATTACATTTCCTTAATAGTGAGGGTGTTGGGGGTTTTTTTAAACCTGAGACTCTCAAAGAATTGTAAAAGACAGAAACTGAAAGCTCTAATAGATTTACATTTTGAGGCAAAATCAGAAATAGACCACATGGTGGAGGCAGACATCCAGAAATCTAGGCAAGCAGTCTGAGAGAAAATGTGAACACATACTTAGAAAAATATAAAACAAAATAATGTCATTCATTTTGTCCTGCATCACAGTAATAAATGAAAACACAATAAACTTCTGAAAGAGGACATTTAACCCTACTAAGCTCCAAAGTGATTACTGCTGTATATTAAACAGCATTGAAATACAGCCCTTATTCTATATACTTTGAAAAACATCCTTCTGATATTGGCAAAGGGTCATTTTTTTCCCTGACACACTGGGCTTATTATTTTTATGACGTCAGATTCAATTTGTTTCTTTCAAAGGAGTTTCAAATTGAGCTTCAGGAAAAGCAATCCTTGAAGTAAATCTGAGGACTTGATAACCCTGCTCTAGAAAACAATTCACTTATTGTCATCTTAAAATCAAATCTTGG
The DNA here is from genome assembly GCF_000299155.1 of Elephantulus edwardii. Lineage (NCBI taxonomy): Eukaryota > Metazoa > Chordata > Mammalia > Macroscelidea > Macroscelididae > Elephantulus > Elephantulus edwardii. The sequence continues at coordinate 8,237,941 of NW_006399766.1, read as the reverse complement.
AGGAGAAGTTCTCAAAAGCTTTTTGGGAGGTTTGCATTTTGTAACATTATATATTACCATGGGGGTAAATTCAATGTCAAGATTATCTTGCAAATACAGATGTGATCAGAAATCCATGGCAAATGGATTTGTGCTTATAAGCACGACTCAAAAATCTATTCCATCAAGCACATTAGAATCTTTCTTTTTACTTGTGCAATGCTACTTACAAGTACTCTTCAACTATTGCAGGTAATTATATTTTTATATTATACCTTTTTACCTGATAACAAAAAAGGAAATATATTGTAAACCCTTACAATTTATTCTATAGTATTTAAGTTATAAAACCCTGCATTGCAGAGTCCAACATCCTAAACTTTTTAATCAGATAAGCTTGATATAATTTTCTACAAGATCTCATTTTTTTAAAAAAGTTATGATAATAGCATTTGCTTACTAAATTTACCACTCATACTATGCCTTTGAATATTTTTAAGTGCAAATGTTTAACACTAGTATTTGCTAAATTCAAATGATTTTTCTAAACTACATCCATAATTGAGACACTCTATTTAATCAAGCACTCCTTTACTCCTTAGATTATGTTAACTAAAGATATAAAAAAGAAAAAAAAAACAACCCACTCTATTCTTAATTTAACTCATACTTCTCAATTCAATAAATATGGCCCATTTTCATCACAATTCTTTTGTTAAGTCTGCTGATTCAAATTGCTAATGTCATGGGAATGGTTGGGAGTCTCTCTGTGGTGGAAACTGTTAACATACTAGTCTGCTAATCAAAAAGGCAGAAGTTTGAATCGTCCTAGAAGAACCCAGAAAGGACGGACGGATGGTGTACTGGAAAAATCGGCCATTGAAAATCCTGTCAAGCATAGTTCTGCTGTGACACACAGGAAGTTGTCATGAATCAAAGTAGACTCAATGGCAACTAGGAGGAATATGAAGAGACTTATTTCAGTTTGAGGTAACACATACAGTAAAAGGTTGAACTCTTCACATAAGTCAACTAGCTATGCCTCAATTCTAATACAATCATGCTGAAAAAAGGGGAGAGTTAAAGAAAGAGAAAACCCCTCTCAATAAGATGGACTGATAAGAGTAACTGTAATAATGGGTTCAAATATATCAGAGATCATGTGGATAGTACAGGGTAGGGCAAGATTCAGATCTGTTGTTCTTAGAGTCTGTTTGAGTTGTAATTGTTTCAGTACCTAACAACAATCACAACATTTTTTATTGTCTCAATGAAAAAAATTATGGGCATTTTATTAATAAATAGACTTTTACCTCCCAAACTTCCTTTTTCTACATTCTGTGCTACAGTGATCAACTTTCAGTAATGAATGAAACCATTAGCTTTGGAGTCTTAGAGTCTATGAAAAACTGGTTTGTCTTCTGCCCCCTATTCTCAGAGGCCTTTCTGGTCAAAATTAGACAAGATGGTAAACTAACTCATAGGACTGTGTAAACTGATGCAACTGAGGATATGGGTATCCATTACCCTGAGATACATTGGTTATAATTAATGTGTAACAATAATCTGCAAATCTTTTACTCAAAAATAATAAGGCAGATAAATAACTTTTTAAAAATTTATAATCTTGACTCTTTTTTGTTCATTGAACAAATAGCACCTTTTGAAGACATTTCAAAAGAAGTTATGAATTCAAATAGCATAAGATGTGGAACCAACGTAGGTGTAAATAGGGATCCATTTTATCCCTTTTATCCATGTGCATCAATTAGTCTTGCATTATTATTTTTTTTATTCTTACATCACCTAGAGGTATCTTTGGTTACTAGATTTATAGCACAAATACAAGAACTAAGCTGTAGCTACATTACATTAGTTTCATACCATGCAAAAGACATGTAAAAAGGACTACATACAGTAAAATAACTATATGTAAAATATTTTTTAAACATAGAAACTCTGCATTTTAAACATACTCTCAATGGTATGTAACAAATTTTACAATAGCCTACATTTAGATACTGGCTCATAATAAAGTCAATATATACTTCTTTTCATTACTATTTTTACTTTCACTTAGGAAAATTGATAAACTATATGCAACTCCTGGACTGACTATGTAGTTGGATGTATGCATATGAGTGAGAATCCATTATTCTATAGAACATTAACATTACAAATAAAGTGTAAATTGATATTTTATTTATATATTCATTCTAAATGCCTATATTTTAAATTATTGATTTATTGAAACATATTCAATAAGGTAAAGAGAACAGAAGGCCTCTGACTTCATGATGACAATGAAGACTCTTCATAATTATAAAATAGATTGCATTCTTAATTTTACAGTAAGACAATATTTGGATGTTCATTCGTTCTCCTCTGGTTTTCCTGACATTGTCGCAGTTTAAAAACACTGATATACATCACATCTCAGCCCGACAGTGTCCCTGTCTTTCATGTGTCCTCATTTAAAAGTACTCCATAGTATATTTAAAAAAAAAAAAATCTTAGCGTATTAATTCAAAAGCTTTTGAGGTGTGTTCTGTTTTGTTTCTCTTGTTTACACCCTGACTGTCAAATCAATCAATCACAAGGACCCACTGCACAACTAGATGAAGAACCGGTTAAAATCTCAACAATGTCTTGCTCGGAAAAGTAAAATAGAAGCACAGATGCTGGTTCCCAGATGTACTTGCCTGGGCTTCCTGAGGCATCTGAGCTGCATCCACTTTGTCGGCAATATAAGCTGCCAACTGCTTGTCAATGAATTCCAGGGACTCGTGAATTAACTGTAAGGATTTCTCAATCTCTTGAGCAGACTGGATACTTTGTTCAAGCAACTTTTGTCTTCTCACAGCCTGGAGGAAAGAAGAAATAAGCGTGAATTAGTTAACCGCACACTGGCCATCAGCTCTGGGCGATCTGGCTGCAAAATCTTTCAGGATCACCTTTTTGTAAGAGAGATTTCGCAGCTTCCTGGCACTCATTCAGGTATGCTTATCAAATAAAAAATAAAATAAAAAGATACAGGGGGAAAAAAACCCAAGACACCTCAAAGTGGATGAAAACACAGAAGTCCAGGGTCAGGACTCCCTGCAGGATAAAACTGCGGTATTATGGACATCGAGGCCAGAAGCCTGAGACAAACATTAGTGGAGTCATCACAGGCCTTGCATCTGTCTGTCTCAGCCTGAGTGTTCCTACTGATCTCATTATATAGTCCAAGAGATTTGGTTTACTTAGAATAGGGTCATCGTCACTACAATCCAATTCAAGATAGCTAATCCACTTCTACCAGCGAGACACATATACAATCTGTTCAGAACAGCGCCTTCACAAAAAGAGAATTTCAGATAACCGTCTGGTTGAGGATGCGCTTCTCAATATCTTTTCAATCCATTTGGTACCAGTCTTTTTTTTCACGCTTGGGCTTAAAGACATTTGTGAACCACTGCGTTTGTGTTACTGCTGAAGTAGAACAAATAAGAAGTAATCCTAGTATAGCTGCAATTAATCTTGACGGTTATTATAAGTGTGATTAGGCTAATTTAACATATTTTTTCCACAGTATAAATAGCATGCTGAACAGATTGTGAAATTTTCTCTTCAAGGATCCGTTCACCTTTAAAAGCGTAGTAACAAAGGGAAGGATTAGTGAAGCAGGAGACTTCTTCTGTACACAAGCTCCAGGTCCAGTGTTCTCTTAAACATATAATAAGGAAAAATTATCTGGGACTAAATAACCATCGTGGCTTGCGGAAGAGCTTGGATTTAAACTATGATCCTGCTGTTTTTCTTTTTTTTTTAAATGACAATATAAAAGTCATCTTTACCTTTGGAAACACGAAGACTTCATTAGTATTTAATGAAATAAAAACTCACTGCAGCCATATTAGACCTCCTAATAGCTAACCGTTCAGTGTGTTCTGGGAGGCTGTAAGTATTAGGGAGGAGACTGCTCATTTCCCCCCACCCCCCGCCCCTCTCCTGTGAAGCCAGTGTTGGGTTAGAACTCACAGAGAAGCTACCATCCTGGGGACAAACTAGACCACCAAAGCTCCCTAGAGTTAGAAGAAAAGAATAAAGTTAAAGACACCACAGAAAATTGAGCTTGAGGCTAGTGACACAACAGGAAGGGGCTTTCCCAGGATTTCTTCCGGGAAAGTCTTCACTTCCTCAGGATTTTATCTAGGTGTGCCATTTCCCCCCTCATTCTATTCATATCCTTAGCCTGCTTTCCACCTCACAGGCTAGCAGCTTCAAATTACATCTAGTGTTGAGCTGCATGTACAGTTGAGCTTCCCCTCCATCACCACAGGAGCAGAAATATTTACCTATTCCCTATTTTCAGGTAACTGTACCACAGCCATTTGTTGACATAAATGTAACAGGTAGCATTCCTTTTGTTTCCCCATCTGATTGACTCAACTCCATTGGCTTCTTCTCCTGTTTGTCTAACTTTAGTGAAGGAAACTGAACTGCTGCCTCCAGTAAGAATTCTTTTAGACTGTTTCCCATTTCTGTACTGTGTTCTTTAACATTGTGCCCTAATCATTCACTCTTAAATCCTTTCTTCTATCTTTTTTAAAATCCCCGAGTTTATCCTTTGCCTCCTCTCTTCATTGTCCTTATACAAGTTCAAGTCAGTATCATCTTTTACTTCAAATCTGGTGCCATCTTCTAGGTTGGTATCCTGGTCCACCTCAACCTTACTCATAAAGCAGCTCAAGTAGGTTCTTTATGAAGTGAAATGAAAAAGTTGTCTGTTTCAGATCCTTCCCTTAGTCATTTTCTTCTAATAAAATTCATGCTCCTTGCTGTCGTTGTTGATTGCCATCAAGGTAAGCACGACTCATAGCAACCCTATAAAGAAAATACCTGGTAATTTTTCAAAGCTCACAGAGTTTCCAGAGGCAGGTTGTTTAAGAAGTTGATGCCACTCCTGCTTCCATGTTCCTTAGTATAACTTAAAAGTCCCTTCAGTCTATTGTACCCAATTGGTTGGTATCTTCTTCTCTTGGTCTCCCCGATAGAAAGGTACTTTATTTTTAATTTTTTTTCTATATCACGACATAAATCATGTCTCTCTTGATTCTTTGCCTTAGTTCCTTTGAATATTATAAAGGGCTCAGGTAAATCAGGGTGGTGAAGATGGCCCATGACAAGGCAAGGTTCAAATCCACTGTTTATAAGCTCGCTATGAATTGTGAACAACTCGGCAGCACATAACAACAACAACATCAATTACATTCTCCACATTTTCTTGCTATATTTTTACAACTTTAAATTTATCATGTGCGTCTTACCTTGAAAATGTCGCCATCTCTTTTATTAAACGTTTGACCCTGACACCTTCTAAGTCCAGGGAGAAATCTCTCATATGTTAGCATGTTATCTCTCCGACTCTGAATTTCCATCTTAGCACTTATCACACTGCATTTCAATTTCCCATTAATTGCCTGCATCTACTTTAGACTATAAGCTCAAATGAGGTCAGGGATTATGCCTGGCTTGTTCATTGCTCAGTCCCAGCTCCTACAACAAAGCCTCGTAATTTTGTTTATAGCTGGATGAATGTTATAGGAAAGGTTTTGAATGGGGGGTGGGGGGAAAAAACCCCAAAACCAGAAAAGTTCAAATAGGTGGAACACAAAAATATTACTATGACAAAAGAAAACAGAGGATAAAATGACCACTATCACTCAGACCTGTATCCTTTGGAGAATAAGTTATTCCATTTTTTTTTATTCAAAGAATCAGAATAGGATGGGATATTATTTGTAGCAACCTTTAATCTGTTTCTAATAGTGGACTCAAACTATCCATGATAGTTGACCAAGACCTTGCCCTGTGCTCTAATTCAACAGTCTATTTTCCCTTTAAAGTCAAAACTTCAAATAAAAGTTTTCTTCAACACTAATAAAGAGCTCTGTGCTTATGGATCTGATCAGAGCCCTCTGCACTGCAGAAGATAATTGTCTGTAGCCTACTCTGAGCTCCCCCGGAGAAACGGATCTCGAATGATAAAATTTCAACATTGTGACAGGTAGCTGAAGAAACTTTCCAAGCACAGCATGCAGTAATTGTCTACTCAGGCATTTTTGAAAGTGGTGTCCTTTCTCTAGCTAGAGGCAAATACAGAATACCCTTCAGAGCACATCTGGGACATGTTCATGTAATTCTGTAGGATGTACTACAGCATAAATAAAAATTACTTTTAGCCATCTTCTTTTTTTCCCCCCCATTCATGAGATTAAAACAAATTGGTGGTAGCCAAAAAGATGAAGGCCACAGTGAACTCTTTTGTGCTGGTTCTTTGCCTAGCCTGGCAATCAACAAGAGAGACTGATTTACACAGATTCTTTGATTATCCCAGGGAGTGAAAAGACCTGATGTCGATCTGAGCTCGCAGAATTCTTTGAACTAGCCATAGCATAAGCTTTCTCCTATTTCTAAACACCTTATTAGACAGACCCTGATGGACTGCCAGGCCCGGGGATTTTCTGGGACTCTCTGCCCACTTGACCTGAGCTGTCTCATTGAATGGAATTGGTAGGAAGTCCGGAACAAATAATAGGATTTTGTTGTTGTCCTAGAATACTGCTCGACTCTTGTTTTAAAATGTTATTTCGTGTCCTTAGCTAATCCTTTCAGCAATAAATGGAATCACGTGGCTAGAGAGAAAGTGGAGGAAAGTTGAGAGAGGCCGTCCCAAGACCAATGACAACAAAAATAAGAAAGTAGAGAAATGGGTCCATGTTGTCATTACTGAGAAATAATAGGAGAGAAAATTTTCAGGAAAACTAAGTAAAATTTAATGTACATGACCATGAGTGAATTAATATCATTACTATTGACTCAAAATGTTCTGAAATCGTAAATAAAAATTTTAGTAATATTGCTAGTAATGGAAAATTTTTTCCACAGGGAATTGTTTCTCACATTTTTAATTTTCAAATCATGAAGTAAACTTTGTAGTCTCAAGGAATTATCCCTAAAATAAGAACATATCTAAGAAACTCTGGTAGAATGGGATCTTCATTTAAAAAAAAAAAAAAACACACCAAAAAACCAAAAACAAAAAAAACCCACAAATTTTAACCCAAACTTAGGCATTAAATGGGAATAAATAACAAATATAGGCAGGAAAATAATATAAATTAAAAGTATGTCCAAATCTTTTTCACAAAGTGTGAGGATAGTCAAAATAGTCATTAAAAAAATGCATATCCTGTACTGTGTGATGTATGTGTTAAATTGAAAACATGAGGTAATACTTTTATTTCATTTAGAATATGATGAGAAAACTCAGTATTGCAGTAAGTTGGGATTATGGGTATATCATCCCAGTGAAATAGGGAGAAAATTATAAACATATAGTTCCACTAAGCTTTCTAGGCAGAAGCAAATACCTATTACTTGTTATTTCAAAGAGTAAAATCACATTGACAATCTTTCTAAAATAAAATTGCAATCAAACCAGAGCAAAGTCTTGTAGAATGCAACAAAACAACCATTTTTAGCCAGGCAAAATGTGTCAAGTAAATCTACATTGCATGAATTATAAAGAGTACCAGAAGAGTGCTTCTGTCTAAAACTCCCTAGTCTACCTTGATTGACATTCTTATCTTGCTCAAAGGGCTCACAAAGTAAAAAAAAGATAAAATAAAATAAAAATTTTTAAAAATGGCATAAGAGTTGCAGAGTTCTCAGCTAACAAAAAGAAATCATTTGGAAGAAGATATCATCTAATATAACATACAATAATTTTAAGGTCTCAAAAACAACTTCACTCCAAAATGGGTTAGGTATTGCCCTTGAGTTGGAACACACTGTAGCTTATACTCCAATGGGTACCCCCAACTGTAAATTGCACAGGAGGAGACTGTCCATCTTTCTCCTACAGACTCCCTGGCGGACTGGAACTATTACAGAGGTGTGGCAATTCAGTAAGCAGCATAACCCCCTACAGAGTCAGCCACCAGTTCCCTACCACCCATGGTTGTCACATTTCCCATTAGTATGGACAGAAACTTTTTCCTAGGCGATGATTCCCACAATAGATACAGTATATATTAATGTCTGGGATAAGACTGTAGAAGCCTGATGGGGTGGATGACTAGAAAGATGTATTTATCAGTTATCTCTTTGTTTCTTGGGATGCTTTGTGGAGAGCTGACAGAGCAGTGAGAGTCCTTTGAAATACGAAGTGTGTGCATGCCAAATATACAATCTGTTAATGCATCTTAAACCATTGTTATTATGCTGTTACATAATAAAAGTCCTTGCTTGCCTATTACATGCCATGCATCTGGGGCTACAAGTAAAGGTGAATGACTCTAAAGTTATAACATGGCTGCTGTTGCTGGGCACCATCGAATCAGAGCCAACCCATAGCAGACCCTCCAGTGGGTTTTCAAAGGTGGTAAATTGCACGGGAGAAGAATGCCAGTCCTCCCTTAGAGCACCCAGTGGATTCCAACTGCATGTCTTCGGAATTGCAGCACAGCTTCTTACCACTAGGCCACTGGAACTCCTAATATGGTAACATAGTAAAAGTTCCCTTTTCATTGTCACAGAAACATATATAGATCATCTTAATAGGCTTAAGATTCACTAAAGCCTGAAGTGTGGGATCATTTTAGGAATTATTAATTCTAGCATGCATTGCTTTAACATTAACTCCTGAAGAAACTGTCAACTGTATATAAAAGGATTACCTGGGAGTTCTTGAAATTCTATATATTAGTATTTCTTTCAAGGACGAAAGAAAGTAAAATAATAAGTCATGTTTGTAAATTATACCATATATGCTGAACAAATAATTCAGGAGGCTGGGCTTTATGAGGAGGATTTATCAGGATTGGGGGAAGACTCATAAACAACTTAAAATATGCAGATGGCGTAACTTAGTTTACTGAATCTCAGGAGGACCTGAAGCACTTGCTGCAGAAATTCAAAGATTGTAATCCTTGATACAGATTGAAGCTCAACATCAAGACAACAAAGGTTGTCACTACTGGGTCAATTGGACCCAGGTGGAGGAATCAACATTCTTGGCACCAGGTGTCAGGAAATCAAGACAAATTACACTGGGAAAATCTGCTGTCAAGGACCTCTCTAGAGTTCCAAGAAGGAATGATGTTAGTCTAGAGACTAAGGTGCACCTAATCTAGTCCACGGTCTTCACAATTCCTTGCTATGCATCAGCAAACTGGACAATGATTAAGGATAACAGAAGAAGAATTGATGCCTTTGAGTTGTGGTGCTTGAGAAGAGTGCTGAATATACTATGAACCACCTAGAGAATAAACACATCTGCTTGGGAGAGGATGAAACCAAGTTTATGCTTGGACAAAGGATTTTGAAGTTCCATCTCAAATTGGGCATACTGCCAGGAGGGACCAGTCATTGGAAAAAGACATCATGCTTGGAAAAGTGGAGGGACAGCGGAGAAGAGGAAGACCTTGAAGGAGACGAATTGACACAGTAACTGGGGTAATGGGGTTAGGTGTTTCAGAGTCAATAAGATTGGCTCAGGACAGGGTAAGCTTCAAAGCAGTTGTATATAGGGTCACTAAGAGTCACAGGTGACTCAAAGGTACATAACAACAACAATATACAATGTACTATGTAAAAAGGGAGCTCAAGTGGTCTAGTGGTCAAGAAGCTGAGCTGCGATCTTGAAAGCATGCAATTTGAGTCCACCAGCTGCTTCAAGGATAAAAGGTGGGTAATTTTCTCCTATATAATTTACTGCCTCTGAAAACCTGCTGGGTGGTCAGCGATTGGTCTGTTATCAACTACAGAGAACACAACAACTCATATAAGTATATAATAGAAACACATACACAAGATAAATATAACTTATATCCATATAAACAAAATATGTATAAATATTAATATCATGTTGGAGATGGCAATCCTATAGCAATGTTCACTTATTTATTTAAAATCGTTCCTTTGTTCATAAGTATCCTTCATCGAGATCTGGGCATTTAAAATGCTACTATTTCATCTTTGCTATCATGAATAATGACTTGATAAACATGAGTGAATACACCTGTTTGTGTCATTGCTCTGATTTCTTCAGATCATACTACCAGCAGTGGGATAGATGAATCACATGGTATTTCTATTTCCTATTTTTTTATGAATTGCCAGACTGCCTTCCATAGTGGTTGTATCATTTTACATTTTGCATACTAGCAGTGCATGGAGGTTTCAATCTCTCAGTCATAAAAGGACAAGTACTCTATAAGCCCATTGTTGAAAGATAGAAATAATAATGGTGGGGGTGGGGAGAGAAAAGAGGAAAAAAGAATGGATAAACAATGAAATCTGCATTGGAATGGGTAAAAGGAAGAACAATCTGAAAGAAAATGGACTATCAGAAATTATGTGAATGATTATTAATAGCCTGAAAAAGACAAACACTACAAATAGAATTAAGGGAGGAAGAAAAATGTACGTGCATTTATGAATGAAGAGCTCCTTGAAAATCTTCACTAAAATAAATACTTGTTGTTGTGTACCACAGAATCAGAACCAATCCATGGCTGACCCTCTGGCATGGAGGAAACTGTCCACCCTTCTTCTGTGGAGCAGCTGGTGGCCTCGAACCGCCCGTCTTTGAGATTGCAAAGTAGCTTTTTGCCACCTGGCCACCAGAGCTCCCTAAATAAATACTAAACTAATGTTATTATTCCAAAAGTGGTTCATTTCCTTCTCTCTCTTACTCCAAAATTGAAGCCATTATTAAAACCAAGCTTCACCTTTTCAAAATGGACTCAGTAGTCAGTGAACTAAGAAATACTAAGTTTCAAACTCAGATGCAAAGAAAGAGTTTTCTGTCTGAGCAAATGTCTTCAATGCCACCATCTCTTGGAGAAAGTAAAACAATAAGGAATACAATTCCTTCTAATGGAAGGTGGTTAGGGCTAGGGAGTCTGGTGAGGGAGACTCTTGAGAAATGAAAGTGGGGTTCACTCACCTCAAAAACTCATTGCCTTTGAATAGGAGCCAACTCTCATGGAAAGAGATGAGCATTTTTCCATGCAGTCATCAGCAGATTTGAACTGCTGGAGAAGTGTTGCCTTGGGGTAAGCAGTACAAGTCCTTAGTGATTATGTCACCTCACCTCTCTGTTTGCTAACTGCTGTTGTTAGGTGCTTTTGAGCAAGAAGAGATTTATGGCTGACTCTAGAGTTGATTTACAGAGACTATCAATCAGATGTACATCTTTTTTCTGCAGAGTGGCTGAAGGACTGGAACTGCATGCCTTTGGGTTGGCAGTGCAACTTCTTACTCATTAGGCTACCAGAGCTCCCTGGTAGATCACTATTGTTTGGGGCCTTTGAATACAATTTAGAGCAACTCTATAAACAACAGACTTCATCCCATCCTGTGCCATCCTTATCATCTCCGATACACTTCAGCCCACTGCTGCAGTCAGTGTCAATTCACCACACTGGGGTCTTCTACTTTTTTGTTGACCCTCTACCTTTCCTAGCATGATCTGCCCTTTGAAGAAATAGCCTCTCCATGGTGGTTGTTGTGTACCATAGAGTCGGAACTGACACACAGCTGACCCTTGAGGGAGTTTTCAGAGGCAGTTAATCACATGGGAGGAGATTGCCCATCCTTCTCCCATGGAGCAGCTGGTGGCCTCGAACCCTGTGCCTTCAGGATTGCAGTGCAACTTCTTTTTCACTAGGTCACCAGAGCTCCCTAGAATCTCCTATAGAAGCCACTAATTTTGATCATTTGACAACCATCCCTCACTAAACACAGACTGCCTTAAAGAATAAAAAAACAACTACTGTTTCCTGAGTCAGAAGTTCAGTGAGTCAAACTGTTGGCGTAACTACTTCCATTCAGTCCTCCTTTTCATCTATTAAGAGACTGTAATTAGCTCAAGTGTCAAATTATGAGAATGCTCAATTTGACAGCATCATGTAGAGTAATGGGAGAGTATATTTTAATAAGCTATTTCCTCCTCTCATAACTCTTTTATCTAACATAGATGCTCTTTTAAAACTTCATTATTATGCCTACACAAGTGCATCGAAATCTAAGAATTTTGGCTAGAATCATCAACTAAAAAAATAACAAGTGTGATGTTTTCCTCATTCTAACAGATGAACAAAACAACATTCATTTAAAAGGGGTTTAGAAAAGAGGTGGGAAAGCTGGTCCTGCCTTTATTACAGTGTCAAGATCAGTTATCCTAAAGTATTATAAATCTTCCTGAGAAATTTTGGAGAGAATCAGAATCAAATCAGATCTTTGGCCTGCTGGGTGGAGGCTGGTAGCTCATGCTTTCTACTCATCTGACAAAGTTCCACCTGAGAGCTAGATAATGACTAAGGATGACATAAGAACGGATGCCTTTGGGCTGTGCTGCTCAGGAAGAGTACTGAACATACCATGGGCTGCCAAGAGTACAAACAGGTCTGTCCTAGAGAGGGTGAAACCAGGCTGCTCCCGGCAGGCAAGGACTTTGGAGCTCTGTCTCACATACTTTATGCTTGCCCTCAGGAGTCCTTGGAGAGAGACATAATGCTTGGCAGTGTGGAGGGTACGAAGAGAAGAGTAAGACCCTGGGGAGATCGACTGACACAGAATTTGTGGCAATGTCAGGCGTGCCAGAGACAGGGAGGTTGATTCGGTATAGGGCAAGGTTCATAGGGTCACTATGAGTTGTAGCTGATGTCACAACACATAACAACAACAAAGTTGTACATATGCACTACTATGACCCTGAAAACAGCCCTTTTCTTACTGATTAATAATTTCACAAAAGGGCCAATTAAATTCAACAAGCATACTTTTAGTGTCTTCATGAATATATCAAGACTTTGGTGGGTGGATGGGGAAGGGTTGTGAAGGTATAGGAAAGATTCAACAAAGACAGGAGAAGACTGAGTAATAATGGGCATAACTCAATAGTAATTGAGTACATAGAAAACAACGCAGACAAATGATCATTTGAAACACAATGTAAACAAAAGACTATGTGCGATACATTAATGAAACGCAATGTATATGAGTTTGCCAGTTCCTTGAGTAGCTTGAACTTCCTCACCACAGGTTCTTGCTCATACGTTGTTTCATGAAATTCTTCTGTCAGCCAATTCTTTTTTGGTAGTGACTCTGTACACTCTTTCCATCTTCTTTTAATGCTTTCTGGATTATTCAACATTCTGCCCAAAGTATCCTTAAATATTAGAACTTGAGGTTTGAATTTGTTCTTCAGTTCTTTCAGCTTAAGAAATGCCAAGCATATTTTTTAAATTTTCAAAAAAATTTTTTTTTTGCCTTGGTGCTTCCATCCAAGCAAGATGTGTCACCAGCAGCTCTACTGGAATCACCCACAAGAATTTGGCCAGGGTTCCCGCTCATGTCACTGTGCTCAAACCAACACAGACTGATCCGGAAATACTCAATATGTGCCGCCAGGATTTCCATCGGTATGCCAAGGATATCAGCTTTATCTAATAGGACTAAGTGGACTTCCTTGAATGGCCTAGCCAAGACCTCTACATGTCAAGAAACAAGATCAACACTTTGTACATAAAATAAACATTCAGTTATAATAATGTGTGTGTGGGGGGGAATGCCAAGAGAGTTCAGCCCTTTTGATTTTCTGACTCCAGCTCATTATAATACTTATCTTTGTCTTCCCATGCTGCCCTTTGAATTCTTCTGTTCAGCACCTTACTTTCTTGATTTCTTCCCTCGGCCTTGGCTTTTCAGTGCTCTAGTGCAATATTCTGAGTCTCTTCTGACATCCATCTTGCTCTTCCTCCTCTGTCTTTGTAATGACCTTTTTCACTCTTCCTGGATGATATTCTTGATATCCTCCCCCAGCTCATCTGATCTTTGCTCATTAGTGTCCTGAGATGGTTTTGAAAGGAACTACATGACCCCACGAATTGACAGCATACCAACTGACGTATTTCAACAGATGTGGCCCTGCACACGCTGATCAAGTTGTGTCAAGAAATCTGGAGGATAACCACCTGGCCAACTGACTGGAAGAGATCTATATTTGTTTCCATTACAAAGAAAGATGACCCAACAGAGTGTGGAAATTATTGAACAATATAATTAATATCACACGCAAGCAAGATTCTGCTGAAAATTATAAAAAAATGACTGGAACAGCAAATCGACAGAGAACTGCCAGAAGTGCAGGCTGGGTTTAGAAGATATTATAGCTAAAGATATTATAGCTAATGTTAGGTGGATCTTGGCAGAAAGCAGAGAGTCCCAGAGGAATGTCTATCTGTGTTTCATTGACTATGCTAAGGCATTTGAATGTGTGGATCGCAACAAACAGGCTAATTCTGAGAAGAATAGGAATCCCAGAACAGTTGATTATGCTTATGCAAAACCTATTCTTGGACCAGGAGGAAATAATCAGAACAGAGCAAGGAAACACTACACAGTTTAAAATCTGGAAGGTTTTATGCCAGGGATGTGTCTTATATTCATACTTTTTCAATCTATATACAGAACAGATCATACATGAGGCTGGGCTGTATAAGGAGAAGTGTGGCATCAGGATTGGAAGTAGACTCATCAACAACCCTGCTTGCTGAAAGTGAGGGGCACCTGAAGCACTTGCTACAAAAGGTCAAGAACTGCAGCCTTCAATATGGATTGAAGCTCAACATCAAAAAAACAAAGATTCTCACCACTGGGCTTATTGGAAGCATCATGATAGAAGGTGAAGAGATTTTTAATAGGATTCGTTTGCTTGGCTCCACAATCAAAACTCTTGGCTCCAACAGCCAGGAAATCAAAAGACTAATTGTATTGTCAAAGTCTGCTGCCAGAGATAGCTCCAGAGTACTGAAGAGCAATGATGTCAGCCTGAAGACTCAGGTGTGCCTGATCCAGGCCATGATCTTCACAATTACATGCTATGCATCAGAAAGCTGGAAAAATGATTAGGGATCATAGGAGATTAGATTCCTCTGAGCTGTCCTGCTGGAGAAGAGTATTAAATAGACCATGGACTACTAAGACAACAAGCAGATTTGTCCTGGAGAGGGTGAAACCAGGCTGTTCCTTGGAGGCAAGGATTCTGAAGCTCCATCTGACATACTTTGGGCATGTTAGGGACCAGTCTTTGGAGAGGGACATCATGCTTGGGAGGGTGGAGGGACAGCACAAGAAAGGAAGACCCTCAATGAGATGGATTGACTCAGTGATTAGGGTAATGTGCATAGGTGTGTCAGAACCAATAAAGTTGGCTCCGGATAGAGGAAGGTTCAGAGCTGTTGTACATGGGGTTGTTATGAGTCATAGGCAAATTGACAGCACATAACAACAACAACACATATGAATTATTGTATGCAAACAAACAAAACTGTTTAAAAAAGCAGTAAAGTAAGAAACAGAATACAATGGGAAGAAAAAAATATCAAGAATTATTGAGGAAGCTCTGGTGGCATTGTGTATGTGGGGTTGGTAACCGGATAGTCCAATAGTTTGAATCCCTCAGCAATTCCAAGGGAGACAGATGGACCGTTTCATCCTGTAAAGATTTACAGGAAGTCTTACAGAGGGTCATTATGAGGCAGAATCAACTTAATGACAGTGTGAATGGTACGCAGAAACCAGGAGGTGCAGTGGTGAAAGCATTCAAAGACTAACTGAAAGGCCACGAGTTTGAACTCACAAGGTGCACCATGGCAATCTCCTTTCATAAGGATTGCAGCCTAGGAAACATTATGGGCAAGTTCTACTCTATCCTACAAGCTTCCTTCGAATCAGTTTGCTAAGGAAAAGGATCATCCTGCCTTTACCATTTAGAAAAGGCAGGAGGAGGACATACTTGAAGAAACTGTAATGTGAGGGGCTCCTTGGTTTCAGTGTGGATTTTAAACTGGACAGGGTCGGTCAGAGAAAAAGACTTTCTTTGCTATGAATTGTGTGGTGGAAAGAAAAAAAAGGAGCTGATCAAAGTTGCATATCAAATTGCTGGAGGACTAGATGTGCTCAGAGCTTTTTGAAGAAATAATGCTTTTCAAGGGGAATCAAGCCAATGTTTTAAGAATTTAATGGTGATGAAAAGAAAAGCAGAGGTAAGAAGAGGGTAATTTACAGCAGGCAGGCCACTGCTCACACACTTTGCATGTGCCAAAAAACTCACTTTGTCAGTTCCGGGGTTTCTAATCAATCTCTCCTGGCTTTTTCCTGAAGAAAAAAACAAGGCCCCAAGCTGTGCTTCTTGGACTAGAAAGAGCGAATAAATAAAAACTGAGCTGCTCTAAGCCACGTTCTTGGCTTCTGTGGTCTATTTCTTAATGTACTCCATGAAGAAACAGATTACAAATAATCATACAGATGTGCTAGTGCATCTCTGTGTGAATTCTTTAAATATAAAACAAAGAGTGACAAAATAATCAGAAGAACTTTCTAGGTTGATTTCTGCTGGTACCTTTAAAGCACAGGGACTAGCATTAAGTACTGGGGGCTCTCTCTACTGCTCTTTATAGGAAGATCATATAAAAAGTGGCTTAGTGGTAAGGAGTTGTGCTGCCAACCCAAAGACACGTGGTTCGAATCAACTGTTTGCTCCTCAGGCTGGAGGGTCAGGTATGGGCCAGTCCCGACTCAAAACTACACAACAAGTAACAACAAGGCAGCACTGGCGGCATAGTCTATAAAGAGTTGTACCATTAACCCAAAGGCAGATCGACCAGAGGCTTCTCAGGAGAAAGACAGGCAATCTCACACATGGTTTAGAGCCTCTGAGAGCTAGGGAAGGGTCAGCTATGAGTCATTTCTGACTCGACAGTTGTGAATTGACTTGTTATGGAGCTGTGATATAAATGGTAAAGCCAGTGGTGTCCTGGATGATGGGATTTCCATCTGTTTTAGGTCTTTGCAGGTGGCTGAAGCTCCTCTGTACCCTCGAAGGACAGTTTACTTGGGAGAGATGTTTGAGAATCACTTTCTCAGTGGGACTTGTCATGGGACCGCCAATAACTTTCAAGCAAAGTACGGACAAACTGGTTAACGAGCAGCACAGTAATTATCCAAGATATTCCTGGATTTTTTTTTCCCCCCTGAAACTTCATCTTCATTAGAAGACAATGGAAATTGGACATCTGCCCTGACAGTAGGAAATGCCTAATTTCTACCTCAAAAAGGAACCAATTGAAGTATAATATAGTCAACCTATGGAAAGGTGCAGCCAGGGTGTGCCTTGGAGACAAGAGTAGTAAAACTCCATCTCATATACTTGGACATGTTTTTAGGAGGGCACAACCTTGGTAAAGGACATCATGGTTAGAAAGCTGGAGGGTGACAGAAGGAGGGGAAGACCCTCAATGTTTTGACACAATGATTCCAATGATGAGCTCAAATATGTCAGAGATGGTCAAGATGGCACAGGATAGGGCAGGGTTCAGGTCAATTAAGGCGGCTCCCAACAAGAACAGACAGCATTAACATATCTTATTTCACCCAAGCCTTCCCAGAGATCTCTAATCTCCCATTAGAGATCATGGCTAGGTTCATTTTTCTGTGACATAAGGTTGTAGTTGCCTAAAGACAGCATTCAGATTCTCTTGAGAAAGGTACTGATTACAACTGGCCACTGCAGCTAATTGGCAATGGGGCTGAGTCATATGCAGACTGGTTCAAACAATAAGTGCTATCTATTGTTGTTACTTCTTATGAGGTGCCATGGAGTTGACTGCAACTCGTAGTGACTCTCTATAAAATGAAAAGACTCTGCCCAATTCTGTACCACCCTCCTGATTTCCATTGTGCTTAACCCCACTGTGGCAGTCACTGTGACAATCCATCTCATTGAGGAATCTCCCTGTTGGATTGACTTTTCTTTTTCAAGCATGAAGTCTAATGAAATGGGGAAACAAACAAACAAACAAACAAACAAACAAAAACTTCCTGTACGGTTGCCCACAATAACTGAGCATTTTATAGAAAATGCAGGGAGGATGACCTAGAGGACAAGTGAAATACCTCAGTCATAAAAGGACAAATACTGCGTAGTGCCACTGTTGTAAAA
>NW_006399766.1:8182500-8219799 GCF_000299155.1 Elephantulus edwardii | reverse complement strand
ATTGGGATCGCCCAGTAAACATTCCCTGGGACATGGTCTGAGTCCCAGTAACTCATCTGTTATCTTGCTAGCTGTAGAAACTTAACCTGGCAAACATTAAAACACTGTACTTTTAAAAGTTAAAAAAAAAAAGGGATATATGATTAGGTATTATTGTCATGACAGGACAGAAGGCTGCACAGTGGAGTGGACCTGCGGGGAGGGATTGTAAAACAATGAAAGAATATTTACTTTTCAAAGAGGAGAGTGTACTGGGGGGGGGGAGGTGGGCAGGGAGAAAAGCGCAACAATGAATTAATAGAAATCCCAAATCTCTGTAAACTTTCATTAAAATAATAATAATAAACCAAAAATAAAGAAAATGCATGGAGATTAACAACCTTTGCTACAAATGACCCAGATATTTGTTATGACTCAGGAGAGGTAGAGGCTCCAGGTGGAAGATGTTTACTACTTTCTGACCACCTACATATCTAGCCAAAAGAATTCCATAGATCTCCTTCTGTAAATATCTACATTATTTTGCCCTAAGGTTATTACAGAGCTGTAAAATCTTTTGTTCTCCCAAGTTGATAAAGGAGACAAGGCAGCAGGTTTGTAGTTAAGAACTCCTCCTAGGGTCTTTGGCTCTGAAGTTATGCATTTGGCTGTGTACCTTAAACAGCAGGAATAAGATGTAGTAAACAGCTGCTTTATTTTCTCCTCGCCAAGCATGCTGTATATTGCTTGAGCAATAGGCTAGTGCGCAAAAAAAGCAAGACTCGCTTGTTTTAGTATCAGCATGGGGAGGCAATCAACATTGGCAAAGGGGTATACTACCTTCTGTTCTTCATTAGAAATCAAAGTTGCATGATCTTGTAAACTAGGAAGCGGGCTGAGGGGCTCCCTAGAGAGTGTAAACTGTTAATGCACTCAATTTCTAACCGAGAGGGAAGGTGAGTCTACTCAAGGTGATTCAGAAGAAAGGCCTGCCAATCAACTTCTGAAGAAATGTTCCATTGGAAACCCTAAGAATCGTAGTCTTACTCGGACATACACGTCAACATTAGTGCTCCAAATGAACTCTGTAACAACTGGTAAGCTGGATGAAATGTCCATAACTTGGGGTCCAACCTCCTCTCTCCACGTTCCTTTTTTCAAAGGCATCTTACCATGTGTAGAATAAAGGCATTGGAATTATTTGGAGTCAGGGAGGAAAGAATAGGTCTCAGGTGGTGGGATCCCAATAGTGGAATTCTGATACTGATCATAAACCAGAGACAACTGAAGAGGAAGCTGTTTGTGTGTAACATGTGTAATCAAGCGGGTCCCACACAGGAAGCTTTGTCCATCTAAGAAATAAAACAGCTAGGAGAGAGATAGCGTGGCAGGTGACAGAGGGGCAGCATAGCAATGTCCTGGGACAGATGAAAAGTATCAAAACTAGCTGTTTTTCCATTATTCTGTGGTTTCCTAGAAAGTTTTTATTCTACTCGAGGAGGACTGCGTGGTCTTCAGTGGCTGCACTGGTCAGTAATTAAAAGTAAGCTTGATCTCAAGAATATGGAGCTGACTCACCTTGCAATGGTTCAAAAAGTGCAGTGGGTGAATTAAAAAAAAATAATAATGGTCCACTTGGCAATGAACCTCAAATATGGGAAATATTTGCACAGTAGATTGGCAGGCTAGGCCAGGTTTGCAAATCTGAGTAATCATCAGAAGCTAGAGGATATTTTTAAATCTACTGAATTAGGAACTCAGAAGAAGCTGGGATGGAAAGAGAGCTCTGGTGGCCGAGTGGCAAGGAGCTGCACTGCAATCCCAAAGGCAAGCAGTTCAAATCCACCAACTGCTCAGCGGGTGAAGGATGGGCAATCTCTGCCCATGCAATTAACTGCCTTTGAAAATCCACTGAAAGGTCAGCTTTGGGTCGGTTCCTATTCTATGGTACCCAACAACAACAACAACAACATGTATACTTCAAAGTACATAGTCAATGAAATGGATTACCACAGTGGCTGCAGCAATGATTGGGAGGATGGTTTCAAACCAGGAAATGCTCCCTTTTATTGTGTTAGGAATCACAGGAAACGGTGGTTCAAATGCACAGACAAAAACCAAAAGTAGTGGTTTAAAATCATCAACTGCTCTACAGGAGAATGACCTGGTCACCAGTCTTCATAGAGATTACACCTTTTGAAATTCTATAGGGCAGTTCTTCTCTGTCCTAAAGGGGTGTGAAGAGTGAAATCGATTTGGTGACAGTGGGCCCTGACGCTCATCAAAAGACTCCTCCAAAGGAGTAAAAAAGAGAATCTACAGTCTGGAAAACTATTTTTGGCAATGACACGTCGGACAAAGGACTAAACTGTAAAATTTATAGAAACTGTCAACATTCCAACAACAAAAAAAGACAAACAACCCAACTAAAAAAAGATGCTAGAGGACACAAGCAAATATTTAACTAAAGACATCGTTCAAGTGGCCAACCAATAGATATCAATGTCCTGGATCATCAACTATTAGAAAGATGGAAATGAAAACAACAATCAGGCATCTGCTCAACTCACTATTAATAAGAAAGTGAAAGGGCAAGGTGATATACAAAAATAATAAGGCCGAGGCAAAGGAAAACAATGCTCAGTACCAAGAGTTAAAACTAATAAAAGGAAACACTAATGCATACACAACTCTATAATATTAATAACAATAATTATGAGTGGACATACTGTCAGACAAGCCAACTTAGTAAAAATGGGAAGGAAAATGGGGCCATATCTAGGATTAAATAGAATTGTGGCAGCAGCTATTTCTACATATACAATTGTATATGCTGCAAATAAATCTATTAATGCAGTCATATTTATATTATAGGCTAAGAAGTTGTGCTGCAATCTTGAAGGTGCACAGTTCGAGGCCACCAGCTGTTCTGTGGGAGAAGGATGGGCAATCTCCTCCTGGGCTATTAACTGCCTCTGAAAACCTGTCAGAGAGTCAGCTGTAGTTCCGTTCTGACTCAATGGTACACAACAACAGGCTATACATGTAAGGGCAAAGTTATATAACATTCCTAGGTTTAAAGAAACCCCTTGAAATCCTGATTCATTGGGCTAAGTCATTATAACAGTCTCCAAAAACAATGGTGGATATCTTACATTTTAAAAGTTACTGACGTCTTTAAAGTTTATAAGCATAACAGTATGCTTATACCATTGTCTTTTTGTCACTGATTCAAGTCACTCAGCATAATCTACTATAAATTTATTCACCAATTATTTATCATTCCTTAGTGTTGCATAATATGCTAATGTGTGAATTTACCATAATTTCCATGGCCCTTTATTTACTGATGAATGAATGAAAAACTGATATAATTTGTAAAAGGTCACTGAAAAGTATGTTTTTATAAAAAGCTTACAAGTGAGTTGAGTAAAAGGTACACGCTTCGAATCTACAGGTTACTATGGGAAAAGAATGGGAAATCTCCTGTTGTGTGACTTATGGCCTCTGAAAACCTGTTGGAAGGTAAGCTATAAGATGATTACAACTTGATACCACACATCAACAACAGAACAGCCATCTAACATGCAACTACTGGTCTTTCTCCACTAGCGCAAAGAGGAGTAACTACATTAAAAGACTCAAGGAAGCAATAGGTGCATGTGAACCTAAGGCTGCACTACTTTGAGACTGGAGAATTAAATGATGCCCAGCTAGTCATAGTAAATGCCTGATTGGGATCACACTAGAAGATGCTGGCCATCCAGGAGAAAAATCAGGAATAAAACCTCAAAATTCCAACAATGACCAGACTTAACTGGAGGAAGCCACTGAGGCTACACTCCTTAGACATCAAATGAATAAACAGCAAATGAGTGAAAAGCAAATGTTTCCCCAAAGCAAAAATATTTTTTCAGGAGTGAAAATGTAATACTTACACTTTAATCATTAGAATTGAAATAATGTGTGTGTGTAATAAGTATTAAAAAATAAAAAGTTGCCTTCTAGTCAACTCTGATGCATGGAAACCCTATAAAACAGAGTGGAAAGCAGAGTGGAACTGCCCATTGAGTTTCCCAAGGAATGAATTTTCATAGAGACAGATACAGTGCCTACTGGGTTCTAACTTGTGAATTTAACCACTTCACCACAGCACTCCTTACATAAGTGTATGCATATGTTTTTATGTGTCACTTTGTTGAAACTAAGAAAAAAAAGCTGTATACTATATTTAGCACGCATGCAGTTAAACGAAAGAATTGTAATCCTGCATTATAAAACAATTTTAAAATGCCATTTCAAGTGACCCAGGAAACATTACTTACTGAAAAGGGTAAACCATTTTGAAAGTCAACGATGTGATTATTATTTTCAAAATTTCAGAAGAGGACTTCCTATGAATTACAATGATTAAAAGAAGAATCAAATGTATTTACCATAGGTCTTTGTTCTTGTGAAGGTCATTTAATATTCTATGGCAAATACCTTTAAAAGTAAGACACTCTAAACTCAAAATAAAAGATGCTTGCTAAAATAGAAAAAAAAGCATCAACATTGATGGGAGGAAAAGAAAAATATCTTTCAAAGAAAAGTAAAAAACGTACATCACATACAAAATCGTAAGCATTCTTTTAGCAATTTAAAAATGTATAACACAGTGTATTTTTAGATCTGGTTTTTTTTTTCTTTTATTAAACATTACTTGACACTTGAATTTATTTGTTGTTGTTAGGTGTCATCAAATGAAGCACATCTTATAGTGGTCCTACCAACAGCAGATCTGAACTCTGTCCTGTCTCTGCCAGTCCTCATTATCATAATGAATTTCCACTAGATGTATTACTTGTGTGTAAATATTGCACCAGGTGGGGTTTCCCCCCCTGAAAATGTAATCACTTTCACCTAATTATTCAATTAAAATTATTATGAGACCAAGGAGCGTAGTCCATTACTCAGCTCAAAAAAGAAGTCACCTTGAACACAGATGTTTGGCCTAACAGTCTCTTGGCAGTGCAAATTTTTATGAAGGGAAAAATTAACTGAGTGCATCCAACCAACACAATTCAAGATTCAAAATAGTAAACATTTTTTTCTTCTTCCACAAGGAAAAGAAAGAATTCAAAGCTGGAAAACATTCATTCTAGAAACTGTATCATCATGAACAGATTTGAACATATAAATCCCTAAAGTTGATCATACCAAGATCCTAGAAATCTTAGAAATAAAGGAAACTAAATTTTTATAACTCTTGAGCAATTTAAAAAAAAACTAGCTGCAAAACCCAAATATACATGGATCCCTCTGCTACCAGTGTTATTCCATATTAAGGCTAATTTGTGTTAAACTCTGTTCTGCTTATCTAAAAATGTCTATTTTGCCTGTGTTCACAATTTTGCTAGATTTACAATTTTGCTAGATTTGCAATTTTAGTGATAGTTTCCCCCTCACAAATCTTGAACATACTTTGTTGTTGTTGTTGTGTGTGTACTATCAAGTCAGAACCAAATCATTGCTGGCCCTCCAGTAGATTTTCAAAAGCAGTGAATCACGCTGTCGTTCTCCTGTGGAGCAGATGGTGAATTTGAACGGCATACCTTTGGATTGGCAGCACAATTCCTTACCACTAATCCACCAGGGTTCCCTGAACATACTCTACACTGCCTTTTTTATACTCCTTCTTTTGTAGTTATGAAGTCTGACATCCATCTAAAGGAACACTGGTGGCACAGTGGTTAAGAGTTGCATTGCTAAGCCAGAAGTGAGGTGTTTGAAGCAAGCATCCCATCTATAGGAGAATGATGCAATGAAGTAATCTACTTCTATTAAGATTTACAGCCTTGGAAATCTTATGGAACAATTTTACTCTGTCCTGCAGGGGTCCCTGTGAGTTAGAATCACCTTGATGGCAGTGAAATATTGATCTAAATTCCACCAATCCGTAGTAATCTATCTTCATTCATGATGACAATCAATAAAGAGTACATTTCAACATCAAGAAAACAAACATCCTCACATATGAACCAAATAGATAATATCGTCATAGATGAAGGAATGTTTGAAGTTATTAAGGATTTAGTTTCATTGGATATATAGTCAATACCATGGTACCAGAAGTGGGGGGGGGGAATCACAAGGCATACTGTATTATGAAAAATCTGCTCTTAAGTTATTATTGAGCAAGGCTATCAGTTTAAAACTAAGGTGGGCCTGATTCAAGTCATGACATTTTCAGATGTTTCCTGTGTATTTAAAAGTTGGACACCAAATAAGTCTGAACAATTGATTCCTTTCAATTGTAGTGTTTATAATAAGCATTGATTTTTCCATGGACTGACAAAAGAACATCTTACAGGAAATGCAACCAGATGCATGTAAGAGGCAAGGCACTTTGCCTCACATACTTCAGGCAAGTTACTGGGAGGGGCCAGGCCTTGAAAAAAGGCATCATATTGGGAAAGGTACAGGGTCAGTGAAAGAGAGGAAGACTCTTAACGAGATGGACCCATATGGCGACCACAGGTCATGTTGGAGATCCTAAAGATAGAGAGGATAGGGCAAAGTTCTGATCTGTTGTTCATAATGTTGCTATGAGTCATATTTGACTTGAGCAACAACAATAACTTTCTTATTTTTTTGGCACTGTGTTGTGCCATTGAGTTGAGTATGACTCATACCGATGCTATGAACAACAGATATGAATCCTGTCCTATCCTGTGCCATCTTCATCTTGGACACACTTAGGCCCTTTCATTGCAGTCAATCCATCCCACTGATTACCCTCCTCTTTTTCACTGACCCTCTAGCTTTCCAAGCACGATGTCACTTTCCAAAGAATAGCCTCTCCCAGCAACATGATCAAAGTATATGAGACAGAGTTTTTCCCTCTTTGCCTCCAGGAGCGCTGTGTATTTTTCCCAAGCTGTATCTGTTTGTTCTTCCAGTAGTCAGTGCAGTCCTCCAGCACCACAACTAAAAGGCCTACATTTTTCGGTTTAGTTCTAATTCTTCTCTGACTTGACCTGTTGTACAGCTGTTGTTGGGTGTCGCTGAGTTGGAATTGACCCATAGCTGACCCTCCAGTGGATCTTCAGAGGCAAATTTCCCATTTTTCTTCCACAGAGGAGGTGGTGTATTTGAACCATTGCAGTGCAGTTTCTTACTACTAACTAGGCCATCAAAGTTCCCTAGTATTAAGTTCTAACTAGTACTAAGATCTTTTAACTATGAAGTCAATTTTATCGTGTGGCTTTAAGACTGTTTGATTCTCAGCAGTGCCATCCACTCAAATGAAACACCCTCAAGAAAACAAGTCTATGGTTGTAAAGTTTCTGATCATACTAATTCTTTTAACTGCTTTCATATCAACAGCAGATAGAGTAGTAGACACGTTTTTATGTCAGTAACTTCAAAAGGCAGACTATTCCCTGCATATTATTTTGTTGATGATATAGCCCAAGGTTTATAGAGAATTTCTGGCTCAGCTCCCCCTCTTCCTTAAGCCTGAAGCTTAGCTTTCTATTAAAACAAATGAGTTAATTTGCCCTGTGTCAGGGTTTCTAGTATTAGCTTCTAACCCTAGGGAAGTACAAGAGTTAGTGCTCAGAGTTACATTACCAACAATGAATTCAACCCCTCTGTCTAAATCTTTTACTATGACACATGAACCCTTTTTATCTCACATTTTTTTAATCTAAATTAGTTTTTATTTTGTATTTGGTTGCATGCAGAATTTGCATACATGGTGTTTCCTCCATATACATTATGCTGTACACCTTCCTTCATTCACACTGTGTCCTCCACAATCATTTCCACACATGATGTTTTATAAAATTAATCATCACTACACTATGCCCTGTGTTTCAGGTCCCCACTGGATCCCTCTTAATTCCTTCACCCCTCCCTCTGCCCGCCAAACTCAGTGCCCCCTTGATTTCTCCCCTCTACTTCTTCAGTTCCCCGACCTACTCGCTTATCCTTTTTAGAAGAATGGGTTTTAAAATATTCAAATGGAGACTTGATAGAAATTCCAGCCTTCGCTACATGGGTAGCCATATGCGGATGAGCACGCCAGCCCAAAATTTGTGGTTCTGAATACAGGAGCCTTTTGTAAAATATTGTTTAATGTTCTACTCAAGGAAAATGGAAGTCTGCAAAGTGAGATAATTAAATCCTCACAGACTTCACGTCTGAGAAGGTTTATTAATATTGAATGCAAGAATAGATTGTAATCCACCAGCTGCTCAAGGGAAGAAGGCTGAGCAATCTCCTCCTCTGTAATTTTTTGCCTCTGAAAACCCATTGGAGGGTCAGGCTCAGTGGCACACAAAAAGAGCCACAATTAATGCAGGGAGTTCTAGTGGATAAAGAGTTGCAATGCTAAACCAAAGGCATGAGATTGGAATCCACCAGCTGTTCCATGTGAGAAAGATGGGCAATCTCCTTCCACGTGATTGAGTGTCCCTGAAAACCCACTGGAACATCACCTATGAGTCAGTTCTGACTCACCAACACATAACAACAACTATTAATGTTGTTAATAGAGCTGTGGATGGCATAGCTACTAACTCAGTTTACCAGTCATGATTTACAGCCTCAGAAACCAGCTGAGGACCAGCTCCCAGTCAGTTCCAACAAGACAAAAAATGACTTTTCCTATTGGTGGAAGATCTATCAACAATCTGCGTTATGCAGATGACACAACCCTGCTTGCTGAAACTGAGGAGGACCTCATGCACTTGCTGTGGAGGGTCAAGGACTGCAGCCTTCAGTATGGACTGAGGCTCAACGTCAAGAAGACAAAGATTCTCACCACTAGACCAATTGGCAGCATCAGGATGGATGGCGAAGAGATTGAGATTGTTCACAGCTTCAGTTTGCTCGGCTCCACAGTCAACACTCTTGGTACCAGCAGTCAGGAAATCAAAAAGCGTATCGTGATGGGAAAGTCTGCTGTTAGGGACCTCTCCAAAGTACTGAAGAGCAATGGTGTCTCTCTGGAGACTAAGGTGCGCCTGATACAGGCCATGGTCTTTGCAATTGCTTGTTATGCATCAGAGAGTTGGACAATGACTAGGGAGGACAGAAGGAGAGTGGATGCCTTTGAGTTGTGGTGCTGGAGAAGAGTACTGAATGTACCATGGACTGCCAGGAAAACAAACAGATTCATCTTGGAGAGGATTAAACCAAGCTACTCCTTGGAGGCAAGGATTCTGGGGCTTCGTCTGACATACTTTGGACATGTTGCCAGGAGGGACAGGTCCTTGGAGAGGGACATTATGCTTGGGAGGGTGGAGGGACAGCACAGGAGGGGAAGACCCTCTATGAGATGGATTGATTCGGTGACTGGGGTAATCGGGATGGGTGTCTCAGAGGCAGTGCGGTTGGCGTAGGATAGAGCAAGGTTTAGGGCTGTTGTGCATAGGGTTGCTATGAGTCGGAAACGACTCGACGGCACATAACAACAACAACAACATTGCTGTTTTGATGATTAAGGTGAACTTGACCCAAGTCATGCGTTTTCAATGGCGGTCAAAAGCTGAACTATGAAGAAGAAACAGAGGAGGAGAATAAGTGCTTTAGAATTACTGTTTTGCAGACTAGTGGGTGACCACATCATGCATTTACAGACCACAAGCACAAAGGAGCCTTAGAAGGAATAAAGCTAGACTATTCTTTTGTGGTGAGGATGGCACAAATTGGGTTCATTTACAATAGAAATGGCAATTGCGAAGTCAGTTGCTGAAAGAGGGCATCATGGTTGGTAAAGCAGGTCAGAAAAGAAAGGAAATAAAAATCCTGATGAGAGAAACTGACCCACTAAATTCAAGATTGAATTCAAACATACTAAGGAACATCAAAGTGTCACAAGAGTGGTCAATGATTTGTTCCTTTCTCCATAAGGCCACCATTAATCACAGCTGAGAGAAGGCATTTAACAGTACCACTAACAAGAACATGACTATTCCTATTATAGTTTTCTATTTTTCTGAGACATAAACACTTTAACAAAATTAAAAAATTCCATTTCTATCTATGCCAAAACAAATGTGACATGAGTGGACAGCTCCCTTTCAAAATTACTCTCAGCGAACAGTTTCCTCAAGCTGTCCATCATAGAGGTTACTGTTGCAACAGAAATAAACTCATCTCCATCATGCACCTCCTCCTTTACACTAATATTTAGCGTCAAGTAGAAGAGACTGCAGAACAACTTTAAAAGACAGATAAAATGAGGGATTAACAATCCATGATTGGAAATCAGGAGAATTTCAGAAGGTTTCGAAATCCCGATATGTGGCTTTCATGTGTAAAATGGTGGTTGTTATCATCAGCATCGTAATTATTATTAATCAATCGGGCCTCACAATCTTAAGCTCATGTTGTATGAGTTCTTCGAAAAATGGGAAGCCACTTAATTATTTGGCACTATTCATGTCTATGAGGCTTTTCTTTTTAAGAATAGCAAAGGATCACACATAGTGGAATTAAATAGTCTTTTGAGTCCAGGGGGAAATAAGGGAGGGAGGACAGAGCACTGATCTTGATGCTGTTCTGACTCATGCTGAGTGTCCGCAGGTTTTCCAGGTGGGAAATGACTGAAGGAGTGGATAGCCTATTTGTTTCCTCCTCAAATAGCTAGTGGATTTGAACCACCCACCTTTCTTTGGATTAGCAATTGAGCAAATAAGCCACTATGGTACCAGGGCCCCATTACCACATGGCCTCAAATACTCCTGAGTTCTTTCTTAGCCTTGCGGCCTTAACAGTCTGGCCATATCTATAAACATGGAGATACAGAATACCATGCATCATAAGTCTGTTTATGAAAAAAGAATGAGAGAAAATTCACACCCGACACTTAAAACATTATCCAGCCATTGGTTATCATTCAAGGATTATTGGCATCACTGTGCATTTTGCTGTACCACAGTACAACCTGTTTGGTTACTCTGGTGGAGAATAAAGCCATTGTAATAAGTGGTAAAAATGGCATGCCTTGATATGTTTGGAGCCGTTTCCTGGTTTACTAACCATCTTTCAAATCATTACCATGAGTAGTGGAAAATATAGTGCCACCTGATTATGAAGAGGGGAAGATGCCTCTCAAAGCAGTGGAAATAATTTATTACTTATCCAAATGCAAGCTCACACGCTGAAATTAGGAAAAGAATCTAACATATCTCTTTTAAATATTCATGGGCAATAAAAACCCTGGCTGTTTGATTGATTTAACAGGCAAGTGAATGTTACCTTCACTCTGCATAATTGCCCCATAAGCAGTATAACGTTGGCAATAAAAAAAACCCACAAACCTCTGACATAGGCATTTAATTGAGAAGAAAATGGGTTAAGGCTTATCATCAAGTGCAAGGGCACTTTGTTTATTAATGAAAAACAGCTTTTCTGTAGTGGATATAAAGTAAACAAGAGAATTATGACTTCATATAAATTTCAAATGCTTTTTTTCTTTTACTACAACACTCTAATGTGTAACAAGGGTTTCAGGAGGGGGAGGGCATTAAAGAAAATTGATTTAAAATACCCATTACTGTAATAATTTTATTTTCTCCAATTCCTCACATAATTTATTCCAAATCTCCCTCTACATTGCATCGAACGCCAGACTTTTCAATTAAATATTCAGTGGGAACATCAACACAATTGATTTCGCTAACAAATTATTATGTGTTTCTCTTCTCTCTAACTAGTTTGGAATTTATCAAAGGGTCTGACTTATAACCCTGGACACCGGAAAACCCTGCACCACTCATCCTTTTAACTCCACATCATATCTTTAAAGTCACAGCAGCTTATTAAAGACTAGCACAAGAGAATTCGAGAAGGATATTATCTCTGACACCATGGAGTTTTCATCAAAGCTTTAAGGCACCAAATCCACTTTATTTTCCTTGTCAAACAGCTCTTAGTTTATTATGGGCTAGAGATCTTATACAAGCAGAGTCAGGACTGAAAGAGGTTTGAAGTTTATCTTCTTTTCCAAGGTTATTTATAGTTTCCTCTAAATTATCGGTTCTGCTTAATTAATTATTGAATTAGAGACTATCTTTTGGTTACTCACATATATAGACTGCATATCATATGGTGCATTTTATTTAATTGAGAGAGATGCATATAATCTGGTGTGGGTTTCTAAAAATAATGGAATATTTAAGTTTGTCTACCCTTCACCACCCCTTTTTAAAAAATTTATACTAGTTTATTTACAAAATCCAAATATGTTGTTTTCCAGACCAGAGTATTTTTCTTCTTGGAACATACACATACAAGCATAATGTATACATACTCTCACACTTACAACCCTCACGCTTTCTAATT
This sequence comes from Elephantulus edwardii, assembly GCF_000299155.1. NCBI lineage: Eukaryota > Metazoa > Chordata > Mammalia > Macroscelidea > Macroscelididae > Elephantulus > Elephantulus edwardii. The sequence goes on along the minus strand of NW_006399766.1, from coordinate 8,207,484 downwards.
TCTTTCCTTGTTGCTGTTTAGGTGCCAACAAGTTGACTATGACTCTTGGCAACCTTCCAAACAAAAGATCTGAACCTTGCTCTATCATGCACCACCCTTATCATACCCAACATACTCAAGGCCAATGTTACAGTTCATGTGTCAATCCATTCTATTAAGAGTTTTCCCTCTCTTTCAATGACCCTCCACCTTTCCAAGCATGATGTCTTCTCTCCAAGGACTGGCTCATCCTTAGGTTAGGTAATCTAGAATACATGTTAGTAAAACAAACCCGAAATATAACTATTTATCAAATGCATGTGATGTTAGTGATGCTCTAGTAAGCACCTTTCACAAGGATCCAGTGAAACGAAGTGTGTTATCCCAAATGAGGAAACAGAAGTTATGTTACCATGGATTCCATGGCTACATGTTGTAGAGTTATCGATACTGTTTTTCGGTATTTCCCTGTTTGTGATGCTGAAACACGGAAGTCCCTTTTTTGAGGGATCCTTCAGTATTATAACTCAAGGCTTGAATTTTCCCATTCTTTCAGCTTGAGAAATGCCAAGTGAGTTCTTCCCTTTTGGTTTTGTAACTGTAATTCTTTTCATATTATAACACTTGATTTTGACTCCTCCAGCTCTCCTTGGAAATCATTTGACTGTGTAGATCATAACAAATTATGGAAAACATTGAGAGGAATGCTGATACAAAGCCTAAACATAGATTAAGAAGTTATCCAAGCAAAACAAGAGAACATTGCAAAGTTTCAAATCAGAAAAATGCATGTACCAAGGTTGGACCTATCCCCCATGCCTTTACTTTCTTCTTCTTCTTTTCCCCCCCTTGTTGTGTACCACCGAGTCAGATCCAACTGGCACCGAAGGAGGAGAATCTGGCGGATTTTAACCGTGTACCTCTGGGATTACAATGCAACTTCTTGTCACTAAGCCACCAGAGCTCCCTTCCCCCATGCCTTTTCAGTCTGTATGTTAAGCAAATATTTCAGGACTTGGAAAAAAATGAAGAAGAATGTAATGTGAGGTTTGGAGCAAGAGTCATCAACAACCTTTGTTATGCAGATAACATGACCTTGCCTGCTGAAAGTGAAGAGGACTTGAAACACAGGAAATAAAAGACCACACACTATAATATGGATTATGTTTCAAGAGCAAGAAGATAAAAATCCTCAGCACTAGAACCGCCAACATCACGACCTCCCAACTGTCATTGTAGAGGAGTCAGAATCAGTTCATCACTGAGCCTACAGCAGCATTTAAGAGGTTATATAGCGCAGAGCAGGAAGAGATTGTCCATCTCTCTCCTATAGAGAAATTGACGGGTTTGAACCACACTCATTTGAGTTGGCAGTGCAACTCCCTCCACAACAGAGCTCCTCGACATCATTGTAGATGGTGAAAATATTAATGTTGGCAATGATTGCATTTTACTTGGATCCACAATCAGCAACCATGTTAATAGCAATCATGAAATCAAAAGATTGGAAAGCACTGGGGAAATCTGCTGGCAAGGACTTCTTTACAGTACTAAAGAGCAAGAATGTCAATTTAAAGACTAATGTGCACTGGATGCACACCATGGTGTTTTCAAATGCTTCCTATGCAATTGAAAGTTTGACAATAGGGAAGACCAGAGAGGAACTGATTCCTTTAACTGGGGAGTAGATGTACTGAATCTTGCACGGGCTGACAAAAATCAGACTTGGAAGTAGTTTGACTAGTGGGCTCCTTAGAGGCAAAGATGGTGAAACTCGGTCTCGCATATTTTGGGTGCATTGTCAGGAGGAGTCAGTCTTTGGAAAAAGGCATCATGGTGTGAAAGGTAGAAGGTAAATTGATGCAGTGATGACAACAGTGGGCTGAAGCCTGACTAATATTGTGACAAAGGCATGTGACAGGGCAAGGTTCAGGTCTGTGGTTCACTGTTGATTGCTCTTTAGTTGATCACGACTCATAGCGATTCTATGAACAAAAGACCTGAAGTCTTTTGATAACTATCACCATTTCAACAAGTTCATAGAGTTTCCATAGGTATGTGGTTTAGGAAGTGGATGCTACTCCTGCTTCCAAACCTGTCTTAAACTGGGAGCTCTGCCAAATGCTGTCCACCACGGGCAATCATTATGGTGTTTGACACCCTAAATGCACAAGGCTGAGTATCATAGCAAACCCAGATTAGCTCCATATGGCAATTTGACAGAGAGTGCTGTATGACTTAGAAGACTGTCCCCCCAAAATATAACAACACTAGACCCGAGGACCACAGGCATGAAGGCCCCACTGCATTTTAAATCCAAAGGCCTCCATGAGATCATTCATTCCATAATCATTCCCAAACACTCCTATTGGCCCTAACCAAAAAAGCAAGAGCTCTATAAGTCCCAGTCAACTAGATGGCATCTAACAATGATGTAACAACAATCTTCAAAGCTGATCATCTGGCTTTTCTTCTAGTTTGTCTTTGTCTAAAATCTCCATCGAAATATGAACACCATGGATGGTCTAGATAGTGGCCTTATTTCTACCATCATAAGTTACAAGTCATCACACCAAGGTAAACTGTTAGGTAGGCAATGAGATTTGAGCAGAGACCAACTCCTCTGATTATTTCTTCTCATTTAATCTACAGACAGTATTCGCTCAGTCTGGTTTGGGGTGTGGCCTTTTAAAAGGAGTCTGCCCATAACTCCTTTTCTTTGGTTTAATTGAGCTATTTTATGTCCTGCACATCTTTTTTTTTTAAAAAAAATTTTTTTTAAATTTTATTATTTTTGTGTGAGTGTACCGTCAAATCAGATCTGACTGGTACAGGAGATTGCCCCTCCTTCCCCAGCAGAGCATCTGGTGGATTCGAGCCATGTGCCTCTGGGGTTGTAGTTGCAGCTCCTTACCACTAGGCCACCAGAGCTCCCCTGCCCTGCACATCTTAACAAGCATCTGCCCTGATAAATCCTACAACTGTAGAACAAGCCTGGATCTCACGTTTTGGCTCCAGCATCATCTGGCTTTTGCTAGTTCATGAATTAGAGGGTCAGACCCTTAACCACATGGATTGGCATGGTGACTGCTGCAAGGGGCTTGAGCATGTCTGAAATAATGAGGAAGCCAGAGGATAGGGCAGGGTTCAGATCTATTGTTCATAGGGTTGCTATACACCATGCTCAACTCAATGGTACCTAAAACCAACAGATGTCGCCTCAGTCCTATATAATCAACCCTGTTGACGCACAACATACTCTTGATGCACTTCTGACTTCAACTGTGGCTTTGGTGGCCATGTTTTACAAGCTGTGCTAGTTTCCTCCAGTAAGTTTGAATGTCTAGTAAGTTAGCCCAGAAAGGAGGACCAGTGGTGGTGAAATTCTCACTATCCATGCTGGAACTCAGGTACAATTTCTATCCAACACACCTCATACATAGCCACTACCTGTCTGTCTGTGGGAACGTATGCATTGCAATGAAGCTTAAAGTCTAAAAAAAGCTAGCTAGAAAGTTCTGGAGATCTACTTGGGAAAACCAACCAATGAAAATCCTGTAGATCACAGGGAAATGGAACATGGGATAGTGGAAAACTGGTAGCATTTCATCGTGTTCAATATGGCGTCATAGATCACAATGATCCAATCTGCAATGGATCATGGGATAGTGGAAGACAGTCAGCATTGTATCCTTTTCTATATGGTTTCCCCATGAATGAGGAACTGAATCCACTGCAGTTAAACAAAGAATCCCAGAAGAACTGGTGATTTTATATCCCAGTGGATACCTCTCAAACCACGAGGCAAGAGAGCTGGTAGATAAACACTCCAGCTTCTGTAAACTTAGCGAGGCAATTCTGAGCATCTTCTCCAGCAGCACTTTTTCGTTCTCAGAGAGTTTAAGCCAGGTTGCCACAGTGGAAACTAACTCAGAAGCACAACATTCATCTAACTTGCTCTTTTCATTTCATTTCCCACTCTGCTAATCTCTCGCTTGAGTTCCTTGGGTATATAACTTTCAAAAAAAATGCTCTGCGCCTAAGCCCTCGTGTTTTTTTTTGGGGGGGGGTGGGGATGGGGGAAGGGAGGGTATCAAGTTGAATAGGTACTTCAGGCTCAATGGGTGGAAAATGTGACTTGTGATCTTTGCCAGGAGGCAAATTTGCTTTTCCTGTCTTTCTTCCACTTGTGTGGAAAATCAGCAGACACTTTAATCAGAAACATGGGTGACCTCCCCACACACATCCTTTTCCCCCTTTCTCTTTCCCCACCACACTTGTCAACCCTCAACATACCTCTAAGTGCCCCTTCTCAATTGATTTCACAGACTATAATTGCTCCGTTACTCTAGCCTTTCTCAGAAGTAATAGAGTCTAGTAATGGTGCCTGCACACTCCCTCTCCCTTACTTTTTAAAACTCTTTAGTGCTTTCCAGACTACAGATTATGATCTTGAATTATTTTTGAAAGCATAGATCTCCCTGTTCCATCTTGTTCCTGTCTCCCAGGCTCCTCCAGGCTCACTGTCCTTCACTGGCAACCATTCCTCTCGTCAAACCAAGTGGCTTGCTAATATCCATGTATAAAGATGCTCACACTTAGTATCTTTTGCTTGTTTTCATCCTCATGCCTCAGTATGCCTTCCTACCCTTGTCAAATTGGCTAGCTCCTATTCTTTTAAAATCAGGTTCAGAACTCATCCCCTACAAGAAATCTAGTTAGCTATATTCATATTCTGACCCAAAGAGTTGAGAGTCCTCTTTTTGTTGCTTCTCCAATCCTGGACACACAGTTTAAGATGTTCACCTTGTATGCATATCTTTTCAACTCTTGCACATATTATGATACAAATTGACTTCTACTTCAGTCTTGCCTGTAAGTTCAGAAAGATATAAATCTTGGTTTACTATCAAAAATTAAGACTCGTGTTTCAATAGTGGTATAAGAACTCAGTAAGCAGTTTGTTGTTGTGGTGTGCCATCAAGTCAAAACTGACTTATGGCTGATCATCCAATGGGGTTTAAGAGGCAGTAAACCACATGGGGAGAGAATGCCCATCCTTCTCCCACGGAGCAGCTGGTGGATTTGAACTATTTTCCTTTGGGAGTACAACACAACTACTTATCAATTGACTAGCAGAGCTCCACAGAAAACTGAAAGGGAAAGAAGTTCATTAAGAGATATTTGTTTTTAACATATAATCCATTCTTAACCTAGGAGAATGGATGCAAATTACCTTTTGTTCATGAAAAATAATATTAATAGGATTTAAAAAAAATATATGTGGTGTCTCTTTGGAGAGGAAGGTGCCCCTGATACAGGCCATGGTTTTTGCAATCACTTGTTATGCATCAGAGAGCTGGACAATGACTAGGGAGGACAGAAGGAGAACTGACGACTTTGAGCTGTGGTGCTGGAGAAGAGTATTGAATGTGCCTTGGACTGCCAAGAAAACAAACACATTCATCCTAGAGAGGGTTAAAGCAGGCTACTCCTTGGAGGCAAAGATTCTGGGGCTTCGTCTGACATACTTTGGACATGTTGCCAGGATAGACAGGTCTTTGGAGACGGACATGATGCTGGGTAGAGGGACAGCGCAGGAGGGGAAGACCCTCTATGAGGTGGATTGATTCAGTGACTGGGGTAACCGGGTTGGGTGTGTCAGAGGCAATGCGATTGGCACAGGATAGAGCAGGGTTTAGGGCTGTTGTCCATAGGGTCGCTATGAGTCGCAAACGACTCGACGGCACATAACAACAACAACATGTGGTCTGCAGATTCTGTAGTATGAAAATGTATTAATTATAAAAATAGTACCTTCCATAGTCTTTTAATGAATGAACAATATCTAGGGGCCCAGTGGCATAGGCCACAGAGAGGTGTGTTAACACAGATGTTACACCTCACTGACTGTTCAAATCCACTAGCGACAGTATGGAAAAAAGATGAGCAAACTGCTCTTATTCCAATGACAATAAGAATTAATTACTTAAAAAATGTCATGTAACCATAACACTTGCATATTGTGAAAATACTTGCTAGACATGTATGACATTCATTTTCATGATTATTTTCACAGTTTGGCCTCTTACCTCTTCATGTAGTTCCCTCCACCGAGAATTAAATGTCTCAAGTTCTTCATTGATCAGTTCATCCATGACACCGCCATCTGTTAGGGTCTGGGCCAACACCCGAATCTGATTGGGGTTCTCCTCGGAATGTTGCATTAACTTATCAAGCGACTGAAATAGATTTGCAACAATTTATATGTTTCTTCTGCTCCTAAACAAGAAATACTGCATATAAACCTTAATTAGATTCCTGTGGAACTTACATCGAGCACCTCCGATATTTCCTCAGTTCCACCAGGAAAACTTTCGGTGGTTTTCAGTTTGTGTTCTACTTCACTCAGCCACTTGTTGGCCTTCTCCAAGTACGACAACAACTCATGCCAACATGCCCAGACTTCCTAAGAAGGAAAGGTACATCGCATATGTAATATTTTACCAGGAAGGTGACTATGAGACAGTGATGTTGTCATTTTTAAAACTTCTGTCACTGCAAGATTTGATGTTTTTCATATATCACCTTGTTATTTTGAAGCCGTTCATTTCAAGTGCAACTAGTAATTTTGATCTTCTAGTACCTTTGTAATTACAAATAATTAAGGAAATGTTTCATCACATGAATATATTAAAGATTCAGTAATTTGCTTTTAAGTATCAAAATAATTACACAACCATACAACCTAGAGCACGGAAATAAAAAGTATATGATAGTGCATATATGATACTAAGTTCTTAATACTACTTCAATTGTTAACACTTTTACTTGACTTTATTTTTCCAGCATGTATAAGTAATGTGTGAAATAAAAATAAAGCATCATGTATTAAATGATAGTTCTCTAACAGTATCCTTTATATTATAGATTGGGTTTTTCCCCTAAATTACTGGACTTCTATTTGTAGTACAGTGGAAACCTAAGGTTTCATTTAAGTGGTTTTGTCATTGTTGATGTAGACATTTTTATAGGTTATAGACATCTAGAAATACATTTATTAGATAATCACATTCAGATCCACTCATTGTCATCCAATCAGAAACAACTCCTAGCTGACCCTCCAAAGGGTTTTGGGGAATTGTCAATGTTATGGGAGGAGACTTCTCAGCCTTCTCCTCTGGAGCAGCTGGTGAATGTGAGCCACATGCCATTTGGTTAGCAGTACAACTCCTTACCACTAAACCATCAGAGTCCCCTAGCTGAAGGTGTTTGTTGTTGCTGTTGTTATGTGCTGTTGAGGCTCCTGAGAGTCACAGAGACCCTATGTAAAACAGCTCTGAAGCCTGACTTGCCCCGAGCCAATCTGACTGAGTCCTATACACTTACCTCCATCACCCCAGTTACTGTGGTAATACACCCATCTAGTGTCTTCTTCTCCTGTGCTGTCCCTCCACCCTATCAAGCATGATTTTCCTCTCCAAGGAATAGTCCTTCCTGGCCACATGTTCAAAGTACGGGAGACAGTAATGGTCGGTAGTAATTTGTTAGTAGTGGTGAATGTGTGCCATTGACTCCGAACTCACTTATAGCTCACCTTCCCTCAGATTTTTGGTGTTTGTAAGTCAAATAGAGGAGCCTGGCAATCTTTCTCCCTGGGAGCTTATGGTAAATTCAAATCACCACAATGGAGGCAGCCTTTGAGTTAGCACAACTCCTTACAGACTACATATACCAACAGACCTCCTTGCAATGAAACTGTTTGTACTTTTATTTGTAATAATAAATATGGTGTGAAGATCATGAGGAGTATTACATTTTAAATATACTGCAAAGGATTTTCTTGAGGTAGATCATTAAAAGTGTACCTAATAATTCAAGAATATGGTTATTTTAAATGATTTCTGCTATGCATTATAAAAGTGATTAAAAATATACATTAGCACAACTGAAGAGATGCAAAAACTGCTTAGAACAAACTACAGAAGAGGAGATATTTCATATCTTACAACAAAAAAGATATAATTAAATTTAATTGCTTAAAAATACCATGATAATAAAAACATATAAGCAAATTTTGCCCCATTAAAATAAAATCTTCTATTTATATAAAGAAAAGTCAGACAGAAAATTTAACAGACTAAAATTTGAAGCAGACCATTACCCTACTTAACTGATAAATATGAATATGGAAGGAACTCCAATAAGCCAATTACAAAACGAGCAAGCAACCAAATGGAAAAGGGAAAGAAAAGATATGAACCAGCAATTCAAAGAATAGTATATATATCCAATACATGTGAGAGGATATGTTTACTCTTGTAAAAGTTCAGAGGAGTATAAATCAAGATTACAATGAAATATTATATACTATGTTAATAAACGCACATGAGAAGTTTCAAAATCACTGGCCATTTAGGGTGTGTTTGTGTGTGTTAAAGTGTGTAATAGAATTTTTTTTTGTAAGTGTGTAACATAGAATGACCATTTTGAAAACTAACTTTTCAATCTCATTCAGATTTACATATCCTACAAACAGCCTCATTGCTTCACCTTTTTGCTATACATCTTCACAGAAACTGCTTTGGTTGGCCAACAAAAGACAGTTATAACAATGCTCAATTCAGCACGTTTTATAATAACCAAAAGTGAAAAGGCAATTTCACCTAAATGGGCAAGTAAAAATGAATAAATTTATCAAACAAAACAATGTGCATGACTCTTAGAAACAAAAATGTTGGCTGAAAAGTTGAGTTCTAAAAAAATGGCATTATCTGACCATTTTTGGAATGCTCAGAAGCAAGAAAAAATACAAAACTTCATGGTAAATAGTCTAGACAGCCATATGTTAGGATAATATATATTTTTAAAGAAAATAAACAAAAGGGTAAGGGGAGACAGACATGATATAGAAAAAAATAGAATTATGCTTAAAATATATATAATTTGTGATACTAAATATCAGGCAAAACTATAATAATTACAGTTGTGTACAACAACTTCCTTCTGCTCTCCACCACAAATAAGAGAGAAAGAAAGAAAAGTTTTAATTTAGTACAAACAAGACATCTACCAAGTTTACCATGATCTCGTCTTTGCTCAAAACTTCCATAAATGATGGAGGGCATTAGGATGTTCCTTCTTCAACTATGAAAATTAGCAATCTAAGTCACCTTGCCGGCCTACTAACCTTCATATTGCCTTTCCATTCTGTTTACAGCGTACCTCTACAAGCAAAATGAAGTCTTTTGCTTTAAAAGGTGGTAAAAATCTCCAATCTGGGTCATTTCCAGCTCCTGCTGGACTACAGGCTGTCTTCCTTCTGGGCAAAGATCCCAGTGGGAAAACATAAATATCTCCTTAAATACCCGAGGGTACTTTAGAGCTTTGAAGATAAGGGGATGAGATTGGTAATGTGTCTTATTAACTTTGGTGCAGCTTGAGGTAATGAAGTACCTTGCTGATTTTGCCATCAGGATGGATGGCCTCTCCTGTCCTCAATGCACCTGAAGGACACAGCTGGAGAGGCTGAATGGACCAGCTTGACAGGTCACATTGGCAAAAGGATATGGAGTTCTGCAGTCTGAATTGGAACTACACGTCACCTAAAATAACTGTTAAGCCTAACAGTTTGGAACTTAAAATGACTGTGAACTAACAGAGTTCAAAGAGATTTTAAAGGAGAGCATAAATGGAGAAGGACACTTTCATTCCAAATGGAAGACAGGGGTAAAATGGTAAGCTGCCTACCTGCTTCAATGACATTGAAATGTTGGAGAAAAGAACAAAGACAACATTTAAAGACAAAAACTAATGTAGGAAGTCACCCTGAACAACTATCAGGTAGTAGAAACCAAAAGGGAAATTAAGACAATAATCCTCAACACCGGACCAAAAGGCAACATCGTGAGAGATGGAGAAAACATTAGGAAGATATCTAGTTCCTATTTCTCATCTTTTTAGGAGGTGCATGAAAAGAATATATCTGGCAATTTTCATTGCATTGTCTCAAATAAATTCACTTATCCAGTTGTTGTTGTTGTTTAATGCCGTCGAGTCGTAGACGACTCATAGCGACCCTATGAACGAACAGCCTGAGCACTGTTCGTACATAGAGTTTCCGGAGGCAAGCCATTTTGGAAGTGGATGCCGCTCCTGCTTCCAGGCTTGATTTAGTCGGGAATCTCCAGCCAACACTGTTCACCATGGGTGCCCATTACCACGATTGGCACATCACTGTCACAGTGTTCAGCATCACAGCAACCACGAGTTACCTCTGTACAGCAACGCACAGACCGGTAGAGGAGGTTTAATAAGAAATAGGAAGTGTATATTGATTGTGTTTTGAACTGCCTAGTATGGCCAAAGGCTACTACATAAAATGTCTAATTCCTGAACGGTATAGTAGATGGGCTCACAAATGCCCTCATATTCTGAGAGCTGACATATGCAGATATACTTAAAAACAGAAACTTTCAGAAGCATAAGTTAAAAAGGTGTTCACTTTTAGGGGATGTGATAGAATCCTATTGATATGATTAAGTCTGAAGTTGTTGGTGAATTTTTCAAAGTATCATGAATTCCCAGGGAATCATATGCCTTTAAAGTCCTTATGAATAAGGCCAGCTGGAATCCCCAGATATACAGAACAAGCCACATCAGTGATGACAGAGCCTACAGAATAGGAAAAACAGACTTATCACAGACATGTGTAGGTATTAACACACGGAATAACAGTGGTGGTGTGTCAAGAAATAAAACAAGAATTTGAGCATTATGCTGACTGAACAAACTCAATCTCATAAGGACAAATACTGTGTAAGGCTATTATTGTGAAAATAGAAGGATAACTAGTAAAACATGTAGAGGACCCAAGAGTGGAAGGGATGGGAGTGGAGGGGTGAGGATGGGTAGGGGTGAAATAACAGGGTTGCACAGTTTGGGGAGGGGAAGGAAACGGGAAAGATGCAGGTGAAAAGACAGGATAATGATGGGCAAGGTCCAATGAATGGTGATTAATCTCATAAAACCTAACATATGTGAATGATTATGTGAAACACAACTGGAATGAAAAATGATGTGAAATACAATGTACATGAACTTTGTAAGCAAATGAATAAAACATTTTTAAAAATAGATAAATGCATATAAACAGTGCATTTTGGGTGGTGTAAATGTTGGTGGTTTAATCAAACTCCAAAGCACCTCAAGAGGCTGACCAGACACTATTGCTGAGAGGCCAAAAGCCTTGAAAACTTTGTGGAGCAGTTCTCATTTGTGAACAGGGGCTCTACTGAATTGGAATCAACCTGAAAGAAACTGAAGATAATAATAATAATATCAACACTAGGAGACCCACACCCAGTAATAGCAGGGGTTATGGAGGTTATCATGTAGGGGTTGTCACTCCTACATTGATATAAATTACAGAAACCACGAGAACAATCTCAAATGGTGAACAATGTTAGTACAGTTTCAGATTAAAACTCAAAGGAGAGTAAATTATTAAAGGAAATGAAAGGGAAAGGGATCAGATGAATGTTTTAAGAAACTAATAAAAAACGAGACTGGTTATTTGAAAAGTAAAACTGTTTCCTGCTTATTAATCATCAGGTTGAAGCTTCAGACAGATTGTATACATCTAAATTGTTTAAGAGACAGAATTTGTAACACAAAAGTAGATCATGTAAAATAAAACAAAATCTTTAAAATAAATACAATTTTGGCAAATGAAAACTCTGACCTTTTAAAAAATGCAAACATACCAACATGTGCATACTTAAATAAATAGATCTACAGATCACATCTTATAAAGACCTCCACAAGAAATAATAATTATTATAAGCAATCACTATATTCTCCATAGAATATCTTCCTCTTGAGATGCTTGAATTGTGGCACATTCAAATAGCTGTTCAGACAGAAATCCATCTCTAGAAATTTGAAGAAAATGTATTTATGACTTTTTGTGGTATATTAGTTTCTCTTTAAAAATTTTTCTTGAATTTTATTATTTTTTGTATGTGTACTGTCAAATTGGATCTGACTGGTACAGGAGGAGATTGCCTCTCCTCCAGCAGAGCATCTGGTGGATTCAAACCTCATACCTCTGGGATTGCAGTGCAGCTTCTTGCCATTAGGACACCAGAGTTCCCTGGTATATTAGATTCTTAATATTTGTCAGGCATTAGGCTAAGGACTCATTAGGCTAAGGACTTTACAACTATTTCATTTTTATCTCCTCAACCTCTCATCCCAAACTCATTGCCTTCAAGTCAGAACGCACTCACAGTTGACCCTCTGGAGGTTGTAAATCTCAAGGGAGATGCTGCTCAGCCTTCTCTCTTGGAGCAGCTGGTGGGTTCGAACCACAACAGAAGGACCACTGATGGGCTAGCATTGCAACTTCCTGCGGATTATGCCATCAGAGTTCCCTCTTCTCAGCCAGAGGGAATTACTTTTATTTCCATTTTATAGGTAAGAAAATGGTTCCTACATAAGTCCAGCAGAGGCTCAAATTCACACAAACTGCAAATGCTTGAGTGAAGAATTCCTAGGTGAACGTTTTGGGGTTCCCCCCTCTTGTATTCAACAATATGCACATTACCACATACTGAACTGATATATTCATTATCCTTGTCCATTTTCTTAACCCCAAGCTTTGTATATGGCCACACACAATAAGCAATCGATAAAGTACATGAAAATGAACTAACTTCCAAAGTCTTGCATTTGCCATTCAGCCTGGTGCACAACCACTGGTAGTTGGTGGTGAGGGTTTCTAGTTCCTTTTGTAAGGCCTCTTGTGCTGCAGCTGGGGCTTGGGCAATGACTTTATTCACAGAATCAGTGAGGAGCTTCACTTTCGTTTCTTTCTGTTGCGCCTCTTCTTTTGCTCTCTGAAAAACCAAAGGTGAGCACCTTAATAAAAGGACCACAGTTACACTTCCAAATCACTCTGTGTGTCATATACTTTCTTCTTCACAACCTCCCAGTTGGATTAATGAAAATCAACTCAATAATGTTTCAAATATAACCCAGAAATATAATTTTCATTATAATAAGAAACTTCTTGGGGGGGGCGGGGGCGGAAAACAACCCAGAATATGACAGAGCCTTACTCTCAGTAATCTGTATATTGGTAAGTATTTGTGATCAATTGTGTACAAGTCTGTATCAATAAAGCTATTTTAAACCAACAAGATACAAATATTTTAATACTAACTTGGCTCAAATATATAACATGATTTACAGTAGAAAATACTTATTGATGAGTAAATAATTATTTTAAATCAGTGAAAATATGACTGGCTGCTGTGTATCTTCGAGTTGGAAATGACCCATAGCTGACCCTCCAGCGGGTTTACACAGCAGTAAATCGCACAGGAAGAGATTGTCAATCCTTCTCTTGAGGAGCAGCTGGTGGATTTGAATTGTGTGCCTTTGGGACTGCAGTACAGTTTCTTACCACCAGGCCACCAGAGTAAATATAACTACTCAAATAAAAAAATAATTACCATAGGAGGAGGGAAGTATATTTGAGACTGTATTTTGATAAAGTAAAATTCTTTTCAGCAACTGTAAAACTATAAACTGCTTTATACAGGCAATCACTGACAATAAGAGAGATGCAATCAAAACCACAATGAGATACCGTCTTACCACAGGAGCAGTGGCAAAATTTCATAGGATAGCAAGTAGTAAATGTTGGAGAGGATTTATAAGATAAGAAATTTTATACATTGTTGATGGGGTTGTACAATGGTACAAGCACTCTAGAAGGCAGTTTGGTGCTTCCTCAAAGAGCTGAACATAGAAATTCCGTATGACCCAGCTATTCCACTGCTTGGAATATACCCTGAGAAAATGAGAACTGAAGCCTAAATAGAGACTTGTACACCAATGTTCATAGCAGTGTTATTCACCATCACAAGAACATGGAAACAGCCCAAATGTCCAACCACAATCAAATGGATTGAGAAATTATGGTACATTCACATGATGGAATTCTATGTAGCATGCAAGAGCAATGATTTTGTAAATCACTACCTAACTTGGGAGGGACTGAAGAACATTATGCTGAATGAACTAACTCAGTCCCATAAGGACAAGTACTGTATAAACCCATTATTATAGAATGAATATGAGGATCCAAGGCAGAGGTGGAAGCAGAGGGGTGAGGATGGGCAGGGGATGGATAATAGGGTCACATAATTTGATGGGTGGAGGAGGAGGTGGGTAAAGGAAATGGGAAAGATCTGGTGTGAAAAAACCCAACGTATTCGAACTTTGTAAATAAACCAATAAAAACAAAACCAAAAACAAACTAAATGAATATTAAATAAAGGGGGCAAAAAGAAATTTAATTCAATCTGGGAAAAAAATAAGAAATAAAATCTGTTCATACATGTGTCTTTAAGTGGAATTTGCAGTTAAGTCTATATGGGTGTGAAAGGTTCGGTATTAGTTAACTTAATTTCATAGAGGTAATATTCAAAGCCTTTTCTATAATTTCAAAGCTAAGTGTGCAGCAAGTGAAGATGATTGTGATGGAAAAAACAAACAAACCCACAAACCACCATGTTGGGAATAGAGGTGAGTTTGTTTGTTTCTAAGTGAGGAAAGTTTCACATCACTTAAAGGGCAAATAAGAGTTCTCTGTGAGCACACTTTCAAAATCTGGCGGCATGCCTGTAGATCTGAACAACTCCCAAGACAGGAAAAACTTATGTGGTACTCGCACCAAGCCTTGATTTTTCTCTAGCTGGATATAAACTTATTCCCGGAGCATCTACATTAGACAGGGCCACTTCATGATCTTGATAGTTCAAGGCAACAACAAGATCACTCGAAAATCATATATGAGAGTATAAATACTGCTCAAATTACAAGACAGCAAACCACCTTTCTGCTATCATATGCTGGTGAATATGATTCAATGTTCATTTCTTGCCAATTAGAGCTTTAGCTTTCTTCTAGACCACCATCTCTCCAGATAAGATTTATTAAGACCCCCAGTCATAGAGTTACTTCTACTTCTTAACAGCATCCAATAAAAGAATAAAGGTATAAAATCTCCTGTAAATCAGCTACAAAAACCAAGGCTGTAATAAGTTTCCTAGAACATGCTCCAATTCTGTGCCTTAGACTCTCCCATGGTGTACATACTCTGCCTTACAAAACATGAGAAACTCAATTTATTCAACTAGAAGAGTTGACCTTTGGCCATAGGACACGGCACACTTTATCTGCAATGAGTATATGAATGCTAGCAGCACATATGGATCTTAATGTTGGCTTCTCCAGAAGCAAAGCCAGAAATGAGGTTTCAGATGTAAGTCGTTTTATATGGGATAGCTCTGGTCTGTGCATTTGCTGCACAGAGGTAACTTGTGGTCGCTGAGAAGCTTAACACTGTGACATTGATGTGTCAAATACAATAATGGTTACCCATGGTGGACAGTGTTTATTGGAGCTCCCCAATTAAAACAAGCTTGGGAGGAGGAGTGGTGGCCACTTCCAAAATAGCTTGCCTCCGGAAAGCCTGTGGACTTGGAGAAAGATGAAAGCTATACAAGTGTTCAGGTCTTTCGTTCATAGGGTCGCCATGAGTTGTCTATGATGCGACGGCACTGAACAATAACAACAAACAAAGGAAGTACTTGTGGAAGAACAGGAAATTGAGACAGAGAAAAGAAGAGTGGTCATAAGAGTATATTCCTTAAGGTTGGCAACCAAGTGCTAGTGACCAGGGCTTAATTTGGTTGGGAAGCTCTTAGAAATGCATGCCTTAAGTTCAGCCCATTTAATGAAGAGGCTGAGGTGTTTCTCCACTAAAATTCAACATTGTTTGAAGGCTAATGGAGAAATGCTAATTGCCTCATAGTCTATCAAAGAGGTAGGGAAAGCAGGATTTGTGAACTTCCTTGGATGAAGAAATGCAAGTTCTAGCTAGTTAATGTGGCTTGCACCCGGTTGAGCAATGCGAATAAGGAAATATATGAACAAGACCTAGTCAAAGTTTGTGCTAATGTGCCTCTCTCTTTTTCAATGGATGTGTCCTGCTCCACTGGATATATTCCCATAACAACTTAAAAGTCTTAAAAATGATGCTAGATGACAGACGTTCTGATAATAAAATTATTGCCTCCATTATGTTTGAATAGAACTGAATTCTTCTGTCAAATATAAATTAACAATCTGGGGGTATTAATAAGAGCAGGCTTTCCAAAGTCTACACTGACTGTACCCATAACATTGCTAAGCAGTTGACAGTCATGACTCACTTCCCACGTGTTCCTGTATAAGGCACCTTGGTGGAACACTATTTAAGTAATTGGTTGCTTATTGAAATGTTGGTGATTTGAAACAACCCAAGGATTCCTTAAGAGGAGGTAATCTGTCCTCATAAATCAGACAGCCTAGCATTTAACTCTTACCACATGGATTTCCTATATAGCATGAGCTACTGAGTGTTATTATATCTAATACTCTATCTTGGAGTGGTAGCAAATACATTGCAATTTAAAGAGTTTAAGAGGTTACAAATATTAACTGGAAGAAACTGCCCATCTTTGCCTCACAGAACCACTGGGGTATATGAATTGCTGGAGATTCATGACTTTTTGGGTTGCAACACTACATGCTATGGGACTAAGCCACCAGAGCTCCTTAAATGCCACACAGACATGGCTTACAACTACTTCACTGAACTGTTAAAAAAGCTTTTAAAGATGTGTTTCACTGTCTATATGTTAGACATCAGGAAAATTAAGCTCAGAGAGTATAAGCAAATTGTCTTGAGAATTACACCTTTTTCTATTCTTTTTTTTTTCTTCACAAAATCTAAGTGAAATGAGGAGGGAACAGAGTTCAGTGTATCAAGCAAATGCAATTAAATTTTATACAAGTTGAACACAACCTGCACAAATGCCCAAAACATTGCTTTCTTTGATGTTTAGATTTTCATAACTTCCTTTTTCAAAACAGGCTTAAATGTCAGAGAGCAGTAAGTATTAGCCAAGGTAGTTAATTAGAAAGGAGATGGTGATGAATTTCTTTAATATATGCAAAACTTGTTCCTGTTAGGTGCCAGCAAATTCGTTGTGACTTACAAAGATCCTATGTACAACCTTGCCCCTCACTATCTTTTTTGTTTAAGCCTAGTTTTTAAAAAATAAAATTTTTATTTTATGCTGGTTTACTTATCAAGTTCGTATACTTATCAAGTTGTTTTTCATAACGGATTTTTCCCATTTCCTTCACCCATCCCTCCCTCTCCCCATTAAATTGTGGGACCCTATGATTACCCCACCCTCCCCACTGCCCATCTTCAACCCTCTGCTCCCACTCTCCCCTCCTTAGATCCTCATACACGTTTTACTAGCTCACTTTCTATTTCTACAATATTGGTCTTATGCAGTATTTGTGCTTATGGGACTGAGTTCACTTGACGTAATTGTTTAAGCCTATTTTTTACGGTCATGTCATCTTTTTTATTAATAAAATTTTATTATAACTGGGATCTTAACGAACATTTACAGAGACGTTATATTTTCATTCAATCATTGCTGCACATTGTACCACCTCGCCCGCCCCTCCCTCTCTCCAGTCATGTCATCTCAATGACTCAGTCTGTCTTATTGAAGATCTTTCTTGTTTTCTTTGACCTACTATTTTACCAGTGAAAAAGTAAAGATTAAATACCTTACAGCATAGTTTAGCTATAATCTTATCCAAAAACGGAGTTCCTGTATTTCCTTCCACGAATTCAGTCATCATATGCACCGGTATGTTTCACTACCTACCAGTACCTCAAACCAGTGGTTCTCAAAGAATGGTTCATTGAAATGATTTTTTTAACTAGTTAAATTCTAGGGCCCCTGCCAAATGTACTGATTTAGAAACTGGGGACAGAGCAGAAGTTGGTCCCAGGATTTGAATGTCAATAAACATTCCAAGTGATCCTGACGTATATTCATATGGGAGAACCATAGATTTACCCTGGTAGCCTTGTGTTACCAATTTTGCTGCTACCTAAAAGAGCACTGGTTCTAATCCACCAGTTACCCCACTGCGAATGCATAATCACTTTACTCAAGAATTTATAGTACTGAAAATCCAATAGAAGGTCAAAATCTGAGACAGACTCAGTTTGATGGCAGTGGGTTTGGAGGCTGGGGGCTTTAGACTGTCAGCTATCCAAAAAGAACAGTAAAAACACTGATCTCAGTTCTTTCATCCTAAAAATATTTAGGGATGTAATAGAATAAAAATTAAAAAAAGAAAGAAAAAAAAGTGAAAATATGAAAGTCAGTATTTTTAAAAAAGAACTTTAAGTGTAATTTTTAGCATATACTTAATTCTGACTGCCAAAAGAGTTATTGAAGGTATTTATAAAACAGGCCCTTTGGCCTTAATAGGAAGGGGTATTTTTGTAAACAGTGGAAAAATAATTCATCAAGACAGTATACTCTGTATTAGAAAAATGATAGAAAATGAAAGTAAAGCGAACAAATGAAAAAGAAATCAGAAAGAGGTCTCGACTTTTTGAGAAAGATGACAAAGTAGGTATGCTTGTCTGTTATGACAGTAAGGATTTGTTTGCTTTATCGCTTTCGGTGGAAGCCTGAAATGGTACCATTGCTACTTTTTAGGTAGGGGAATCGACTCAATAGAGGTTTTGTAACGGACAGGCAGAACATTCAAGAAATGGGTGCTTCCTGGCAAGTCCCTTGACTGCTCTTGCCAGAGGCTCCTTGAGCTCTTCCTCTCTTTGATATTATTCCCATAATGCACCAGTTCTGTAGCTAGCTTAATTCTTTAACTAGAGCAATCATTGGAAAACAATAGGTTAGACTATAAATTTCAGCAATTGCTTTTAAAAACTTGAATACATGGACTCTACATGCCGGGGAGAAAAAAAAAAAAGAGAGATCCAACTAGGTAGTTGGCTGGGTATGTAGAAATGTTCAAGGAGAGAGGGGGAAGGGCCCAAAGAAAGACAGGAATGAGCAAAATCAGTTGGGAAGCAGCATGGAGTGAACCTGTCCTAGAAAGCGTCATGACAGACAAGAGAACTGGGACATAAGCGAACAAGTTACATGGGTGTCAGAAAACGTCTCATAAAATAAAATAGAACAAGTTCAAATACCACTGAACGGAATGTAACCCAAACTAAATAGCTTAATTATTGTGGGTCCTGCCGAAAAGAAAGGCTATGATTATAGCGGATTTCCCCCCCCCCCAACTTATTTGGGTATTATAGTCTTCCTAACAGTAGGGAGAGAGAGCCAATGTGGCAGAGTGTGAATGTGGCATGAGGCTGCTAACCAAAAGGTCACTAGTTCAAACCCATTATATGCTCAGTGCAGGAAAAAGCGGAAGTCCCTGCCTACAAAGATTCCAGCTTCGACGACAGTGGATTCGGGATACCAGTAGTGAGAAAAATTTATACAATTTCACTTTATAGATTCATATTATTTTTCTATTACTGATCTTCCATCAGCTCATTTAAATTCTTGATATCTTTTTATTTTCCCCTTAACAGTGATTTTCTTAGTTCACTTAGCAAAAAAAAAAAAAAAATAATCTTATAGAAGTCCTATGAAAGAATGTCTGCCCGGCCCTTCAAACTCATCTGTTATTGTTGTATACCTTTGACTCAGAACCAACCCATACCTGACCCCTCCAGTCGATTTTCAGAGTCTGTTTCCACAGTTCTCGTGGAGAAGCTGGTGGATTTGAACCCAGTACCTTTGAAATGACAACACAGCTTCTTGCCACTTGGCCACCACCTGAACTCCTCTTTAGAGTTACTCTTCAAGTCTTTGAAGCAGCACTCCCTGTGACTGGAATGAATATCCACCAGATATTTGGGATTTTCTTTCTGTTCTGAACCAGAACTCACATGGAACACAATTCCTTACAAAAGTCCTCCAAATTAACCACTCCTTTCCACCTAACAGCTCTGGTTTGCATATTTTTAAGTCATTATCATTCTCTCATATTATTTTCTTTCTTCCTTTTGCTATAGGTTGCTTTCCTTTCCCCTCTTGTTGCTGTTTTTGGTAGCTGCTGAGTCAATTCTAACATGTTCCAACAATACAATGAAAATGTAATAGATAAATATGTTGATAAGAAATTCATTTCTTTATTATAGTGATATACGCATATGTACACAGAAGAAAGTTGGGCCATTTCCTACCATGGAATTAACTAACTTTGAAAATCTGCAGGGGGATGAGCTATGAGTCTGGTCTGACTCAACAGTACATTACAACAACATGCTTACTTAGAAAAATTACATCGTTTTGAGTATCCACTTCCTAAACAACATGCCTCCGGAAACTCTATGAACTTTGATAAATGTCGATAATTGTCGAGGGCCTTCAGGCTTTTTGTTCATAGGGTTGCTATGAGTCGAGCTCAACTCGAAGGCAATCAACAACAGTGTTAATACAAAATGCAAATAATTTCGTTTTTAATTTCATTTTACTTTCTACATAAGGCAAAGAGTACATGTGTGCACAGCAGTTGCACAGCTGGGATGAGGACAGGACAGGACAGGTTTTAAAACCTTCATGCAGAGAACCAAGTAAATTCCCACCCCAGTGCACCTCATGGGCTGCCACCAATGTCTCTCAGGGAGGCTAAATTGTTGCTATGATGCTAATAAACAGGTTTCAATGGAATTTTCTGACTAAGACATACTAGGAAGAAAGACCTGGCAATCCACTTTTGAAAACTCAACCAATAAAAACTTAATGTGCAGGGAAGGTGGGGTGTGGAAAATGGAGTAGGGTAAATGGGGAGAGTGCCAACACATAGTGGGGGCACTGAACAATGTCACAAAGCACTTTGTGTCTGAGCTGTTGAACAGTCAAGAACTTGCTTTGTAACCTTTCACCCAAAACACGCTAAAATTTTGGCAGAGAGAAATTAAAAAAAAAAAAAAGCCAAACCAATTAATGTCCCACTAAGTTACAATCTGCAACTCCTCTTGGATATGGTTCAAGGTGCAGCAACATTTAGTATCATCGTGCACGGGGTCGTCTTGAGCCACTGACTGATTTGAAGACAGTTAGCCCAAACAAAAGCAGCAGCAGGAGTAACAACATGAGACTAACATCAAAGGATATTTTATTATAAACTCAACTTACTGAGATTTCACACTGGTGCCCTTTGGCTGCCACAGGCAAAACTTAACAATCAATATATGTTGAATGTGCATCTACAACATAATGCAAATGCTAGTGGAGTGGACCTGGGGGGAGGGATTGGAAAACAATGAAATAATTTTTCTTTTATTTTTCAAAGAGAAGAGTGTACTGGGGGGGGAGGAGGTGTTGGTAGGGAGAAAAGTGCAACAATGAGTGAACGTAAATCCAAAGTCTCTGTAAATTTTCATTAAAATTAATAATAATAATAATAATAAAGGAAATATCTTGTTATCAGGACTCATGGTAATAATTGTGTTACAAACTTCAGAGTGTGGGGAATCTGGTTTGCATCAGGCACAATGTTCAGGTTTTCATGCTCTACTCTGCCCCAAATCCTCAAAACCAGGGAATGTTGATGCACAATTTACAATTTTTTTTTTTCAATCGAAGCTCTGTGGATTAATGTAACTTTCCCGCAGTTGCACAGCTGGTATGAGGACAGGACAGGTTTTTAACCCAGTGCCTGGCTCCAAAATGATTATGCTCCGTGGTGCTGCCTGGGACCACACAAATGTCTATTAATATTACACATAGGTTAGAGCATGATACAATTACCTCTGCCCTAATTACATAAAAATACCAGCTGTTCTTAGAGCCACACATTACTGAGTGCTCCTCTGAGCTGAGGGAGCTCTGCCGGCTTAGTGGTAAGAAATGCGCTGCCAGTGCAAAGGTCCGCAGCTCGAATCCACCTAAACTGAGCAATCTTCTCTCATGTGATTTACAGCCTCAGAAAACACATTGGATGGTCTAACTATGAGTCAGTTCCTACATGAGGCCACACAATAACAACATCCACCTCCGAGCTGGGAACTTCATAAACTTAGAAATTCCCACACACACAAATGCAAGTTGGGAGTTAACACCCTATTTATATATGTTAAGACTGAAGATGACTTTGATTACTGAGATAATCAAGACTATACTGAAATGAAACTTCTAACATTCAACTCTAAGTCCAAATATCAGGCTTTTCTAGCCTTAAATCAAGTCTATTTTTCAAGCTTATTATTTCAAGAGAAGCATATATGAAGTCACTACTTTATTATCTATGTTAAAAACCACTAGAGGAGTTCTGGTGGCCTAGTGGCAGGAAGCTGCACTGCAATCCCAGAGGTGCACAGTTTGAATCCACTAGATGCTCTGCTGGAGAAGGAGGGACAATCTCCTCCTGTGCCAGTCAGATCTGATTTTAACAGTACACACACACACACACTAATAAAATAAAAATTTTTTTTTAAAATCACTAGAAAAAAAAAACCCAAAAAACAACACAGCTTAGCTGCTGCTGGTAGTTGATGCCGGGTAGTTTTCAACACAAAGCGGTCTCATGGACAATGGAACACAACATCGCCCTGTCCTTTGCCATGTTCTTAATCATTGCTATGTTTGAATCTACTGCTGCAACCACTGTTTCAATCCATCTCATTGAAGGTCTTCCTCTGTTTCACCTAGGCTCTACTTTATTTAACATGTTGTCTATCTCCAATGACTATTCCCTCCTGATAACATGCCCAAAACACATGAGAAGAACTCTCACCGTCCCAGCTTCTAAGGAGCACGGTGGCTTGTACTCAGGAACTTAAACTATTGCCATCAATTCAAAAACTACTCATTGCTGTCCCCCCGGTTGGTTTTCAGAGTCGAAATTGCATTGAATAACAATCAAAGAATTTTTTTCTTTGCAAAAAGAAAAACTAATTGGGGAGGAGGGGTGAGCAGGGAGAAAAGGGCCACAATGAGTGAATGAATGAATGGAAATCCAAAGTCTCTGTAAACTTTCATTAAAACAAAATTTTTAAAAATTGCACAGTAGGAGACTTCCCTCTTTCTCCCATAGAGTTATCTAGGGGATTCAAACTGCTGACCTTTGAGTGGACAGTGAAACTGTTTATGCCCTAGGCCATTAGAGCACCCTACTTCTGAGAAATTTCTTTAAACCACTGAATTATCAGTTTGTTGACTACATTTTAAATTCTAAGACCACAGGACCCATTTTGGACTTGACTTTGCATAAGTGAAAAGCAGTTCAGATGCTAAGTGACTTCTCTCTACACTTCAATATCAAGGGAGTAATGCTTCAACTTACAGTTTTCAATGTTTAAATTTTAACTATGATGCATTAAAATTCAGAAAGTGCTTAAAAAGCTACATAACATACAGTGAAATTGTTGTTGTTGTTGATTGCTGTCGAGTCAAGCATGAATTGTAGCAACCCTATGAACAAAAGGCCTGAAGCTTTTGTATGACTAGCGTCATTTCTCAAAGTTCATAGAGTTTCCAGAGGCATGTAGTTTAGGAAATGGATGAGGCTAAATGAATTCAATCACAACCAATTGTACTCAACCAGAAAACAGGCAAAATGTAGGGAATAATTATTTCAAACAATGTGTCAGTTCTTTCTTGGTTTCACTGTCCTATTCCCTTTGGTTTGTTTTACCTTCATTTCTTCAACTGCTGTCTGTAATTCATCTGGGGTTTTATATTCAAAATCTCTTCCCAGGTATTCTTCCTCTGCTTGTGTCATCCATTCATGCATCTCCGACAGGTCTTTCTGAAGGCTTAATGTTTGATCCAAACCAGTCTTTAAGGCTTCCTTTCTGGCATAAACCTTCCAAAAAACAAACATAGTATGAGTACTGAAAGTCAGAGAACAAGAACTTTCTATTATTACTATGTGATATTACTGGGTGCTTCAACTCAACTCATAGCAACCATCTAATGAGATAGTCAAGATAAATACTGACCCTTATAAGCTTACGGGTCTTAAAGAACTTACAAAGCTTAAAGAACATGTGGATATTTGATACTCTTAATTCAACATAAGTATAATATAGGAAAATAAGCTATAGTCTTTTACTTGGTACATATAATTAATAAAATGAACCATTTCCCCCATGCTTATAATTTAAGGATGTCTTCGAGCAATGTTTTTTTAGGAATTAAAATGTGTACAAAACCAAAATTATTTCTATGGATATTTTTTTTTATGTCACAATCATCTTGCACCAAGGATAGTTAAATCAGAACAGTATTTTAAACTCTTTAGTCACCTAGGCAAATTACTGCACCCAACCTCTGGAAAGGTAAACACATGATTTGGTAAACAGGAAAAGCTCTACTGCTCACTCAAAGGTGGGCATACAGAGTTCACCCGCAGGCACGTCCAAAGAAAGGCCTGATGGGAGATTTTTCAAAGCCACTGAAGAGTTAATGGAGTTTAGATTTACTCTGGCACACACAGAGTCAAGTTGAAAGTGGAAGGCAAAATTACAACTACTAGTGGTAGAATGTCGTGTCCAGAACTGATGTATGACTCTAAAACATATGTGGATTTTCATGTCAAGATATGCTGTTAACCACAGGCAGGACAGTAGCAACTTGTGAAGGAACAAAGGTTACAAAAAAATTGTTCTGAGTATGAAGAATTTAACATGAAAATATGCTAGCTCTCTATGAAAATAATAAAAGTAAGGAGATAAGAGAACTCAACATCCTATATTTATGTAAACAGTCAAGTAGAGTGTTTTTGCCCAACATAAATAGAGTTCCAGTTGAATCAGGGTTGAACCAACCAATAAGCAATGTAAGCACTGGCTTGTATGCATTTACTCTTGTTGTTGTTGTGTGCTGTTGAGCCGAAACTGGCCCATAGCTGCCCCTCCAGTGGGGTTTCAGAGGCAGTAAATCTCACAGGAGGAGACTGTGCATCCTTTTCCCATGGAGCAGCTAGTAGATTTGAAACAGGTGCCTTAGAGGCATGTGTACATGTGTACACTTAGAG
>NW_006399766.1:8162595-8181346 GCF_000299155.1 Elephantulus edwardii | reverse complement strand
ATGTATACTGCATTAAAACAGATCAGGGAGAAAACTGTTTAAAGGGGATATGTGATTAGGTATTTTTGTCATGACAGGAGTCTAGAGTGAAGGCTACATGGTGGAGTGGACCTGGGGGAGGGTTTGGAAAACAATGAAAGAATTTTTCTTTTACTTTTCCAAGAGGGGGAAGGGGGAGGATTAGGAGGGGAGAACAACAACAGTGAATGAATGGAAATACAAAGTCTCTGTAAATTTTTACTGAAATTAATAATAAATTTAAATTTTAAAAAGAAGAAATTCTAACTACTGCATATCTTCCAAATTAGACCATGCTATTTCAAAGAATTTTCAGGTTTACCAATCATTTGGACAGTCCAGTTTCTAATCATTTGTATTTTTGCAGGCCTTGGCACCTAACACTTACTACGTTGCTTTAACTTAAAGAAAAGGAAACTAAGTCAAAAGTGGTGCCCGGCTAGTGGGGGTAAAAGAAATAGTGGAACAAGAATTCTGATAAAGGTTTTCCTTTCATTACTAACACAATTAATTGGGCAGTGAGCAAAACAAAACCTATTTTTTTAAAATTTTTTATTATTTTGAGTGTGTGAACCATCAAATCGGATCTGACTGGTACAAGAGGAGATTGCCCCTCCTTCTCCAGCAGAGCATCTGGTGGATTCAAACGGCATTCCTCTGGGATTGCAGTGCAGCTTCTTGCCACTAGGTCAGCAGAGCTCCCTAACCTAGTTTTGTTTGTAGATACTATGATGCATAAATTTGCACTTCATTTGTATTTTTCTGTATGGAATCAGTATTGCAACCAGGTCTCCCTCCCCTTGATTGAATCATTCTTTCCTTCCAAACCTAGGTCACTTGGCAAACGCAGGGGAACATTCCAATGAGAATTGGAGAGAAAGAAAATATTCTAGGATTATAAAACAGATCATAGCATTGCTAAGCTCTATGCGATGCTTTTAAGCAGCATGATCCAAGTGAATGGGCTTTAAATACTTTTTTTGAAAAATAAATTCTCAGCACATTTAATAGTAGAAATGAGCAAGGATGAGAATGCTTTATAAATTGCATGCATAAAACATGTCCTCTAAAATACACAAAAAATAAATGATATCAACATTTCATAGTACAAAATAATAAGTTAGAAATTTTACGTTATAAAATATAAAAATGTAACGTTCCAGCAGCCTGCTTGACATTGTTACTTTATTATTATTATTACTATTTTTGTGTGAGTGTACCTTCAAATCAGATCTGACTGGTACAGGAGGAGATTGTCCCTCCTTCCCTGGCAGAGCATCTGGTGGATTTGAACAGTGCGCCTCCATGATTGTAGTTACAGCTCCTTGCCACTAGCCCACCAGAGCTCCCCCAACATTGTTACTTTTAAAATAAGCTTTTGTCTATCCCTATGCTCTAAATACATGAGTGGTATTCTTTCTATTCATCCACTGGGAACATTGAACAAATACTTTTTACAGTTGCCTCACAGGAAAACAAGCCTAAGTCTATAATCCATTTTTAAATAATTTTTCTTTTTCTGAGTGCATCCTCTAGAACTGACTCACACTAGGAGGTCAGCTAGTTGACCCAGGGCCATCTTATCTGTGACTTAACGGAACTGTTGACCATTTGTCACTGGTAACTTTTCGGGGCTTTTGTATTCCTCAAGTTTTGTTTGTTGCTGTTTTTTTTTTTTTCCCTCTCTCTCTTTAAATGTAGCTCTTGCCTCTTAGCATGATTTCTCTTTGAGTTTGAAAGGTCACTTCGACATATGCAGAGACTGACTTCTTCTAACCCTCCCAGCTAAAAATCTCCCATGAATTTCAGCAACAATATTGGGAAATTTCAGAGTAGTTACTGCTGCAGGTGACATTTCACCTTTTGGACCAAAAAGATTTTATTTACAAGGCTTATGAATACATGATTTTTGTTTCTTATTCTTAAAATTAGAATAGTGTTGTGTGCCCTTGAGCTGGAACAGACCCAGAGCTGACCATTTAGGGGGTTTTCAGAAACCATTTATTCACACAGGAGATGTCCACCCTGCTCTTGCAGAGCATCTGGTGGACTCGAACCCCACATCATCAGGTTTCCAGTATAACTTCTTACCCCTAGGCTACCAGAGATCCAACATTAAAATATTCAACTAATATAAAAGGCATTCTCCTGTAGTAAAAAGCAGCACAAAAAATGTGAGGGAAAAACTTTTTAAGTTTTGCTTTTTCACTGTGTTATGTTTAACTACTTCTGATTCTTAACTGATTGAAACAAAGGCATTGAAGAAACTGACTTTGAAAACCTTCATGATAATCATAGGTGAAAATTATTTACCACATCTGTGCATATACATTCAGTACACATTCATTTTAGTTCTGTAGCAAGCATAAATATATTAAGTACATTGTGTGGATAAGTGTTACAAAATTACACCTTAGAGAAAACGGTCAATAGAAATTATGCCTAAGAAGGGCAATTTGTTTTAAAAGTTACAGTAATATTTTTAATCAAGTTTTATGCTAGACGGCCATTTTAAGATTGCAATAAGATGAATATATTTTATGTAAAATACCTATAACTAAAAATGTCTACTGCGATCAGAAAAGGCTAATTCCTTTGAGTGCATCATGCTTTAAAGCACAAATACTTGTAGTGATTTACATCTATAAGTGACTAGAAAAATGGCGAAGAGAGGCATTGCCAATCTTAATGAAACATAGTCAAGTCACAGTGACATTCATCGCACATACCTGCCGGCACACATAATCCCACTGAGCATTGAGTTCTATGAGTTCTGTCTCCAGTCTGGATGCGAACTCTGGCTCCGCGTCCTTCTTTATCTTCTGTCCACCTTCATTGACACTGTTCAGGCTGGGCTGAATTGTCTGAATGTCATTGACTAAAAGCTGAGGAGATAGTTCAACTTATACTAGCTGAAGCCACTCTTGACACGTATTAGAAACACAAAAAAAATTGCAGGCGAAGACACATTGCCATCAAGTAGAATGGCTCATAGCTGGCCTGTCATTGGGTTTCCAAAACTATAAACCACATGGGAGACTGCCCATCTTTCTCCTGAGGAGCCACTGGTGGATTCAAACTGTCAGGGTACGGTGGCCTTTGCATTAGCAGGGCAACCCCTTAAGAATTATGCCACCAGAGCTCTCCAACAAATGTCTAATTAGATAATGGGAACAATGAGATAAATTCTGTCCTTTAAACTTAAGGCATTAAACAATCTTGCAAAAGAAATGTTCTAAGGACTGTTAAAGAACAAAGTAGTGAGATAACTGCATTCTACTTGTGTCAAAAACAAAAGGAAATAGTTTCCATATTCTTTTTTGAAAATGTGTCAAACTTCCATCTGCATGGTAAGATCTGTGAAAATATGTTCGTTTTCATTCACAGGATATTTCAGAGATTGTTTGCAGAAATGCATGATGGGTGTGAATATTGTTTGCAAGAGGGAGCTGCTTTTGTGTTAGCTAACGTTTGCACAGAAAAGTCTTTAAAAAACGAGATTATTCTCTTCCCGCTGTATAGCAACAGAATAAGAAATGCCATTTCAAAAAACCCCATTGTGCTGTTACAGCATAGTGTGGCATAGATAGAGGGAGAAACTGTGTAAATAAGATACGTAGTGTGAATAAGTCTTCATTCAAAAGATTATCTTTAAATTAAACTGAATTTTAGGTTAAATGATCTCAAAATACAAAGTTTGAGTTCATTCCATTGTTTGGCAGTTATTTGGTGCAGAGTTTCACAATTCTGTAATTATTTCTATGGGGACATTCTTTGCTCTGTGAAATCACTGTACTTTAATTTAGCTGCTTCCCTACATTCTGACCACTAGATGTCACAAGAACCCTCCACCCAGTTGAAACAACTCAAAATGTCTCTAGACATTGCCTAGTTGCTTTTGGTGAAAAGCAAACTCACTCCTTGTTGCAGAACATTATTGTAACAGAAAAGTCTTCATGTGATAGATAGATTTCAAATCTTACCCTGCACTGTTTCAGCTGCTTTTTCAGAATTTCTGAATCTCCAAGTGCAGGCCATTCTTCTTTTAGGAAAACATCAACTTCAGCCATCCATTTTCTCAGAGTTTTTATGTGATTCTGGAATCAGAGACCATTTTAAGGCATAATGGGTGCGTTGCTGATTCTTAACCCAATTCATCGTGCAGATACACCTTAAGAAAGTCCCATGTTTGAAAGGTATCTCTAAAGCTAGCTACTCTTGGGGATTCCCCCCCCAAGACTACATTTTATGATCCACTGTTTGAGCACTAGTGTATGAATGTGGCTATTGTTAAAAATAAAAAAAATACTATCAAATGCAGTTTTATGCTGTTACTCTCAGGAACATTAAATTACATTCCCCTTGCAGAAATTTTAAGTTACAAAACAATTCATGATAATACTAACAATATGCCCTCACAGTACATAAAACAAACTATGAGCAATCAACTCAATATAATGGTATATTTATAGCCTCTCAGAGCCCAAACTTCCACAGAATGGTTGCTACCGTTGACAGTTAAAATATTCCCTACACTTGGGAATGTCCAATCCAAGATTCTGTCGTCTCCTAAAGTGAAAGTTTTTTTTAATTTAATTCTTATTTGACTGATCACTTGGAAGAAATTATCAGGTTATAATTAACATTTGGTAAAATTCAAAACTTCCCAAAATAACTTGCATTATTCTTTCTCATATTACTTTTCTCTTGCGTTTTAAAAAGTAAATTATTTTTAAGATAGATTTAGGGTTACAAAAAAAAAGAGTATAAAGTTCCTTTCTATTTAACGCAGTTGCCTATTACTACTGAACATTTTGAATAAAGAAGTCTGATTAAAAGGGGGGAAATGTAGAGAAAAATTTGAAATATTCTTGGATTTTTTACTTCATGACACGAGAGTAGGTGGGTACAGCCCTAAAATCATTTCCCTGAGATAATCTATAAACCTTAGCAATAAATATCTCAAGTCTTCTTAAAGCAGAACAATTTAAAAAAATACTACCTTAAAGTCCATTCTTGCTCACAGAAATCCTACAGAACAGCAGAACTGCAACCTAGGGTTCCTAAGACTTTAGGAGATTCGAGCTGCCATTTCTTCTGCTGTAAGAGAGACTAGAATCTGTGACTTTCAAGTAAGGAACTTAAAAGCACGTTCTGAGTTGGAAGTGACTCATAGCTGACCCTCCCGGAGGTTTCTGAGGCTGTATATCACATGGCAGGAGACCATCCATCTTTTTCCCTCTGGGCCACTGGTGTATTTGAATCACCAAACAGATATCGCCTTTGAATTAGCAGTGCAACTCCCTACAGACTATGCCACTATATACCTTCCTTATTATTCTATTTAATCCCATCACTATTAGGTTGAAACCCCAAAACTCCAAACCTTGGCATCCAGGATCATTCTCCATCCAACCCTAGTTGATTTCCCCCCCAGATATATCTTCTGTCTCATCAATATTAAACTATTTTTATTTACTTGGATATATATTCCCTCCTCTTCTTCAGCTAACTGAAATCAGCATGTTCAAGACATGGTCTGAAAAGCTTGTGCTCCAAGATAATTTCATTACATCTTTGCTACTGTCATGTTTAGTAGGATTGTACACAACTGTATGGAGAAAGGATGAAAGTTATACAAGTGTCCAGGTCTTTAGTTCATAGGGTCGCTATGCTGGGTTTATAAGAGGTTGTGGCACTAGAGACATTATTGCTAACGTCAGATGAATCTTGGCAGAAAGTAAAGAGTACCAGAGGAATTTCTATCTGTGCTTCATTGACTATGCAAAGGCATTTGACTGTGTGGATCACAAGAAGTTGTGGTTAACCTTGAGAAGAATGGGATTCCTAAAATATCTGATTGTGATCATGTGAAACCTATACTTGGACCAGGAGGCAGTACTTACAACAGAGCAGGGAGACACTGCATGGTTCAAAATCAGGAAAGGACTGTGTCAAGGATGAAACCTGTCTCCATATCTTTTCAATCTTTATGCAGAACAAATCATTCAAGTGGCTGGACTGTATGAGGAGGAATGTGGCATCAGCATTGGAGAAAGAATCATCAACAACCTATGTTATGCAGATGACACAACCTTGCTTAATGAAACTGAAGATGACCTGAAGTGTTTGCTGCAGAAGGTCAAGGACTGTAGTCTTCAATATGGATTGAAGCTCAACATCAAGAAGACAAAAGCACTGAACAAAGTGGCAGCACCATGATGGATGGAGAAGAGATTGAGGTTGTTAGCAATTACAGCTTGCTTGGCTACACAATCAACTCTTTTGGGACCAAGCAATAGAGAAATCAAAAGACAAACTGCAACGGGAAAATCTATGGTCAGGGACCTCTCAAGAGTACTGAAAAGCAAAGATGTCACTTCAGAGACTAAGATGGGCCTGATCCAAGCCATGGTCTTCACAATTACTTGCTACATATCAGACAGCTGCACAATGACTAATGATGACAGAAGAAAAATCTATGCCTTTGAATGGTGATGCTGGAGATGAGTCTTGAACATACCATGGACTGCCAAAAGAACAAACAGGTCTGTCTTGGAGAGGGTGAAACGAAGTTTCTCTTTGGAAGCCATGATTTGGAAGCTCTATCTCATATACTTTGAGCATGAGGGCAGAAGGGACCAGTCCTTGGAGAAGGACATCATGCTTGATTGACATAGTAATTGGGGTAATGAGGATAGGTATTTCAGAGTTAATGATTACTGGTTCAGGATAGGGTAGGCTTCAGAGCAGTTGTATATAGGGTTACTGTGAGTCGTAGGCTACTTGCTATGCTTCAGAGAGTTGGACAATCACTAAGGATGACAGAAAAATAGATGCCTTCGAGTTCTGGTGCTGGAGAAGAGTCTTAAACTTACCATGGACTGCGAAATAAACAAATAGTTCTGCCTTTGAAAGAGTGAAACCAAGTTTTTCCTTGAAGGGTAGGATTTTGAAGCTCTGTCTCACATACTTTTGGCATGTGGCCAGGGGGAATCAATCCTTGGAGAAGGACGTCATGCTTGGAAAGGTGAAGGGAC
Source organism: Elephantulus edwardii (assembly GCF_000299155.1). Classification (NCBI taxonomy): domain Eukaryota; kingdom Metazoa; phylum Chordata; class Mammalia; order Macroscelidea; family Macroscelididae; genus Elephantulus; species Elephantulus edwardii. The sequence goes on along the minus strand of NW_006399766.1, from coordinate 8,174,288 downwards.
AGCCCAGGAGAGAAAGACTCCAGATGAGATGGATTGATACGGTAACTGGGGCAATAGAGGTACTTGTGTCAGAGTCAGGACAGGGCAGGCTTTGGATTTATTGTACTTAGGGTCATTATGAGTCTCAGACAACTCAATGACACATAACAACAATATTATTCTTTGGATCCACTAAATTTGTGCTAATTTTTCTACAGACTCAGTGGGGAAAAATGCATTTACCTTTCTCCTTCACTGAGCTGTGTTGAAGGCAAAGAACTTGTGAATGAACTCTCAGATACTTTCTTGTGTATATAGGCATTTATGGACATATGTGTGCAGGTGTATGTAGATTTTACCTTGAGATTTGTGTGTTCAACAATATTTTAAGTCTTTTCTATATTGTGGTTTATAAAAAAGCAGAGTCATATGACAAATGTCTAAACTAGGATTTAAATACAGAAAGATTTTATCAAAGTGCTTTGTCATGATGCTTTTAAGGTCCCTTTCTCAATATTAATATTCTCTCAATAAATGACCACCCAAAAGAAATATTTACTAATGTAATTAAAATGAGTTTTAGTTTAGATGTTGGAGAACTATTTTCAGCGTGGGTAGTAACTAGTACAGAGACATTATTAAAAGCAATAAGATATTGAGAAACATTTTGAGGAAGTAGTTAAAGAAATCAAATTTAGAAAATGATAAAGTAAAATGTTGGTGAAGCTCTATGAGCAACTTACACAAAATATGTGAACTTTTTATATTTTATAAACAAAATGATGCCTATAGTTTTAAAGACAACCAAACAAAAGAGAAATTACTGGACTAATAACATCTGTAATGTCATCTTTCAAGGGACTTTGGTGAAAAAAAACCAAAATAACTATAAAGAAATCTCTAAGAAAGAGCGCTTCCAATTGTTGTTTTTAGAGAAGGATTTCTTCCTTTTGATCTTATGACCAACAGTGACCTTAGGATTATTTTTTGGTAGATCTTATAGTGCATTTTTTAGAGAAAGACAAGCAATAAAAAGAATGTTAAAAATAAATTATGTGAACAGAGTTAATCACATGCATGAGCTATGGCCTCATCTAATCTGAGAACAGAGGAACTAGATAGTCCCCGGTTACCTCTAACAACATTTAGGGTCACATTAGACAGATTCTGTTCACTCTGGAGAGAAAAAAAACACACAAAAAAGTTCAATTTCTTACAAAATCCAGACTTACTGAACCACTTGAGGCTTCAAGACTCCCAGAAACTACCACCTAAGATCCTCATCTTAAGGCCATGATGCTTAACTATCTCAAGTTCACTTTTTACTGAAGCAATAGATTTCCCATCACATGAAACCTTTGAGTACTAATGAAATTTCATTGAAAATTCATCTATGTGAAACCAATGTCAAGAGTTACTCCAAAGTCAAGAGGAACACACTAGAGGGAAATGAGAGCCCTGGAAATGAAAAAAAAAACAAAATGCATGGAAAGAGAATCTTGACAATTTGTGAAAAATGGAACTAATGTCACTGAATTGGTAGCGAAATTATCAAATGAGAATTTGCTGGGTTAACATCCAGAAAACATAATAACAACAACAAAAGTGTGATTCTGAAAACGAAATTACCTGAATTTTTCGGAGTTTATTCATGTGTTCCTCCAACTTTTGGCAATATTCCACCAATTGAGAAGAAAGTTTCTTCCAGCGGACTTCAATCCCTTCAAATTCTGATTGGTATTTCTGACTAATCTCAGAGGGCGCTTTCTTTGATATTTCTTTCACAGTGCTACTGAGATAGTTGAGGCCACTCTGTTGATCTTGCAAAGAACTTTGCAGAACCTACAAAATATGGAGACAAGATAATTCTCGTAACTGAGAAATACCAAACTTGACATATTTTAGCTTATGAAATTGTACTTCTATTTTAAGTGACATGATTTAATAACCTGGACAAAGTAGCTGATGGGATATGGTTGTTGTGTACCATCAAGTCAAGATCGACCCATAACTGACCCTCCAGCAAATTTTCAGAGACTGTTAATCACACAGAAGGAGACTGCCCATCCTTCTCCTGAAGAGCATCTGGTGGATTTGAACTGCGTGCCTTCGGAATTGCAGTGCAGTTTCAGGCCAGACTTCTGTTGAAGTCTAAATCCACAGAGATACTTTTAGCAGAGATAAGTAGCAGTGATTGCAATTCTTCATTTTATAAGAGTCACATGACCATATTAATTATTCTTTAATTTAAAGCTATGGTTATTTTTATAGACAATGTCAAATTGTATCTATAACTATATCTTACTGAACATTTTAACAAAATTTTTGTGTGATCCATGAGTCAATTCTAACTCACAGTGACTTCATAGGACAGAGCAGAACCGCTCTGTTGAGTTTTAGGATGCAATCTTTACTAAAGTTAAGAACCAGGACTTTCTGCATATGTAGTAACTTTTCAGACTGAACAGCTAATCTTTCTATTATCAGGCCACAGTTTAACCACTGCACCACCAGTGTTCATTAAAATGTCAAACTCAAACTCACTGCCGTTGAGTCAGAACTGAGTCACAACTAACACCCACAGCAGGTTTTCAGGAGGATGCAAATCGCACTGGAAGTGATTGTCACACTTCCTCCCTCAGAACTGAAAGAGGCTTCAAACTTATGGGTCAGTTTCTACTCCACAGTCCCTATCAACAATCCTTGGAGAAAGACATCATGATGGGAAAGGCACAAGGCAGGTGAATGAGATAAAGACCCTCAATGATCATTTGGCACAGTGACTGTCATAGTAGATGACAATATTAGAGATGTCAAAGGTGGTGCAGCATAAGGCAAGGGTCAGATCTGTTCATAGGGTTGCCATGACTAAGCACTGACTCGATGGCTTGTAATAATATGATTTCTTGCTAGGTGGTATACTAAATTAAGTGATGGTCTCCTAACAAAAAGTCTAACAGCCTAACTCACCAGCTGCTCTACAGAAGAAAAATGAGGGCGTCTCATCCAGTTAAGATTTGAACCCCTGAGACTCTGGCCCTTCCAACCAAGACAAAACTCACCTTCAGGATTAAACTTTCTGCAAACGAAAGAAAGGCCTATAAAGTGCTAAGTAACACCAGAGATCACTCAAAATCTTGCTGCCATTGAGTTGTTTTCAATTCATCGCAACCTTCATCAGGTTTGAGAGGTAATGAATCTTTACAGGAGGACACTTCACATCCTTCTCCCATCAAGAGGAGCTGGTGGGTGCAAACATTTTAGCTAGCACTCTAAAGTCTTAGGCACTGCTCCTTAGAAAAACAGACCAGGTGAGGTCAAGAGAACAGCATGTTGCCTAGGATAAAGCACTCAGGCAGGAAGATGCAAAAATAGAAAGATTAATGGAAACAAGAATTACAGGGAGAAAATGGGAAGAGTGTGATTATATTATGGGTATTGTAATTAATGTCATAAAACTAAATGTTGATGAGTACCTGAATCAAAAACCGATATGCTTTGTAACTTTCACTCAAACCACAATTTTTAAAAAAGTAAAGGATAGTTGTGGCAATTGGTGGAGCATCACTATAAGCTGGACTCCACTCTACATCACTGGAGTGAATAATATTCTCTCTAGAGTCCCTGCATGGTATACACGGTTAGAATGTTTGGCTACTAATTAACAATCTGGAAGTTCAAATCTACTCAGAAGTACCTCACAGGAAAAATTCAACAATCTACTTGAAAAAAAATTGAGAGATTTAGTTAACGCAATTCTACCTAAATTGAGTATTCATGCATTAGGGTCATTGAAAATTCCATGGCAAAGTTTTTGTGTCACAATTAAATATCAACAGCTGAATGAATACATAAAAATTCAATGCATACAATTGATTTTTTTTCTCATTAAAGTGATTGTTGTTGTTGTTTGTTGTTATGTGCCATCGAGTTGCTTGCGACTCATAGCGACCCTATGTACAAGAGCCCTAAACGTCATTCTATCCTGTGCCAACCTTGTTGTCTTAAACAGACTCATTTTATTCTATACAATATTCGGTACTCCCTTCCAGCATCACAACTCAAGGCATCAATTCTTCTTACTTCATTCTTATTAATTGTCCAGCTTTCAGATACACAGCAAATTATTGAAAAGACAATGGCCTGAATCAGGTGCAACCTTAGTCTTCTAACAAACATCATTGTTACAAAGTACTTTGGGGAGGTCCTTGACAGTGTCTTTGCCCAATGCAATATGTCTCCTGGGCTCCTGACTACTGGTACCAAGAGTATAATGAATTTTTTTACAATTTCAATCTTTTCTCCATCTGTCAGAATGATGTGTATTAGTCTAATCATGACAATTCAGGTGAGATAGATTCAATATCTTCTTTTGATTCTTGTGATGAATAATATTATTTTTATTTTTAATAATATAACATTGAAGAAGATTCAAGACAAATGGTCTACTATTTCCACTGAAAAAGTTTAATACTTCTCAAGATACATTTATTTTATTTTGTAATTCTGTGGTAATATCCAAATGTAATTTTATGAAGACTTTACAAAATGTATTTTTTTTATTTAGACTATAGGATCTATTAAATGCCTTATAAAAGTACAAGCATCTTTCAGGTTTCCTCTAGTCCATAATTATTGAATAGGCAATCTTCTCCCATGTCATTAACTGCCTCTGAAAACACATCAAGCTATGGATCGGTTCTGACTCTACAGTACACAACAATAGTTATACATTAATAAAAGATCAGGATTTTAAAAACACAAAGCCAGTATCTAATACACACAACTTTTCTAAGACTGTAATGTGCCTGATTCAGGCCATGGTGTTTTTTGATCACTTGCTATGCATCTGAGACCTGAAAAATAAATAAAGAAGGCAGAAGAAGAGATGCCTTTGAGTTGTAATGTTGAAGAAGAGTATAAAATATCCTATGGACTGCAAAAAGAACTAACATATACATCTTGGAGCAAGTATAGCCAGTGTGCTTTTGTAGCCAAAGACAAAGTTTCCTCTGACATACTTTGAATATGTTGCAAGGAGAGGCTGTTTCTTAGAGAGATGGATGATTAGAGAGAGGAAGACCTTCAAGGATATAGATGAACACAGAGACTGTCGCAATCTTTTCTATAAAGAGGATGGTGCAGTATAGGACCAAGTTCACAGAGTTCTGTTGATAGAGTCTATGAGTCATACTCAACTCAAAAGCATGTACCACCAGTATGTACAATTAGTATTTTATATAAACAGTCAAGTTTATTCTATACAAAAGCAAATATTACATATCTGATCACACTATATAATCATTCCTTTCCTTACGCTTTGATCTACATTATCTTCTCTAAAAAATGTAAAACACCTAACTTTGACAGTTGCTTAACATTGGGTAGTCTATTATGTTGTACTTTAATTATCCCCTTATGTATAGTTGCTATATATATATATATTTTTTTTAAGAGATATTTACACTTAAAATGATTTGTTGACGGCAAGGTATTTAAACAATATTCAGCATATAAATGTATTTTAAAGTAGGCATTTTAAGTTGTTCATTCATCCATGCTGTACTTTTCCTTTCAAAACACATATTTTAAGGGCTTCTATTTAATTGACAAATAACCATTCCCTCATTTATTGTTGTTAAGTGTCATCGAGACACCTGCAAACCCTATGTACAATAGCCCTAAACCCTGCTCTCTCCTGTGCCAACTTGTTTCCGACACACCTACCCCCATTATCCCAGCCACTGAATCGATCCATCTCATCCAGGTTCTTCCTCTCCTGCAGTGTCCCTCCAGCCTCCCAAGCATGACGTCCCACTCCAAGGACTGGTCCCTCCTTGCAACATGTCCAAAGTATGTCAGATGAAGCCTCAGAATCCTTGCCTCCAAGGAGCAGCCCAGCTTCATTCTCTCCAGGACAAACCTGTTTGTTTTCCTAGCAGCCCATGGTACCCTCACTACTCTTCTCCAGCACCACAGCTCAAAGGCATCAACTCTCCTTCTATCAGCCCTAGTCATTGTCCAGCTTTCTGATACATAGCAAGTAATTGTAAGTGTCATGGTTCATAAATTAATTTCTACTTTTTAAATTTGATAAATTAGGATTATCTATCTTTGACTGTATTTTCATTAACTCCATAAGATAGATTGCATGAAAATAGTATTCACATATAGAAACAAATGCTCTGTGTGTTTGCGCGCGTGTGCATGTGCATGTGTGTGCTAGTGTGTTATTTTTAAATAATGAATAGTTTATCTGGGGAAAACTATATCCAATTTATATCATCATCACTAATAATGCTAAATTCATTCCTTTCAGACTTGCATATTAAATATATATATATATATATCAACTATAAAGACATAAGTTGTTGAGTATACTTGAGTCCAAATTGCCCCATAGCTGATCCGATAGTGGGTTTTTAGAGGTAAAACACCTCAAGGGAGAATATTGCCCATCTTCTTCCTGTGGATAGACATACTGTGGAGCTCTGGGAGCCTAGAAGGAACTATAATTCAATGCTAAAGTACACTGTTAACTTTCCTTTTCTTTATATCATAATCAAAATATGTACATTTTCTCACTACTCCAAAATGAAGTCCCTGAATGCCTTCATACCTTTTTTCCTTCTAATAATTTCTACTGGTATGAATGCAATAATTGATAGACACTGTGTTTTACTATGCTTCACACACTCTTTCATTTATATTGTTTTAGACAAGTCATTCATATACATTATGTTTTATATAATTAATTACTATTGATCTATGCATAATATTGCCCTGACTTTTCAAATCTCAATTCAATCTTTTTTATTCTTTCAGTTCCACATTTACCCACTAACCTCTGCTATGGGATGCCAAACTTTATACCAAATATTATATGAAAACCCTTGTTAAGGAATTGAAGGAATTATAGATTTATAAGTTAGGATTTCTCTTGTGGCAGATCCCAGAAAATGAGCTGTTTGTTCCCTGCAGACAGGAGACAGCTAGGGGCCCCCTACAGAGGGAGTGTTATTTCCTGAGCTAGAGTTCACCCTGAGGCATCAAGGTAATCCTTAAGGGTATACCAAATTCTTGTATTTGCAAACCTCCTCCCTCCTGAGTCAGGCAGAAGGTTTTCAATAGAAAGAGCTTGGCTTCATTTGCATTGACTTATCTTTGTGATTTACTTCCAGATAATTTTCAATAATGATACAGAGCTTGGCTTGGGGTCTTCAGTCGAGAACTGCTAGCCCCCTGTTTTATGCTCTCTGCTCTATCTCATTCCTGGCTGTTTGTCTCATTATTGATAATTATAAAATTACTTTACCCTTGGTCTGCAACACTCTGCTATCCTAGTTATTTTGCTCCTTCCTTTTCCACCCCTTCTCTCTTTATATATATATATATATATATATATATATATATATATATATATATATATATATATATAAATTTGCACACAAAATTTGTATACACTGTGTTTCATTTATGTACATTGTGTTTCACACATTGCTTCGTTCATATTGAGTCTCATACCATCATTCATATGGGTTGTGTTTTATAAAAATCATCAGAGATATATGCCTAGTATAATCACATCTGCTCAGGTCCTCACTGGATCTTTTTAATTCCTTCACCTTCTCCCTCCATCCACCAAACTTACTGATTTCCCCTACTCCGCACATTACGTCCCCTTTTCTCTGTTGGACTTTTATACACATCTTACTAGTTACTCTTCTACTTTTAAAATAATGCTCTTATGCAGTATTTGTCCTTATAAGACTGTGTTAGTTCGCTTAGCATAATGCTCTCTAGCCTCTCTCATTTAATATAGTCTTTTAAAAAATTGTTGTTCCTTAGTACTGCATAGTATTCCATAAATATAGTGTGATTGCATAGAAGTAATAGACACTAAATTGGTAGGGAAAGCATTCTGAACTCTGTTACATTCTTTCATTTTACAAATTAGTAATTTCTTTTTCTCAACTCATATAACAGGATATATTTGCTTTAACTCAATAAATATTTAATCTTGTCATTATATTAATTTGTGATTACATTAAAATTATTTCTTTAAAAATATACTGAATGTTTATCCTGTCTGGAGAAGTATCATTTATTAATTAGAAAGTAAATGGAGAAAATGATGCCACAGGTTTTATATGCCAAGATTATTTCTTCCAATGCACTCTAGTTAAGAATGAATATACTTCATAAATATATCACTTTCTTCATAGTTAGCATTTGGGAAAATGGAAAGAAATAGTACTTTTAGATCTTGTTTCATTTTTCAAAAATATACACCATGGACTGCCAAGAAAGCAAACACATTAATCCTAAAGAGGGTTAAATGAGGCTGCTCTTTGGAGACAAGGATTCTGGGGCTTCGTCTGACATACTTTGGGCATGCTGTAAGGAGAGATAGGTCCTTGGAGAGGGACATCATGCTTGGGAGGGTGGAGAGCAGGCGCAAGAGGGGAAGACCCTCTAGGAGGTGGATTGACTTGGTGACTGGGGTAATTGGGATGGGTACTGAGGGGACAGTATAAACCCCATTTTTTTATAAACCCCCATTAATACCAGAAGCAGAAGCGGGTCATAAAAATTCTTAGCTTAAGGCAAACACAAATGCCCCAGGTAAAGTCTTATCTGTCCTTGCAAAGTAAAGAATTAACTAGTGTCTACGTGACACAAAAAGAGTAAAGGTGGGCAATGTAGCCAGCCCATCAAAAGCTGACCCACATGACTGATCCCCTGACCCACCAACCATGATCTCAATCTCCCCGCCCCAACAGTGGCACCTAGTAAAGCCATAAAAGCAATTGTGAAGCGGGACTTGGGGTTTTTTCCCTCGCCACCTTCGTACTGAGGGAGAAAGTCTCCACATGTGGAATTTAATAAACACTCTTGAATTTTCATACGTGTGATTGGATATCCTTTGAGGGGCATTTCGTGGGCAGAATAGGTATGTCAGAAACAGCGCGATTGGCACAGGATAGAGCAGAGTTTAGGGCTGCTGTACATAGGGTCACTATGAGTTGCAAGCAACTCGATGGCACATAACAACAACAACAACATGATTATTAACAATGAAAAATTACTTTTCTTGGTTCTAATTAATATACATTGTTTTATATCATTATTTAAACAATTAATTAAACAATGCCATTTCTGACTTTCAAATTGCCACTGTACCATCCCTTTTCCCTCACCTGACCTACTCATTTGCTTTTCTCCTCTAGCCCTCCTACCCTTCCCATCCATGTTCTTGTTGTTGATTGCCTTTAGGTCAAACATAGCTGATAGCAACCCTATAAACAAAAGGCTTAAAAGCCCTCTACAACTATTGACATGCATCAAAATTCAGAGTTTTCAGAGGCATGTTGTTCAGGAAGTGTATGCCACTCCTGCTTCCCTTCCCATCCACAGGTGGAGGAAAAGAAAATGTGAAACAATATTACTTTTAAAATCACACAAAAATCATTGTTTGATAAATGGAATATACACTGCATATTTTATAAGAATAAAATATTCACCAACCTGTAACTCTCCAAGTCTCTGTTCCATGAGTTCATATTCGGTGACAGTAACCTGAGGTATAGACAGTTTTGTTTCTGACTGCTGGATCCACGTCAGGATGGTAGTCATGGTCTCATGATAGCGGATGGGTGGCAAACTGTCAAAAACTTCATGAAAAATGAAAGAGAGAAGAATTTCATTTCTGTATGTAGACTTTTTCTTACTATCTCCTAAATTGTCAGTCAACGTGAGCATTTTACTAATTTCAAATATTACTGAGGTGAGAAAACCTGAAAGGAGAATTTACAATTATTTTGATGATGAAGGCAAACACCTATTACATATCTGGTAATACCAGGAGTTTTCAATGTTACATGAAATTTTAATATCATTCTTGCAACCTTTATATTGTCAGAATAGGTAGTAGAGAACCAGAGTGAATGAGTAATTTGTCCAATATTATATACATGGTCCAAAAAGAAACTACATAGAGTCCAAATATATCTCAACTGCCATTTGACTTTGGGGGAAACAGCATTATTATTCAAATTCCTCAATATTTTTCACTTTATCACATCACTTTTAATTTTTCCATTGATTAAAATAATATAGAAGTAAAAATTTTTCCATGTGTTTCCGATATTGCAATACTTTGTAATTTGTTCCCAGAAATAAGAAAAGTCCTAATTCTCAGTATTTGATGATAGCCTTTGTTATGAAAGGAAGTCTTTGAAGGTGTAATTAAGTTAAAGTTCAAATAAAGCAATGGTCAACAGAAGTTGGTACAGATAAAAAAGGGTCTTTCCTCTGGAGAGTGGTACAGCCCTGTGGATACTTTAAGACTTCTGTCTTCTATGATATGGGGGGTGGGGAAATATACTTTTATTAACTAACAAGTTTTGGTTACTTACTAACACAAGTCTAGGTAGCAAATATAGTATGTGCCAAGAATTCTAGTAACACACGTATATTATCATGTTTTAAGTTGTTACAATGAATTTATGAGATGATCATTGATATTCCAATTTATAGTGGGAGAAACTGAGTGTAAAAGAGGTCAAATAATTCACTTATAGGCAAGCAGCAAACAGCAGAGTGAAGACTACAAACAACCACCAATGTATTTCAAAGTTACAAGCATTATTAAAGAATGTACTTGATTTTCTTATAGAAATTAAAAACTTTTCCATCTATCTATCTATCTGATTATTTGTGTGTGTGCATCTCTATTGACCATGTGTAAGGAAATTAAATAGAAGTGTGAAAACTTTGGTAGAGAATTGGAAAACAAAGTTTCCAAACAAATTCTAAGGAGACTCAATAAGAAATTCTAAAACTGAAAACTTCTTAAAAACTCAGTGGATGAATTGGATAACAGATAATATGTAGTTGCATGAAGAAATAGCAATCTTGATGATAGACTGTTTTAAAAAAGCCTGGAAAGATGAAAGTGACAGAAAATACAGAAGTGATAAGAGGCATAGAATATTGAGTAAGCTGGTGTTGGATAAGTGTATCCCAGAACATTAGAGATGACATGACAGAAATCACAATGGAAGAAAGAATGTCTAAGAATGTGCCAAAGAGTTGGACTCACACAGCAAAGATAGATTCTAAACTAGTGTTTCATAAACAGTTGTAAAACTTTTTCTTTTTAACAGCTAGGATTTATTATCATTTCTTTATGCTGTTTCCTTCAAGTAAATAAGAATGCTGTGGCTATGTATCTTCTAGTCTGAAAGAACTCATTGCTGATCCTTCAGGGAATTTTCAGAGGCAATAAATGACATAGAAGGAAGTCTCCCGTCTGCTTTCCATCTGCCTGCCCCAGAGCAGGTGGTGGAGTCAAACCACGTGTCTTTGTGTTGGCAGCACAACTCCTTAGCACTAAGCCACCATAGCTTCCTAAATGAATATACTGGAAAACATATTTCATGCTATTTAATGACTTTCATATAATTAAGATGATTTCCAAGAGTATTAAAGAAGGTTGCTGAGAATGTTCTTCTATATTCCTACATGTATTTTGGAGCTCAGGACCAAATATATTTTAAGATATTTTATCAAGATGAGCACTTAGAATGACCCCGTGGTAAATTAGTTCTCTCAGATTTCATTCATATAAAGACTGAGAAAAACTGGATGAAATATGTTTACGGCATTGAAGTCTATGGGGGAGAGAATAGTCTAAAAGTATTATATTTTAG
>NW_006399766.1:8157969-8160250 GCF_000299155.1 Elephantulus edwardii | reverse complement strand
ATACAGGAGGAGATTGCCCTTCTTTCTCCGGCAGAGCATCTGGTGGATTCAAACTACGTACCTCTGGAATTGCAGTTCAGCTTCTTGCCACTAGGCCACCAGAGCTCTCCTTTTGAATGTTTTTGTGTGTGTTTGGGTTTTTTTTTTCCCTGAGAGGAAAAGTGCTTCACTTTTGTAGTTGAGGCAAGGACAGCCCGTATTAGAAGCTTGCTAATGGTTATACATATCACTATAATTTGATGCAGATGATGGATGTATGTAAAGAAAAAGAGACAAGTAGAGAACAGACAAACAGGGCTGAAGTTGGTAGAATTCTCATTTATTTAAAGGAAAGCAATCTGGTGTATGTGTTTTGTCTTCTTAAAATTAGCAAGAGTGTTTCTGCTTTCTATTTATACATATAGATTCTGTGTAAGAATGACAATTTTGAAGTCTAATTCTGCAGTTAAACCTGGTTTTAGAGTTGGCTCTGTGTTTACCTTATTTGGCAAATTACTGAACCTTTCCATACCTCAGACCTCATTCATCACAATGAGGATAATACACTGAGGAGAATGAAATGACAGAGTTTATTCATTGTTTTTTATTAAGCAAATTCAAGCCTCTGAGAGCTAGAAATGTAAGAAATTATAAAGTGATGTCTCAACCCTCATGCTGGTTAAAATCCAGTTTATGAGTTAAGAAATAAGGAAAATTAAAAAAAAGAAATAAGGAAAATAACAAATAGAGTATAATGGCTAGTGGGGATGAATTACTGTGAGAAAAGAGATTTTATTAGTCAAGATTAAGGGGGAAAAGAGAGCGAGTAATGGGGTAAAGAGAGAGGGGAGAAGATAAAGAACAGGTGAGGGAGAGAGAGGGCAAGAGGAAGAAACAGAGAGGCTATGGAGGGAGAAATTGAGAGGAACGAGAAAGAGAAGAAGAGGGAGAGGGGAAAGGGAGGGAGAGGAAGTGTGAGAGAGTGCAAGAGAGATCACACAAACATGAGAGAGTGGAAAAGAAGGAACATGCATAAAAGAAATTTAAGATAGAGATTTAGAAACGAAACAGACATTTTAGAATAAATGAAGATACAAACAATGAAAGGTAGATGATAAGATATGGTAGGTGATAAGAAATACTAGGAAACCAATACCACCTCAAGACATAGAGGAGGACTAAGATAGTTTTTATTGCTGTTGTGTACTATAGAGTCAGATCCTAACCATAGCTGACCCTCCAGCAGGTTTTCAGAGGCAGTTAATCACACGGGAGGAAATTGCTCATCCATCTCTCACAGAGCTGCTGGTGGCCTTGAACTGTGTGCGTTCAGGACTGCAGCATAGCTTAGAAAATTCAAAAATGGAATTTCCAAATGTGCCATTTCCAGATGTAGCTAGAATGTTGTGGGTTCTGTTGTTAGGCGCCATCAAATTGGCCCCAACTCAGAGAAACTCACGGACAACAGAAAGAAATCTTGTAAAGTATTGCCTAATTCTCACATCCTCTTTTTTGTTGAGGTAATTAGCAGCCATTCTGCTGGCCTATATCATTGAGGAACTTCCTTATTGTTGCTTTCTTAGGTTAATGGCCATGATGCTCTTCTCCAGGGACCAGTCCTTCCTAATAACATTCCCAAATAATCTGACAGGAACTCTTTATTTACTTCACTTCCACCAAGCATTCTGGCTCCACTTCTAAGACAGATATGTTTGTTCTTTTGGTAGTCCATACTGTGTGGTTTGGTGCCATCGAGTTGTAGATGACTCATAGCGACCCTATGAACGAAAGGCCTGAGCACTGTTCATAAGAGTTTCCAGAGGCAAGCCATTTTGGAAGTGGATGCCACCCCTGCTTCCAAGCTTGTTATAATCAGGAAACTCTACCAAACACTGTCCACCGTGGGTAACCATTATCAGATTTGACATATTAGTGTTAAAAGTGTTTAGCATCACAGCAACCATGAGTTACCTCTGTACAGCAACACACAGACCAGTGCTATACCACCTAGAAGAATGTTTGACAAAAAGCAATTTAAACTAGGCCTGAGTGCCACAGATTAAAATCGTCCACCTTGGGCTTGGTAGCATAGCTTTCTGTCCACTAGGCCAACATAGCTCTATGCTGTTGTTGTTGTTGTTGTTGTTGTTATTGTTGTTAAGTGCCATCATAGTCTAAGTGTAGTCTATAGAATATTAAATAATCATCATCAACATCACCTGAGTTGTGGTGCTGGAGAAGAGTGTTGAATATACCATGGACTGCTAGGAGAACAAACAGGTTTGTCCTGGAGAGGGTGAAG
>NW_006399766.1:8146804-8157824 GCF_000299155.1 Elephantulus edwardii | reverse complement strand
GCACAGGAGAGGAAGACCCTTGATGAGATGGATCGATTCTGTGAGTGGAGTGGTGGGAATGAACGTGTTTGAGACAGTGAGGTTGGCACAGGATAGAACGGTGTTTAGGGCTCTTGTTCATAGGGTCACTATGAGTTGCAAATGACTCGATGGCACATAACAACATCACATGGCAAAAGTATCCATTTTTTTTAATTTCTTATTTGTCATCCAACTGTCAAGTGCACATGAAACAACTGAAAATACCATCGCTTGGTTTAGCTCACCTTAGTCTTTAAAACAACACCCTTGTCCTTAAGCACTTGAAAAAGGTTCTGGGAGGCAGATTTACCAATTAGAAAATGCTAGTCTTTATTTCCATGTCAATAGATATTGATTGTGGAGCCAAGGGGATCTTGATGATTTAGTTAATGTTTATCAAGATGTTACTTATAGGACAAATTTGGAGGATTGTTTTGGGTGGGGAGGTGTTTATTCTGTTGAGTGGTAATGAGTTGTGAGCTAGATCAGTAAATGTGTCAAATGTCATTCAATTTCACAAAACAAAAATCTGTCTTCCAGTAATGCTGGTGAGTTTTCTTCCAATGCTGAAGCTCAGAATATTCACTTAAGAAACATATTGAATAGATACAGTGAAACAATACTGCCTTGGAACACACCTTTCTTATTTTAAACTAAATGACTATTACTTGGTCTATGTGCATGAGCACAATTCAGTATTCCAGAATTCTCTTTCTTTGCAATGTTATACATAAATTAATCCACAGTCACATACCTGTGCATAGTCAATAAAATACAAGTAAAGATTATTCTCTACTTCCAACAGAGATCCATCAGACATCAACAATAGTCCACATTCTCTTCTGAATCCAGCTTAGATTTCTAATAGGTCTCTATTGATGTATTGCTCCAGTTTGGTTTTTATTTCTTTTCATTAAGATTTGATTTGTGGGTATTTCATCTCTCCCACTGTCTTGCAAATTTCTGAGCATAGTTGAGCGAGCGTGTCTAGGCCTGTCTCTACTAGTTGACACATCTAAGATGGTATTCCATCAATTCTTGGACCTTTATTTTTCCAACAAAGAATCTGCCTTTGTATGGCGAGAGTATCTCAGATGTTCTTCAAAACCCTCATAGAATATGTAAATACTCTAACTACTCATTGATGGGTATTTTTTGTGATAATACATTAATGAAAAATTTTCATTCTGAATTCCATTTCAGGGTGTGGAATGCACGTCGATATTATTCTCTGAAGTCAAAGAATAAAGCCTCTGAACTATTCTTAGATTTCAGTGGATTGCACTTGAGAAAGGGCTGGAATTAAAAAGGACCTAGCAAGTGCCTTGTTTCAAACATAGCTACTTGATAGTTTTTGTGTAGGTTTGTCAACTAGGAAATGCCAACATTTGAAGAGGGAGTATAATAGTTACTTAATGGGCTCTACACTCATCCTCTAGTCCATCTCATTTTTAAGGGAGGCCAAATTAGAACCCTTTCCTTCAGCTACCTCTTTGTCTTTTGGTTTAATGAGAATTTGGCCATTTCAGTCTCTGTAGTGTAAAGTTAAATTTGTTTAAACACTTCCTATCTTTATTCATGTGTAACACTTGAAACCCTCCTGTTCAGAGCGAAACCAAAATTGTATTCTTTTCTGAGAGAAACAAGAACTTATTCTGAAAGGAGGATGAGCAAGAAAGATGTGTGTGTGTGTATCTTATACATCCAGGACTTTCATTCATAGGGTCGCTATGAGTCGCCTACAACTTGATGGCACCTAACAACAATAAGCAATTCATTGCTGTTGTTGTTAGATGCTTTTGAGTTGCCTGCAACTCATAGTGACCTGATGTACAACAGCCCTAAATCACACTCTATTCTGTGCTAACCTTACTATCTCCAACACACCTACCCCTATAACCCCAGACATTGAATCAATCCATCTCATCGAGGGTCTTCCTCTCCTGCACTGTCCCTCTACCCTCCCAAGCATGGTGTCCCTTTCCAGGGTCTGATCCTGCCTTGCCACAGGTCTAACCTATGTCAAACAAAGCTTCAGAATCCTTACCTTCTAGGATCAGCCTGGTTCCACCCTCTCTAGGATGAAGATGTTTGTTCTCTTAACAGTCCATGGTATATTCAATTATCTTCTCCTGCATCACAACTCAAAGGCATTAATTCTCTTTCTATGATTGCTAGTCCTGGTCCAGCTCTCTGATGCATAGCAAGTAATTGCAAAGACCACGGCCTGTATCAGGTGCACCTTAGTCTCCAGACTGACATTGTTGCTCTTCAGTACTTTGGAGAGGTCTCTGACAGCAGATTTTCCTAATGAAATTCATCTTTTAATTTCCTGGCTGCTTATACCAAGAATGCTGATTGTAGAGCCAAGCAAACTGAAGCTGTTAACATTCTCAATCTCTTCACCATCTGTCATGATGCTGTCAATCAGCCCAGTGGTGAGAATCTTTGTTTTCTGTATGTTGAGCTTCAATCCATATTGAAGCTTGCAGTCCTTGAAGCAATTTAGCACAACCAAAATTCCACGCACATAAGATTCTACTTCAGGTATGTTCTTATTTTTTAACATACTATCAAAGCTCAGCATCTTTAAAATACAAAACTGCTTTATAATAGGCAGCCAAAATCAGTCTTTTTCTTATGGAAAAATTAGAATTCTCCTTGTGGTTCAAAAGACACTGTCTACCTTTTCTAGATTTAACTTTCACCTAACACAAGAGACCTCTCTGATTCTTAACTTGTGAGCAACTGTTGCTCTGTTGCTCTTAGACTTAAGTCCTAATCATATATTAGCTTTCATGTCAAGCTGTGTATTTGCAAGAAAACCTTCCACATTTTTCAAGAACAGTTTTCTTCACTTGAAATCTCAAAGTCAAGTTTTCATACAGAATCCTCACCTCAGATTATAATGGTAAAATCACCAGTTTGATTATGGGGTTACGGCTGCGTCTCTTACTAGAACAGAGAACTCTGTTGGCGTAGTGGTAAGGAGTTGTGATGCCAACCCTGAGGCACATGGTTCAAATATATAGATGGGCACTCTCCTCCCATTCAATTCACTGCCTCTCAAAACCTATTGGAGGGTCAGGTATGAGTTGTTTCTATCTCAAAGGTCCACAACAACTTTCTGTACCACACATATGATAAGAACAAAGAACATATGTATTTCTGCTTACTTCATTATGCTCAATGACCAGCAGTATACCCTATAAATAATTATTATTTACCAAATCAGAATTTATTAAATTTTGAGAATAAAATGTTGAGTTCAAAGACAGTAAGTTTTATGTCAAGAATATGGTGCAAAATTAGGATCTGGTCACACTAAGACCTTGAGGAAGAGAAATTACTCAGGGAACTTAAACACAATTTTCAGGCTATATACTTCATCTGTCTAATCTCCATGGAACGTTGGACTGTGACTAGTTAAACTGGTATTTTTATAACTTATTGTTTGTTGGTTAGCAACACAACATGTTATGCCCTAAGCTACCAGGGTGCCTTTATCTAAAAAGCAAAACGAAGCAACCCTCCTCAAAGCAAAGGAAGACCATTGTTGTGGAATCAGAATCAACTCATACTTGACTTTCCAGCGGGATTTCAGAGACTGTAAATCACAAGAGAGGACCATCCTTCTCCCGTTCAGCAGCTAAGGTGTTTGAACTGGCTACCTTTGGGTTGGCAGCACAACTCCTTACCCACTGGGCTGCCAAGGTCCTTTAGAGAAGAAATAAAAGAATAATGGTTGCTGACTGGAGGATTGTCTACCATGAGTTTATCTTTTAGTAACACATTAGGGGTTCATTTAGTGACACATTTAGGGTTTGGAGGACAGCTA
Source organism: Elephantulus edwardii (assembly GCF_000299155.1). Taxonomy (NCBI): domain Eukaryota; kingdom Metazoa; phylum Chordata; class Mammalia; order Macroscelidea; family Macroscelididae; genus Elephantulus; species Elephantulus edwardii. The sequence goes on along the minus strand of NW_006399766.1, from coordinate 8,153,965 downwards.
AATGGAGAAGCTGAAGGAGTAATTGAACATGAGTCTAGGACCAATGATAGCTCTGTTTAAAATAAAAGATACACTTACTCATTTTGTTTTCCTGTTGGGTGAGAAAACAAAGGAAAGGAAAAAAAAATAGAAAAAACAAAACACCAGCCAGCATAATTTCTCTCTTAGCAGCTGCTTATTTGTAGCAACATTCCTAAAAAAGCAAAGGATTGAGAAACCGTGGTTCCCTTACATGATGGAATACTATGCAGCAATCAGCAGCAATGATTTAAAAAAAATCACTATATAATTTGGGAGAGACTAGATAGCATTATGTGGAGTGAACTCAGTCTCATAAGAACAAATATAAGCCCATTATTGTAAAAATAGAATAACTAGTAAATCGTGTATGGGGGACCAAGAGGAAAAAGAATGGGAATAGATGGATGAGGAGGAAATCAGGGGGTCACACAATTTGGTGGGTAGAAGAGGGAGCTAAGGAAATGGGGAAAATCCAGTGAGGAACTAAAAAGATTCGGTAATGGTGGGTATAGTTCAATGGTGATTAAATTTACAAAGCATGATTAATGGGAATGACTGTGTGAAACACAATGTGAATGAAGGATAGTGTGAAACACATTGTATGCGAATTTTGCATGTACATCAACAAAAAATGAAAATTTTTAAAAAGGTATTCTAGATTATCAGAGAATATACTATCTGAACTAGTATTTCCAAAGATTAGTGAATTGATCAACATACTGATTTTATATTTAGGAGTTATACAATGAGAAAACAGAATAAACCGTTTATATACATCAGTAATGTAATTATAATCCACTTCTACTGCAATGTGTATGATGCTGACATTATATATTCACAAAAAGGTTATCACTGCTTCATTAAAAGTGGTAAACAATACAAAATATTTTAGTTAAACAAAAAATTCAAACCAGAGGCAAATGTGTAAAGTTTAACCTCTCCAAATAAATTATTACATTGAGAAGGTATGATTTTCCTCAGAATTATATGTGTTGGTTTCAATATAAAGGTATAATTTTAATGTAATTATGATGCAAAGATCAGGGTTTTCATTCACTTCCTACTCTTGCAACTAATAAAACTCAGTCACGGTGATTATATATGTCAATTAATTCAGATTGCTGCAGATGGGCAGTATTCATGGGATAGGATATGGTGATTTGCTACTGAGCTTCTGCTTAATTTGTGATTATCATGTATCCGTCAATGATAAATAGAAATGGTCTGGAAACAGACCTTGACAGGAACAACTTTTTATCAGTAAAAAGTTTATAAATTTAGATATTTTCCCCACGATCTATATTTGGCAATATATATACTTGAAATTGATTCTACATAGCAAGTTTGCCTACTCTGACTTCATTTGTGGGTATGGTTTAATAAGTTCTATACAAAAACTATAACCCTTCTAATATAATTAGTGCAGTAAAGTGGAGGAAAAATACAAATACAAATCTACAAACATAAAGGGCATTTTCTGTCCTCATTGTATAGACAGCAACAACGTGATCTTCTGCTGACAAAGATGGTGTTAGTGCTCAAAAATTGCAGTGACGGCGAGCTCTGGTGGCCTAGTGGTAAGAAGGTGTACTGTAATCCTAGAGGTGCACGGTTCAAATCCACCAGATGCTCTGCTGGAGAAGGAGGAACAATCTCCTCCTGTACCAGTCAGATCTGATTTGATGGAACACACACAAAATAATAATAATAAAAAAAATTGCAGTGACACCAGAGTTCTACTTTGTACATGCAAAGTTGCCATGAGTGGAAACGAGTTTGTTTTTAAATTATTTCTTTTTACCTGCACCTTGTTTCAGAAAGGGTTTGAAGTAAATAAGCCATAGTATAACTGTTTTGTTTTTTTTTAAAAAAATCATAAGAAATAAAACATGGAACTTAAGAAAACCAAATGCTCATTTCAAAGCAGACAACAAACTGCTGTGACAATTTTCTAATTGCGAGGTTTACCGTATTTGAAACAGATATGCTTGAGGAAACCAGTGGGGGGGCGACTGTTAATTCCAGTTCAGATTAAAAAGGATTCTAGCGTGGAAGAAAATACACCATGGGAAACCTCAATCGAACCACTCTACCTCCCGGTCAGGAAAGTGTTTGAAGGTATTGTATTTGCGATCTCTTCAAAAGGAATAAACCTAGGCCTGCTCTATGTAGGGAAATGCTTATTCATTTCATGTAAAGTAATGGAAAAATAATCACATTACTAATTTTTTAAATTAACAATGAAAAAGGAATCAATGCCTATGAATCCTGGTGTTGAAGAAGACTGAATAGATTTAATATATCACAAACTGCCGAGCAAGAGAGAACAGATCTGTCTTGAAGAAAGTGTACCCAGAATATTCCTCAAAAGCGAGGATGGCAAGGCTTGTTTCACATACTTTAAACATGTTATCAAGAGGGAACAGGCCCTGCAGAAGGACATCACAGATGATGAAACAAAGGGTCAGCCAAAAACTGTTTCTCAACGAGATGGACTGTCACACAGTGGTGGCAACAAATATATGCTAATGGATGCAAGAGTGGTCAGGTCCAGGCAGTGTTATGTTTTGCTCTGTGGTACACAGAATCCATAGGAGTTAAAATATCTCCCAAGAGCAACATGTATGTAATGAGGGTTCAACATCTGACCTTATGTTGCTTATAAATACATGGCATTCACCTTGAAAGAATTCTTAAGATAGTTTTTATTATTCAATATTTTTAAATATGTTTCTATGTGCAAAAGGAACTAATAGTTTACTTGAAAAAAAACAGATGTTTTGTGATTGGAGAAACATTTTGCAAAATTATAACGAGCATAAATAAATGCAATTTTGGAACTGTATGTTTAAATAAATGGTGAAATAAAGAATAAGGGTCACCAGGCTTCACTGCTATTTATCCTGGAAAAAAAAAATAAAGGCTTATTAATGTCCAGTCTTTTAGAACGAATGCATGAAAGATAGTAATGGTGACATATAGTCAAACTGACATCTCAGGTTTCAATGGAGGAGTATGAAAAAGAATTTTGGTGTTTCTTTGCTTAAAAATGTCTTGTTATCTCTGACGTACAAGGAAGAGAGAAGAAAGAAAAAGAAGGAGAGAACAAAGAGAAATGGAATTATTTCATTTTAAAAAAAGACACATATCAAATTGTGTATTCTGATACACATGAGTTTGTCAGTTGGGGGAACTTTTCACTGAACAAAAAAATGAGTAGAAATATCTTCCCAAAAATTGAAGAGGTATCTCCCCCTTACCCCCTAATCGCAAGAAGGAATAATCATAACAAAACCAAGAGTTCAGAACAGCAGTCTACACCTGATTATTTTTAACAGAAGAAACCTTCTATTATCTCCTCACTCCAAACTCGAGATCATGCCATCAGGGTGAGACTGACTCATAACGGTCAGCCATTGCATTTCCAAGATGGTTGTTTACAAAGGCAGAGACAGCCCATCTCTCTCTCAGGGCACTGCAGGTGGATTCCAACCACTGGAGATACACATGACCTTTGGGATAACGGCACTACTTGCTATTGACTACACTATCAAAGTTAAAACAAAACTACTCAGAGACTACAAAGTATTGAAGTGTGATGGACAAGGTGGAGTTCCGACAAGTAAGACTGAACTTTGCCACTCAATATGGTAGCCACTAAACACATGTGACCTGGGATGTTTGGTATGTGACCAGTCTGAAACAGCAATGCACACATACTTAAATTGTTGATAGGAAAGAAGAATGTAGATATAGGTCAATGCTTTAAAAAAAAATAGATTCTAATGTGTACACCGAATCATTCTTAGATGGTTAATAAAGGAGAGAGAGAAGAATCAACAAATAAGTCAGTCAAGGGACAGGTGATACACAATAAGGGGCTGCTTATGAATGGCAATTCATTAATCACCTTGAAGCTCAATGCCAAGAAGACAAAGATTCTCACCACTGGACCAATGGGCAGCATCAGGATGGATGATGAAGAGATTAAGATTGTTAACAACTTTAGTCTGCTTGGCTCCATGGTCCACACTCTTGGCACCAGTCACCAGGAAATAAAAAAAACATATTGTGATGGAAAAGTCTGCTGTTAGGGACCTCTCCAGGGTACTGAAGAGCAATGGTGTCACTCTGGAGATTAAGGTGCATCTGATACAGGCTATGGTCATTGCAATCCCTTGTTATGCATCAGAGAGTTGGACAATGACTAAGAAGGAGAGAAGGAGAATTGATGCCTTTGAGCTGTGGTGCTGGAGAACAGTATTGAAATGTACCCTGTACTGCCAAGAAAACAAACAGATTCATCCTGGAGAGGGTTAAACCAGGCTGCTCCTTGGAGGCAAAGATTCTGAGGCTTCATCTGACATACTTTGGACATGTTGTAAGGAGAGACAGGTCCTTGGCGATGGACATCATGCTTTCATGCTTGGTAGAGTGGAGGGACCGCGCAGAAGGAGAAGACCTTCTGTGAGGTGGATTGATTCAGTGACTGGGGTAATCGGGATGGGTGTATCAGAGACAGTATGATTGGCACAGGATAGAGCAGGGTTTAGGGCTGTTGTACATAGGGTCGCTGTGAGTCACAAGTGACTCGATGGCACAGAACAACAACAACAACAACAACATTATGAAACAAAATTTATATAAATCAGTGAATTAAAAAACCAATGAGATTTAAACTCTCACTTGAAAAATCAGATTTGATGTTGAAACCATACATTCTGGAGAATGGAGAGAGAGAGAGAAACTGAGATTGATGTGTATCTGATGGTTGGAATCTACCAACTTCTATAAGGGAGAGAGATGGCAAATATCCCAATATGATTTACATCCTCAGAAAACCAATGGAGCATGACTATTATTTAGTAAGGGCTTGATGGCAGTAAATTTTTTTTTAGTTTTTAATTTAGACTTATTAAGTGACTAAAAAACATCTTCGAGAATTGGAACAATATGAACTGCAAGTATGCAGACCTGAATTTACCATGTCAAAACATAAGTTATTCCCTTTGTTTGGTAATTAAAAATTTTGTAATCATACTATTAAACTCTTAGATCAGTTCCCCACTAACAGGAACTCACCATCAATCAATCAAAATCATCAGTTACTTCAAGTCTTTGTGCTTATGCCACAGCTAGAAACCACTGCTGTGTCAGGCCTCACTTTCACATAGGGAATAACCTAGATGTGGTCTGACAGAACAGTAAAGCAGCAGCTCTAAGATTTTGATTTAATGTTCTTGTTGTGTGCCATAGAGTTCAAACCAACCCCTAGGTGACCCTCCAGTGAGATTTCAAAGGCAGTTAATCATGCGGGAAGAGAATGCAGATCTTTCTCATGTGGAGCAGCTGTTGGCCTTGAACTGCATGCCTTTAGTGTTGCAGCACAGCTTCTTGCCACTAGGCCATCAGATTTAGTCAAAGTCATAAGGTATTTGTGGGTGGGGAGGAACCAACTCACTGTGACCTTTCAGGTTTACCAGATTTCTGCAGCTGCAAACCGCAAGGGGGTAGACCACCTATATGTCTCTTGTGTAAACTTAGGTGGATTCTAACCACAGGAGAAGCACTGCAATTAGATTAGTGGAACAAATCCTTTCATTCTCCTCAGGAACATTGTAAGAGGCATAAATGACCACTAACTTACACTGAGCTAATCTGAGAAATCTGATACTTGCCAGGAGTGTTTTAGCTATGTTTCCTGAAGAAAAATTTCATCTTATTTACCAGATTATTATGTAATTTGCATAAACTATCACATCTTGGAATATATATTACGACAGAAGTGAGTGGTTGGTTGTTTTTTAGTGTTTTGTTTCTTTTTCTTTCTTTTTTAGGATTTACTTGTCTTTTTTTCTTTTTTCCTATTCTTCCTTTAAAATGAATGCTGTGAACTGGCAATTCACGATATATTCTCAAGTATGTCAAGGTTAGGGAATAAATTTCCATCTAATTGTACCAAGAAAATGGCTGGCTTTAATAAAGACGCCTTTTACTTATGTTGATGATGTTATTGATAAAGAAAGTAGGATGGAAAAAAATAAACATTCATAAAAACTTTTAGTTAATTACTTCTGTAAAGCAATTCACATAGTTGCCTCCAGTAAAATGTAAACTAAACCCTGGAAATAAACTCACCAACATTAAAAAACTGATAACTGTCAAGTTTTACTAGACCAATAGCTGATCCTAAAGCAGGTTTCTGAGACTGTAAATCACAGGGGAGGAAACTGCTCATCTTTCTCCTTCGGAGCTCCTGATGGATTCGAACCCCTGAAGAGGTGCGTTACAACTCCCTTTGGACTATTGCACCAGAAGCCCACAAAGGTAACACACAATCTGGATGTCACTTTGGGAGTTAAAAAGAAGGGGGGGATAATTTTTTCTGAATGTACAAGGGAATTAGGTCAATTTTGTGACTTACGCTTGGAAAACTGATAGAGTCAATCCTTGTTCTCAAATCAAAAAGTCACAACACTTTGATTACAAATTTAATTAAGTTTTAAAATTGTAACTAAATGAAAGAATTTTATCATTTTCTGTTGCAAGAAAAAGAGATTCTTTTAAAATAGGTTAATGAATATAAATGCAGGAAATCTCAACTGTTTCCAAAAGTATATAGAAATCCACTAGAGGGAGCTGACCTTATTGAATAGTTGATATACTTGATTCTTTACCAGGAAAATAAATCCTTTAGCAAAAGTGACTTGGAAAGAAGAAAAATCATTATCATTTCAAGGCATCATTGGGGAAAAAAATCAGGAAAATGAGAAATTTTCATGTACATCACTAAATTAAGTCTATTAAAGTTATTACATGCTAAATCCTCTAGTTAAAAACGAAAGCAAGAGATAAATGTTGTTTTCCATCTAAATTTTTTCTAGGAAACAAAATTCATGTTCCCATGCTTAACATAACAAATCTGGGAAATTAATTTTTAAGAGATTTTTCTTTTAATCCCGTAAGATAAACTTACAGTGTAAAATCCCTCATGGATACGTATGTATATGCATGGTAGATAAAAAAACACTTAACTATTGCCTTAATGGGGTCACAGATTGATATTTCAAATGAATGTTTTGCCTTAAAATTTAAGCTGATGTATAATGAGATGTTTGATTTATGCTATATATATTTATT
>NW_006399766.1:8144911-8146067 GCF_000299155.1 Elephantulus edwardii | reverse complement strand
AGGGGAGAAAGTACTTACATGTAGTATCTGTTTATCAATGTTGTTGTGTACCATAGAGGCAGAACTGACCCATAGCTGACACTCTGGCAGGTTTTCAGAGGCCGTTAATTCCAGGAGAGGAGACTGACTGCCCATCCTCCCACCTAGTGGCTGGTGGCTTTGAACCTCGTGCCCTTGGGATTGCAGTGCAGCTTCTTGCCACTAGGCCACCAGAACTCACTTCGGTCTATCAATAGAGGTACTTTATACTTTATTAGTAGGACAAGCTGTATAGAATGAATCCTTCAGTCGTTACTATTTCTTTGTAATACTTGACTCCCCATTAACGAGTATGGAAAATGTTAAGTCAGCTACTTTACATATTTTTACTTACTTGTCTGTAGCTCTTTCTCTTTGGCCTTCATATCTGCTAAGACTTGGTTAAAGTGATTTGTAAAGGCCACAAAGTCAGCATCCAGGAACATTGGCCCCTGTTCTTTCTCTTTCAAGGCTAGACTTTGAATTTTTAATCGCTCAATTTCAGGCTGAAGAGCTGACAGCCGGTTGACTTCATCCTGTTCCAAAATTTAGGAAATGAAAATAAGTAACTTTTACTTTGCATACAATACATTCTTGTATTAATGAAATCTATTAAAAGGCTTAGATTAGTAAATACTTGATAAGAAATAACTATAATGACTTTGACCATTCTCAACCCTAAGTCATCAATTTAACCTTTGTTATGACCCAATTATTTGCCATTTTGAATTAATTTGTTAATTCCTTGTGTTCTTATAATGAAAGGTATGTGGAAGCAAAAAGTATTTATGAAATTTTGTTACCAGATACACATACTGAAATATATTATGTGGGACACATATATCCCTCTGGATACTGTTGTTGCTGTACTGTGCCCTTAAGTCACCTGTGACTTAGAGCGACCCTATGCATAATAGCTTTCATCCTGAGCCATTCTTACTGTTACAAATCTGCCTCCATTACCCAAGTCACTGTGTCAATACATCTTATCCAAGGTATTCATCCCAGGACTGGTCCCTTCTGGCCATGTGTCTAAATTATGTGAGACAGAGCTTCAAAAGTCTTGCTTCCTGAGAGCAACTTGGTTTCAGCCTTTTCAGGGCAAACCTATTTATTCTCTTGGCAGTCCATGGTATAT
>NW_006399766.1:8119089-8143956 GCF_000299155.1 Elephantulus edwardii | reverse complement strand
GCCAAAGGTGGGTGACTTTTAATCCACGGCCCTCGGGCCTGTCTTTCATTGTTTTTGTTCATTCCTCTAGGTCATATAGCCCTGGTGTGTCCACTTGCCGTACAGCAGTAACTTGTGGTTGCTGTGAGGCTGAACACTGTGACACTGATGTGTCAAATGCATTAATGGTTGGTTCCCCAATGCAGACAGTGTGGGGTGGAGCTCCCCGATGAAAATAAGCTTGGAAGCAGGAGTGGCATCCACTTCCGTAATAGCTTGCCTCTGGAAACCCTACGAACCTGGAGAGAGGATGAAAGGCACCCAAGCATTGAGGACTCTCCTTCATAGGGTCACTATGAGTCACCTGCAACTCGATGGCACTTAACAACGACAACATACTGTTACGGGGAGAGATTGCCTATATTGTTCCTGCAGTGTGCCAGGTAGAGTCAAATAACCCATCTTTTAGTTAGCAGCTTGACACATTAAACACAAAGGCACCAGGTCTGGTGGATTGGAAGTGGTCATAGTGATATTGTTCTTAGGTGCTACTGAGTTGAGTAGGACTCATAGAAGCTCTAACAACAGACTTGAATCCTGTCCTATCCTGTGCCATTCTCACCACTTCTGACACACTTGAGGCCATCGCTGCAGTCACTGTGTCAATTCACCCCATTAGAGGTGTTCTTCTTTTTCTCTGATCCTCCATTTTCTCTCGTCATGATATCTCTTTCCAAAGAAAAGTTTCGCTTAACAACACGTCCCAAGTGTGAGAGGATGTTTCATCCTTCTTACCACCCATGATCACTTTAGCTGTACTTTTATCAAGACGTAATACATTCAGAGTGGGCTGCTAGCTGAATGGTTGGCTGTTCGAATCCACAGGGTGCTCTATGCTGCTGCTGTTGTTATGCACTGTTGAATTGGCTATGACTCATAGCGACCCTATGAACAAAAGCTCTGAACCCTGCCCTATCCTGATCTAATCTCACCGTCTCTGACGCCCCTGGCCCCGTTGCCACAGTCACTGTGTCAACCCATCTCACCCAGGGTCTTCCTCTCCTGCACTCACTCTCTAAACTTTAACACATTCACGTGAGTTTATGTGTGTATGTGTGCTTGAAGGTCTGGTAGCACAGTTTGGGGTGAGTCACACTGCTAACTCCAAAGCTATATATAAATCTATATCTTTAGTAGTGGAAAAACATCAGCCGCTCCACAAGAGGAATATGAAAAGTCTCTTCCCATTAAGATTTACAGCCTAGAAAATTCTAAGGGGACGTTCATCTCGCTCGAATGGGGTCACTGTGAATCAGGATCAATTTGACAGCAGTCAGTTTGGGTTTGGATTATATAGGTAGCTATAAAAATCTTCCACCTTTGTTATCCAAGCCTTACATCTCATGCCTTAACAGGCACAATTACTGGTGGCTTTTTATGAGGGTGACTCGAGGTCTCAGTTTACTCTTGGTTTCCTTGGCGTAACTATGAATAGCAGCACCTTCTCGCCTGTGCAGAAGCAGCCTGTACTGTCTGAGAAAACGGAACACTCTGCTATGTTATTCAGTATGGTATTCATTAGTCACAGATAGTTGCTGAGATCCTGAAAAAGAACTACTTAAAATTGATCTGTGCTAGAACTGAGTTGTGGTGTTGGGAGAAGAGCACGGAACATCTTATGGGCTGCTAAGTGAACAGACATGTCATAGAAAGGGAACAGCCAGAGTACTCTTTGGAGGCAAGTATGATGAAAGTTTGCCTCACATACATTGTGCATGTTTCTAGGAGGGGCTATTTCTTGGAAAAGGACATGCTGCTTGGAAGGGTGGAGGGTCAGCAAAGGAAAGGAAGACTCTCAACCAGGTGGACTGACACGGTGACTGCCGCAATGGACTCTAGAGTGTCAGGGCCTATGAGGATGGTGCAGGGTAGGACGGGGTCATACTCGACTCCATGGCATCTAACAACAACATCCTTGCAAAACACTTATGAAGGCTTAGGAAAAATAGGAATATAAACATTATTTGTATGTCTTTTATTGTCTTTTCAAATATTATTTTTATATATTGAGTCAAAGATGTGTCTAAGATTCATTTAACATTTTAAACAATTTCTCTAAAAACAAGTAGTTTCTGGAGGTGTTGAGTTGCTAAATAGAATGCTGGAAGTTCAAGTTCACCAGCTGTTCCTTGGGAGGAACATGGGCACTCTTGGTCTCCTGAGATTTATGGCTTTGGACACTCACTAGATGACTGTTATGCGTTGGAAGCTCTTAGGCAGCGGTTGTTTGGATTTCTGGCATATACCACTTGTTGTGAATGACATTAGGGAGCTGTAATGGCCTAGTGGGTAAGGAGCTGAGCTGCCAGTACAAAGGCAGGGTAAAGATGGGCAATGCCTTCCTTTTCATTTTGTTGTTGTTAGGTGCTATTGAGTTGAGAACAACTCATAGCAACCCCAAGAACAACAGGGCTGACCTCTGTCCTGTGCCATCCTCACCATCTCTGGCACACGTAAGCCCACTGCTACAGCCCATCAACTGTTGTCGCTCAAACTTCCCAATATGATATCCACCTCCAGCTTCTCCTAGCAACATACCCAAAGTATGTGAGATGAATCTTCACCATCCTTGCCTCCAAGGGGCATTCTGGCTCTATCTTCTCCAAGAAAAACCTGTTTCTACTTTTGGCAATCCATGGGATATTCAGTACTTTTCTCCAGCTTCACATTTCAAAGGTACCATTCTTCTTCTGTCATGCTTACTCAGTGTCCAGCTTTCAGCAGCATTGCAAGTGATTGAAAAGAACACGGTCTGAATCAGTCCTTGCACTAATATCATTGCTCCTCAATAATTTGGAGAGGTCCCTGACTTCAGACTGATCAATTTATAGTCTCTGAAAACTCACTGGAGGGTCATCTGTGAGTTGTTTCTGAATACATGGCAATCAGTGAGTGTGACTTATTGCATTTATTTGATAGATGGAGAAGAGACTGAGATTGTTAACAATTGCAGCTTGCTTGGCTCCACAATCAACATCATTGGCACCAGCAGCCAGGAAATAAAAAGACAAATGGCACTGGGAAAATCAACCATTAGGGAGCTCTCCAGATTGTAAAGAGCAATGACGTCATTCTAGAGACTAAAGTGCACCTGATCCAGGCCACAGTCTTCACAATTAACTTCTCCTCATCAGAAAGCTGGAAAGTGACCAAGGATGACAGAAGAATTGATGCCTTTGGGTTGTGGTGCTAGAGAGGTGTATGGAGCATACTATGGACTGCCAAGAGAACAAACAGGTTTGTCCTAGAAGGGTGAAACCAAGTTGTTCCTTGGAGGCAAGGGTTTTGCAACTCAGTCTAACATACTTTGAGCATGTTTCCAGGAAGGACCAGTCCTTAGAGAAGGACATCATGACTGGAAGGGTGGAGGGACAGCGCAGGAGAGAAAGAAGATTTGGAAGGAAGTGTATTTACACAATAACTGGTGTAATAGAGGGTAGGTATGTCAAAGGTGAGATTGGTTCAGGAGAGGACAAGGCTCAGAGCCATTGTGCATAAGGTTGCCATGAGTTGCAGGAGACTCAGTAACACGTAACAACAATAACTTTGCATGACGCCGTTCTCTACATATTTTAATTGAACTTTTTAATTTGATAGGCTTAATTTTGACAGAAAAGTTTTGAAACTTTTCTGTGGTATTACCACACTTGTATATTGAGAATTTATATCTTCACCACCCTTTGCAAAAAATTAGTTGATGATTGTTTATCATTTAAATGTTTTTAAAAAACCCAAGATAATTAAGATTTTTAAATGGGAGCAAAAAGCAATTAGAAGTGGAAAATTAAAAAGAATTATAGACTAAATTTAACCCTCAGCTTCCTGGAAATCAAAGAGAACATGGAAAAAAATATATTTAGACACATGGCTGTTCTTTTGGAGAGAATACCTTTCATCTTTCAAGTTTGTAATCGTGTTATTCATGTTTATTCATATTTTTCTTTCATATGTTGCTAAGACTAATAGGTAAATATGACACCTTAGTTCTACAAGATCTAACAATTTTGAGAAGGGTGTGGTTTTGTTCTTCCAACAATATGAGTGATTATAACATTCATAAAACTATGAGTGTGCTTGCAACAATATCAGTTGACATAAGTAGGTTAATCTCTGATCTAATTCTTTTAGAAGATGAAAAGCAAAGAAATTAGGAAATTCAGAAAGTGATCCATTTTCCTAATTCAAGTGGCAGTTTTCTCAAGCAAGTGTTGTAAGGTTGAAGAGTAAGAGAAAAGTTAAAGGATAAGAGATTCTGGGTTGTGGTCTGTTTTTTTTTTAATTACAGAAGGTGAATAACTATATACATATGCTTTGTACATTAGAATTTCAAATGGCAGCACACATCTGCTGTGAATATTCTGGAACCTAATTCCTTTTTGGCTGGAGAGCAGGCAGCCACTCTTCTGTTGAGGAACCTATAGAGGAACCTAACAGTACAGTCACCAGTTTTCCACTCAAGAAAAGATAATTACAAAGTCCTAAAGAATTTGAACAATGTACAGTTAAGATGTCAAAGTTCTGACAGTAGGTTGTGTTGTTGTGGTGGTGTGCAACAGAGTCAAAACTGACTTATAGCTGATCATATAGAGGGTTTTCAGAGGCTGTAAAATATGTATGGGAGTAGACTACCCATCATCATTCTCCTGAGGGGCAGCTGGTAGATTTGAATGCCATACTTTTGGCTTAGTAGCGTGACTCCTTACCATTAAGCAACCAGAGCTCCATATGAGTAAGTCACGAAAGAGGGCTCCGTCTAACATACTTCGGACATGTTGTGAGGAGAGACCGGTCCTTGGAGAGGGACATCATGCTTGGGAGGGTGGAGGGACAGCGCAGAAGAGGAAGGCCCTCTATGAGGTGGATTGATTCAGTGACTGGGGTAATCGGGATGGGTGTGTCAAAGGCAATGCGGTTGGCGCAGGATAGAGCAGAGTTTAGGACTGTTGTACACAGGGTCGCTATGAGTCGCAAGCGACTCGACAGCACATAACAACAATAACATCTAAAATTTAAAAGATATTTACAATTAGCTATCATTTCCTTAGAAGGAGTTTAGCGCAGTCCTGTGGAGTAAGGTTTCTATCTTGAGAGGGTCTTTGAAAGTAGAAGTATATACGTTGATAGTGTTTATTATTTCCTTCTCAGAAAAAGTTCAGTGGATTTCTTTCAACTCTCAAATAGCTCTCTAACCCTCAATATATGATGAACTTTTCCTAGCCATCCTTGGATTTCAAGTTAAGTCTCCAAGTGCATGTAAAGAAGCATCTGGAAGGACATAAAGCAGAGATGAGCACAACGATATCAGCTAAGTCATTCTTGTTGGTGTTGTTTACTGTTGAGTCTGAACTGACCCATAGCAGCCCGTAGCAGACCCTCCAGTGGGTGGGTTTTCAGAGGCAGTTAATGTCACAGGAGGAGATTGCCCATCCTTTTCCCGTGGAGCAGCTGGTAGTGGCTTCAAACCGCATGCCTTTGGGATTGCAGAATGGCTTCTTGTCACTAAGCCACCAGAGCTCCCTTATTTATCCCTATTTACCAGTGAATAATACAAATTAAGTTCTTGTGTGAATCATATCAAAACAAGCCTTCTAAATAGCATCTTACCTTAGATGACTCATTAAATTAATTAAGATAGGTTAACGGGTGATGGAGAGGGATGCTACTAGGTTGTTCAGAAATTAGAGCCTTGTGCTGGTAGGCAGAAAAAGACTTTCAGTACAGATGGCTCTCCTTTGATTGATATTGTACATGTACAGCTTCTCAGAATTCGAGTTTGCTCCTCAGATAAGGACCTGAACATGTTTGAAGCATCCTCGCTTTGCTTCCTCTACATTTCCTCATTTCCATGTTTGCCATTTCACTCTGCTGCCAGGTGTCCTGTACCTGAATCATCTTATCATATTACCCATAAATACAAACTGTCCTAAGAAATCAAAGTCCAATGTCCCTTCCACAAGCTAGTCTCATTCTTATATCATGGATATTTTCTTACACCTGGAGGCATGTCCTTTTCATCTTTCTTTTGAACACTTACTTCATGGGTTGCCTCTGTCAGTCTCCTTGCCAACCTCTTCCAATGACCCAAAACCAGTCCCAATGCTATTGAGTTGAATCCACCTCATGGCCACCCCATTAACGAGGCTATCGATCAGAAAAGAAAGAGCCTGTCTCATGTTTCTCTAGCAGAGCAGCTGCTGGACTACAACTGCCAAACTTTGAGTTAGCATCACAGCACGTAAACCACCATGCCTCCAATTCTCTTATGGCACAGAAGTCTGCTGCGGGCCTTGTCTAGATCCTGGAAATGAGGGAAAGAAAGAAGCAGGGCTTTAATTTGCCAAATGCTATCCTATAATGTTGTATTTACGAAGTTCTCGAGGTGACTATTTCTATAGGAAGTCTCACAGTCCTTGTGGACTTCCTTCCATTCATACTTCCTCATTGAAAGTAGAAACAGCTCTGCCGCTACTAGGGCTGAATTACTGCATGTTCTTTGTGGTTCCTGCATACCTCAACCACAACTTTGATTTTACTGTGAGATATCTCTATCTATCTATCTATCTATCTATCTATCTATCTATCTATCTATTATCTATCTATCTATCTATCTATCTATCTATCTATCTATCTATCTATCTATCTCTATTTAGAGATATATTGTTTTTGTTATGTACAGTCAAGTCAGAACCAACCCATAGCTGACCCTTGGCGAGTTTTCAGAGGCAGGTAATCCCACGGGAGGAGATTACCCAGCCTTCTCCTGCGGAGCAGCTGGTGGCCTTGAACCATGTGCCTTTGGGATTGTAGTTTCTTGGCACTAGGCTACCGGAGTTATATATTACAGGGGTTTTATATACATATCCACATAGATGTTGTTAAGTGCCATCAAGTTATAGATGACTCATAGCAACCCTATGAATGAAAGACCTGAACAGTTGTATAACTTTCATCGTTTCTCTAAGTTCATAGAGTTTGAAGAGGGAAGCTATTTTGGAAATGAATGCCACTCCTGCTTCCAGATACCTATACAAAAATCTGTAATATAAAGGAACATTTTTCAAACGCTCCTAATTAGATGTATCATTGATTTTATAGACTTTCTCTGGTGTCCAGTGTATCAGTGGGTAGTTGTTTCTTTTGGCAATTTCTGTACATTTTATTTTCTGAAAGCACGGCTGCAATTTTGCTTAGCATACGAAACACCAAAAGAATGAACAACCAACTATATACTATTTTCATGGGATATGTGCTATTTTTACACTCTCAAAGTCTTTTAGTTTTGAAAAGGGAATAGATCAATCCATCATCTGGAACTATTTTAAAATTAGTTTAGAAAGTTGGTTGGGAATTCATAAATTACCCATTTAAAAAGACTTTCTTTGCTCTTATTTTGATCATTTCAGTGTTCCTTCTTTTAAAGACCTCAAACTTATTGCCACCATCTCGAAACCTAGCTAACCTTCCAGTGGGCTGTGGATTGTGTGACAGGAGACCACCCATTTTTCTCCCTTGGAATAGCTGATGGATTCAAACCCAGTACATTTGCATTGTCAGCACACCCCACCCACTGAGAATGGTTGCATTGCTAACTGCACATCTTTCTATTTTCCTCTTAGAGGCAACTGAGAAATTATTTTTGTTCATGACCCACAGGGAAGGTGTAAATACTCTTACCTTACAAATTTTGAGCTGACTTTTAATCGCTGTGGGATCTGATGTGGTAGAGGGTTGGGTTTTCAACAAGTTTTCAGCAGTAGTTGTCATCTGTTCCAGTAGTTGCAGGTGATTATAAAAAGTGATGATACTATTCTGATACTCCAGCCAATTAAGTCTCTCACTTAGCAACTGGCAGAACTCAACCCACCGGCAGTTCAGTTGTTCAGAAGCTTGTTTGATGCTATCAGCATTAACACCCTCTGGAAAGAAAGGTATTAAAAATGTACCCGCTGAAGACAAAGACTGAAAGAACCAAGTGATCAGAAAAAATAAAAAAGCTTCAAGTCTAAAATATTTATCAAATAAATTAATGCAAACAAATGAGCTGTTTTTAGATAGAGGAGTACAACTCGGAAACTGATTTATGTTCACAAACTGCAAGTTACTAGAGTTGGATCCTAACAAGGAACATGCATGGAACACAAAAAAGAGAACTAGGCAAATGAAGTCATAAAAGAGTAGACCGTATTTAAATGCATAAGTGACCACAGATCCGATGGGACTGTGGGAAGATAACATCTTGGATATTACCAAAGAAATGTGAAATATGTCCTGGAAATTCTACAGGGCAGCTCAATTCAATCCTACATGATGGCTCCGAAAGAGAACTGACTTGATGGCTGTGGATTTGGATTATTATCTCAATTATTAAAATGTATTTTTTAAAAGCTATATTTTAATTTTTAAATTTTTTTTTCTTATTTGGGGTGTGTGTGTGTGTGTATATATATATATATACCGTCAAATCATTCAGATCTGACGGGTACGCGAGGAGATTGCCCCTCCTTCTCCAGCAGAGCATCTGGTGGACTCAAACTGCATACTTCTGGGATTGCAGTGCAGCTTTTTGCCACTAGGCCACCAGAGCTCCCTATATATTTTAATTTTTTTAATGGGCTATGGAATGAAGTTAAAGTACATTTTTTTAAGACAGGCAAAGGTTAAAACTATATCAAAAGTCAATAATTTTGTTTCTACCACTGTTGGCTAGAAATACGTAGCTCATGGGACCGAGGAAGTGGAACAAAATATAGGAAGAGAATTTTTCTAATACTGATTTTTCAGGTATAGATGTGGAAGTCTAAAATTGTAGACATGTGCCCTTGAATCGGCATAAACTCACAGCTAACTCTCCAGGAAGTTTTCAGGGCTGCAAAGCTCATGGGAGGAGACTGCTCACCTTCCTTTTTTGCAGCAGGTGGTGGGTGCAATTCCCATGCCCTTGGGACAGCAGCACAACTCCTGGCCCACTAGGCTACCAGTTCTTTTTAATATTTATACATATTACATATAAACTCTAAAAGAGGAAATTCATCTACTCAACACAACTTCCTAATTATTACCCTTAGCCATTTAGAACACCTAGTACATGCCAAGACATACATTGAGTTTGTCCATATTGTATTTAAATGCCCTCATATTGTAATATATGACTAATGTCAGTCAAAGGATACATTATCCTTTAAACAGTAAGAACATAGAGCAACATCATTCAGTGCTATGAGTCACAATATTTCAACTGTCTAACTTCACAAATTTTAGACACTCTTCTGTGAATATATATGTGTGTATATAAACATATATACACAATAACTTCCATAATTAATGATATATAAAGGCAACTGGGGTGGTGAAAATGTTACTAGGCATTTTAAGCATAGCCATATTAGTACTACTAATGTTTTACAATTTTTACAATATGCCTATCCACCGGGATTTTGAAAGAGAGAATAAACTGAATATAAGATCCTTCCTCTCACCTTTCTAAGGTATAATACGATTTAGTAAGTTATCTAAGAGGGTCTGCTTTAATGGATGTCCCTTGTACTCAATTTTATGATAACATGATGTCATTAGCAGGAAAGTTAAGTTATTCAGAATTGAAGAATATCTTTAGTTAGCATACAACCTGGGGGGCTCCTGAGTGACGCATGCCATCTGCTTATCCTCCGCAAAGACAGAAGTTGATGTGGATTATAATTCAAGAACTACGTTATTTGAGCCTCTTTCACATTAATCTGTTCAGGGTTTTCAAGTTTCTATTTTGATGATCATTTTATATTGCCCAACGACATATCTTATTTGGAGTACTAATCTCACTTTAGGTAGCTCTGGTGGCCTGGCGGTAAGAATCTGCATTATATAATCCTGAAGGCAGGAGGTTTAAATCCACCAGCTGCTCTGCAGGAGAAGGATGGGCAATCTCTTCTGTGCTATTAACTCCCTCTGGAAATGCACTGGAGAGTCAGCTATTGGTCAGTTCCAACACAACAACAACTACTACTCTCATTTTATGGAATTCAATAAATGACACTATGTGGGATGACACTGAAGAAAATAATGTTTGCTTGTATTTCAGGTACAATTCTTTTTTTCCTGTGGTAGATATATTTTTTAAAATAGGTGGAAAAAAATAGTTGGAGGGGGAAAACTGAAGACAAAAGATAATCCTCCATATAAACAATATATAAAAATTTAATTAATCAAAAGATGAACCAAAGTGTAGTGTCAAAGGTTATTATGAAGGCCCAGGAGTAGATTTTCGTGAGTCATTGCTGATTATAAGCACAAAATTTAAAATCAATACATTTTACCAAAAGGCACTGAAATGCTAAACATCACTCCAAAGGGAACTAAAATAACTAAGAAAAATCAAGCTCATATAAATCCCCAAATAGTGACATTTTCAATAATCTCTATGTATTGGTAGACTGATGCTTATAACTAAATAAAAGCAAATAAAACAATGAGGAACAAATGGCGTTCAAAGTAGGATAATTAGGGAAGGAGGACAAAGAATAGACATGAATAGTGAGAGCTGTTGTATTGAAAAGATCTGAGTTTAAAGTTCATTGTTCTCCCTCCCTATATAGGTTAATTAAAAGCAGTTATATAATCTTCATGGGTCTCATTTTCCTCATTCTCAAAGTGGTAAAAACAAAACATCATCTGATAATAATGAGGGTCCTAAAATGAATGCATATGAAGGATTAATGCTAATGTAAAATTTGAGACACGAGAAACAACACAGAAATATTAGATTCTAACTCCTGCTAACATCATATGTTTCAGGGCAGACCTATGCTTCAAAGAATTCTTCAGTGACTGAATATTTGGAAATCTATCACTAGGTCTTTTTTTCCAAAGAAACTTTGGGTGGATTTGAACTGTCAATCTATGATTAACAGCTGAGTGCCTTCAATGATTGCATCATTCTGAGGCAATGTTAATATAAAGGAAATAGAGTATTAGTTAAGAAACGGGGGGGGGGGTGGAGGTGAAGGAGAAAGCTTCATCTCTCTCATGTTGAAATTTACAAGGCATTTTAATGACTGAGAATAATAGCTTAGGAAAATCATGTAATATTGATTGTATTTGTATCATTCAAACCACAAACTCATTAAGTCCTATTGATGGTTGGTGGATTCCAACCACCAGAGAGGCACACTTCCTTTGGGTTAGCAGAGCAATTCCCTATCAACTAGTTTTACTTTAATATAAACATGAAAGTCATTGTGGATATGGAATGTTTATATGTAATTTTTTTAAAAGAGGTTATAGCAAGAAACAGGCGATTACCTAAGATTTTATTAGGACATTGTGGTGTTAATGACTTCCCTATCCAATAACATAGTTTGCCATGGGGATAGGTAGGGCTATGAAAACAGTGTGTTAGCTTATTCACAAGGGGATTGGCCTGTCTCACCACTAAATTGAACCTATCCACCAGCAAAATAGGAAATACCTCCCTACTAGCAAAGAAAAAGGAAGAGAATGTGCTGTGTTCTTTAGGGCCAGAGATTCTTCAGCCAGTCATAGCTACCACAGTGGAGAATCAGAGACTCAACATGAGATGGAGAAGACCTCGGGACTGCTATCCCTCAGAGAACCAGAACTAAGAGCCTTTGCCCAGGTTTTTTAGACAACTGAGGGGTGGTGGACAAGAGCCACCATTAGGAGATCTGAGAGCTTTATAACACCGGCCTAAAGCCATGAGGCTCAAGGATAAGGTGCCTGTGAGTACATTTTGGAAGCTGTCCTGACCATATTCTGCTACTAACTTGGAATATAATCTTCTCAATTCCCCAATATGATCTGTGAGATACTGCATTACATTTTTGACCCACAAGAGGAATAAGATTGGCTTTGGAGTGAGTAGACAGAAATGCAGGAGCATAGGGGACATGTCAGAATTCATGGGAGTTGGTTTTGTGTTGTTGATATTGTTGAGGGCGGCATTCCCCTTTGTAAAGTTGGTAAAGGTCGGATATGGGCACTTGCTCTTTTAACAGGCATGTGGAAATATTTGTGAACTATTCAGAATCATTTGAAATTAAAGTTGAAATGGCAATTGAAAAACTTAAAACCAAAACATTTCAGATTTTGTACAAAAAAGTATATTGAGAACAGCAACTCAAGAAGTTTACTATAATGAAATTATATGTATTATATCACTTCATGATTGAATATGCTGCTTATTAAATCTGAGTAGCGCTTACACTTCAAAAATGTAAATTCTTTTAAGAGAAATGTCTTCCGAGTGATTAGCTTAGGGTAGCAATACAAGATAAACTTTTGATCTCACCCCAAACCAAATTAA
This sequence comes from Elephantulus edwardii, assembly GCF_000299155.1. Lineage (NCBI taxonomy): Eukaryota > Metazoa > Chordata > Mammalia > Macroscelidea > Macroscelididae > Elephantulus > Elephantulus edwardii. The sequence goes on along the minus strand of NW_006399766.1, from coordinate 8,131,601 downwards.
GAGCTTATTTTACATAAATACAAACAGTAAGGGAGGGACAATAGACACAAACACAAACACAGAGTCTCACTTCATAACTGCTTTAAGATAATTGGGAGATACCATATTATTTCAAATGTCTCTCTTATAGAAAAATTAGGAATCCCCGAAGTTTGCCTTCATGAGTGAACTGGTCATCTATTTGCAAATAGTATCTTAAAATTTAGTGCCCCAAACAAGCATCCACACAGTTCCCAAATTTTCCATTATAAAAATCTTTTCCTTTCAGTAATTTACAGACTTGTGCTCCACAACTGAAAATTTAAAGTTTCATGACAGTTTTTCAAAGGAACAGTCTGTAAAGTTTTGAAGTCATAAACATGCAAGCATCTGTTATTCTCATTTTCTGCTGCTTATTTAAGGATATCAACAATAACTCGCCAGACATTAAGAACAATACTTATGGAAACCATTTTGCACCAGCACATTAGAATCTTGGGGATAATGGATCATAATCCATTCACATCTCATATTCCAAACAACCTCGGAAATAGTCTATGAATAAATATATTGCACCCAGAGGAAATGGATCATTACTTGAAGTGCATCCATTAATTTTATTACTTGTGTACAGTGCATAATAGACTATTAGAATAATTTCAATTGTGCACCACCTTCCATGAAAGTACTTCAGAACTGCCACTTAAAGTGAAGTATTCCTCATCAAGAATATTCATCATTAGCCATGAAGCCAGGGGAGAATAATGCAAAGCATGTGTTTGCAGAGCTCTCAAATTAGAAGAATATTAGGAATAAAAACTTAAAAGCGAGTTGGTAATAAAGAGTCTCCTTCTTTTTGTTTCATTTCAAGCAAGAGTTATTACAAGTCCATTGGGCATCCAATATATTAGCCTAAAATATAATAGAATCTTATTCATGATTCAGGAAGATAAGGGCGGAGCAGCAGAGACTAAATTCCTAAAGACCACAGTAGCTTTTATATCAACAATCGTCCATGCTTAAGAGAAAGTTAAGAGCAGCTTTAAAAAAAATAGTTCAGAGAGTCAGGAACATAAATTTTTCAATATCTCTCTTTTTATTTTTCCCCCTTTCAAAACACCATAGATTTTATGAGAGAAAGGTCAAACTGTTATACTGTTTTCCCTACACATTTCCCTAACCAGTAGAGACAACTGTAATTTCCTACACACACACACACACACACACACACACACACACACACACACACACACACGACACACAGGCAAACGAGCACTCACATGGGAACAGAAGCTCTTGCTGGTAGAGATTAATGTTTAACCAAGAAAAATGTGCCTGTCAATTAACAACATTTATTGAGTGTGAACTTTGTGTAGACCATTATTCCAAGTGTCATGAGAAGAAACAAGAAGCATAAATCAAATTTTGGGGGCCATAGGAAGTAATCAGAGAAGAGGTCCTGGATGCAACTGTGGAGAGCCAGACCACTGTGTATTTCCAGTACTATTTCCAGCTCTCACAGACAATACTGACCAGCTGCAAAATCTCTTCCCATCTTATAAGTAGAAGAGTTACTACCACTAAGGATCCTTCACAGTGATATCACATGATCATGAGATTTTATTTATAGATGAGCCAAACTAATGATAATGTTTGCCCTGGGCCTTCTGACAAAAGGTTTGGTGGGAATATAAGTGACAACTTTCATGGGAAAATAATCAATGCACATTTAACAACCTATACAGCTACTAAGTCAGTAGCATAAAAAATAAGATACTTTTTCTATGTTATTAACCTGTGGTATTTAATTGTCCTTTGGGGCAGACTTAACATTGGGTAGCACCTTAAATGCTATATCATCTACCACTCAAGGGATGATGATCTTGAGACCTTCTTTAAGTCTAATATAGTAATAATTATTCATTTAAATACTTCATTCATGTAATTGTCTTCAGGTTTTTATTAACATACAGAAAATCACAATTGGCAATTAAAACTGAAGACTGATTATATACAGAAGACACCCCTACCTAGTTGATAATTGCATACTAGTACATTAAAGGACTGAAGACCGTCTTATGTGCATATGTATTTTAACAGAATGTTTTGAGATCAATTTTTTAAAAAAAATTTAATAGAATGGAAAATAATGTGAAATTTTTTATTGCGATTTTTAATTTTGAATTTTTTATTGCTGACTGACTAGACTGAATACCTGACAGTATTTCACAAAAATGAGGGAAATTTAAAAAAAATAGGGAAATAAAAACAAATAGACAAAAGAGGAATGTGTTTAGTTATAATAAACTTGTATTTAACCATATATGTAATTCTTATAGAAAATTACTTTTTAAAAAAAGAAAAGAAGATTATAAGGAAATAAAAACATATACTCCCTTCTCGGTATTTCATCACTATTAAAAATAAACTGAGATCAGTAGAAAATTTAATTATTTTCTCTCTTAACTTCATTAAAATCCTATAAGGTTAATACTTTCTTCAGTGTAAGGTTAGGAACTCGATATTACCTATTGAGAGGAAACTTCAGAAGGATAAGGTTTCTAAGAAAATAAATAACCTGTAAGAGGAGCTTATGCTTACCATCCAACTTGACAACTCGATCAAGCTATTGCCCTTATGGATCCCACCAACTGATGTGAACATTATCGTTGTTGTTTGCTGTTAGGTACCTTCCAGTTTCATCCATAAAACAAAACTTGTACTGGCTGGTGTGAGTCATGCTCGAAATAATTTGCATGTCTGAGTCCACTGTTGTAGCCACTGTGTCAGTTCACCTCTTGAGGGTCTTCTTCCTTTTCACTGACTCCACTTTACTAAGAATGATGCCTTTCTCCAGGGACTGACCCTTCCAGATAGCACATCCAAACTACATATGAGATAAAGTCTTCGCCATTCTTCCTTCTAGAGAGAATTTTGGCTATACTCCATCTGAGACAGGTTTGAGCATTCTTCTGACAATGTCTGACATACTGAATATTCATCACCAACACCGTAATTTCAAAAACACCAATTTCGTTTTCATCTTCCTTATCCGTTGTTTGACTTTCACCTCTATCTGAGGCCACTGAATATGTCATGGCTTCGCTTGACCATGCCTCAGTTCTCAAAGTGACAACTTTGCCTTTAACACTTTAAAAGAGGTCAACCACCATAATCATGAGATCAGAAAGATTAGATGGTGCCTGAATTCCAGTGCTGAGCATTCTAGAATAAATCACAATACAGGGTACTTGGGCAGAGTGGGATAAAAAAGTGAAACAAAAGTAGAAAATATGAAAATGAGCTGGTTTACTGGCCTGATAGACACATAGAGAATCCTCAGAATATGAGCCTGGGTAACCTTGTAAGCCTGATACTAAACTCAATCTTGTGACTCAATTTGAAAAAAAAAAAAAAGACAATCCTGTGAGGTGAACAATAAAATCTCTTACTTCATTTCCTCATTTCTCTTTAGCTTTCTTTATAGTCCAGAACAAGATTCACATTTCCCTTTGACATCTATTTTGGTTTTATCCTTTATGTCTTTGTAATGGCCTTCCACTTTCTTCATTTACAATGTCCTTGATGTCAACCTAGAAGCAGTCTCACCTATAATTGATGTGTTCAATACATCAAATCTATTCACAAGATGGTCTCTAAATCCATGTGAGATGGGCTCAAAGTTATATTTTGCCTCTTGTGTCCTTTCCTTTTTCCCCCCAGCTGCAAGTTGAACCTAAAGAGCTCTGGTGGTGTACTCGCTAGCAAATGAGAGGCCAAATATCTTTGGCAGTTTGACTCAAATGGAAGCTCTGCAGGAGAAAGATTGAAAGTCTCCTCCTATTAAAATTTATAGCTTCAGGAAACCTGATGGAAGGAGCTAGGATTTTTAATTGACTCACTCTTCTCCAGCACCTCAGCTCAAAGGCATGAATTCTCTTTCTATCATCCCTATTCACTATCCAACTCTCTGATGCATAGCATGTAATTGCAAAGACTATAGTCCAGATCAAGCACACCTCAGTCTCTAGCCTGATGTTGTTGCTCTTCAGTACTCTTGAGAGATCCCTCACAGCTGAATTTCCCAATGCAATTCATTTGATTTCCTGGCTGCTGATATCAAGAGTGTTGACTGTGGACCCAAGCAAACAGAAACAGTTATCTCAATCTCTTCACCATCCATAATGATGCTGTCAATTGGCCTTTCTGCAGCAAGAGCCTCAGGTCCTCCTCAACTTCAGCAAGCATTAATTTTGAATTATTCTATAACACAATCTTCAAATCCGTTTTATCACAAAATACATATTTTTCAACTACAAAGCTTTCTTTGTTTCCAACTTTTGCAAGCCCACTATTAACAATAATTGATACATCTTGATTACATATTTGATCAGTTTGAGACTATAGAAGTTGTTGTTGATTGTTATTGAGTTGAGCACAACTCACAGCGACCGTATGAACCAAAGGCCTGAAGACTTTCTATAACTGTCGTCATTTACCAAAGTTCATAGAGTTTCCAGAGGCATGTTGCTTAGGAAGTGGGCGCAACTCTTGCTCCCAAACGGAAATTAGGGGAAATATTAAATTTCTTCATTGTTGGCATTAGTCATTTGTATGTACATTTGAATAGTCATTGTATTGAGTAGTTGCCCTTGTATGAATATAGATATTTTCCTATTTCTGGCAGTATCTTATTTCAGGATAGATATTAAAATAATGCATTTGACAATAAATATGCTGCCATTAGGCGGCAATCTTCATTCTTGTAATAGTAGACTATTTACGTTTCCAATTAAAAATGGCCAAGACCAGTCCATTTCAGCACATTAATTCCTAGAGTAAAAATTTTCCAGATTCCATTGCATTACTGACAATTGGCAATTCATCTAGATTAAGTACGTCATAGCTTTGATTTTCCAGTAATACTTGTTCATGTGTGGGAGCTCTGGTGGCCTAGTGGTGAGCAGCTGCACTGTAATCCCCAAAGAACATGTTCAAATCTGCCTGCTGCTCAGGACAATCTCCTCAGGAGCAATTAAGTGGTTTCTGAAAACCCACTGGAAGGTCAACTATGGGTTGGCACTGACTCCACAGCACAAAATAAGAACAGCAGAAAGAAACATTAATGGTTATTTTGTACTATTCTAGCTTATATGAAATCAATAAGCTCCTAAAAGCATAACCCTATTCATGGCACTAAGGCAGCCCTACTTAGGCGATAGACCCTCCCGAGTCATATTCAGAGTATCTCCCAAACACAAAGGCTCATTTTCCAGCATTTTCTTAGCTAATGAGGTCACCAGGTTTTCCTTCTTCATCTCTCTTAGTCTTGGAGCTCTGTTAAAACGTCCCCGCCCCAGAGAAACCTGCTGATAGGGGAAACACTGATGGCATAACTTTCAGTATTCAGGAGCACACAAGCAACCACAGTTTAACAAACTGAAAGTAGTGGGATGTGGACATGTTGCCGTTATGTGCCATCGAGTCACCTGTAACTCATAGTGACCCCTATGTACAATGGTTCTGAACTCTGCTCTATCCTGAGCCAGTCTGCCTCAAACACATCTACCCCCATTATCCCAGTGACTGTGTCAATCCATCTCCTCACAGGTCTTCCTCTCTTGTGTTGGCACTCCACCATTCCATACATGATGTCCCTCTCCAGGGACCAGGCCTTCTTGGTCACATGCCCAAAGTATGTGAGAAGGAGCTTCAGAATCCTTGCCTCCAAGGAGCAGTCTGGTTTCACCCGCTACAAGATAAACATGTTCATTTTCTTAGTAGTCCATCGTGTATCCAATACTCTTCTCCAGCACCACCACTCAAAGGCATCCTTGGTCATTGTCCAGCAAGTAATTGCAAAGATCATGGCCTGAATCAGGTATACCTTAGTCTCCACACTGACATCATTGCTCTTCAGCACTTTTGAGAGGTCCCCAACAACAGCCTTCCCAAAGCAATTAATATATTGATTTCTTGATTACTGATGCCAAGAGTATTGACTGTGGAACTGAGCAAGCTGTAACTGTTAGCAACCTTAATCTCTTCACCATCCATCCAGATGCTGCCAATTGGTCCAGTGGTGAGAATCTTTGTCTTCTTGACACTGAGCCTCAATCCACATCGGAGGCTGCAGCCCTTGACCCTCTGCGGCAAGTGCTTCAGGTCCTCCTCATTTCCTGAGAGCAAGGTTGTATCATTTGCATAACAAAGGTTGTTGATGAGTCTTCCTCCAATCTTGGTGCCATAAAATGTTAAGGCAAACAAAATCCAGAGTTAAAGAGGATGTACTTCAAAACCATCATTCTAATATGGTCATCAGGAAAGGGAAGAGGGGAGAAGAAAATGAAATAATGGGTAATAAATACCTATTAATATAGGTGAAAGGAAAGACAATGTGGACTGTATGGATGATCAAATACTATGTAGATTAGAATTAACACTATGGAATAAAATATACTTGAATAATTGAATGGAAAAAATTATAAGCTTTGAAAACTTTCACTTTAATCACAATGAAAAAGAAGAAATTAAATATATTTAAAAATACATATGAAAATTAAGGAAAAAAGTTTTTTTAAGGATTTACATTATTAATCTCTATGTTGTCTTATTATATCCAAGCAATTTATGCAACTTCCTTTTATTTGGGGTTTAAAAAAGATTTCTCTTTGAAAAGCAAAAGAAAGATTCTTTCATTGGTATACAAGCCCCCCACTCCACACGCCACTACACAATCTTCATTCTGGACTCTTGTGATAACCATAATACTCTGTCATATATCACTTTTAAATTATTCTCTCCCTCAGCGAACTGGACGGAGGGCTGAGCAGGGAGAAAAGTCCAACAATGAACGACTGGAAATCCAAAATCTCTGTAAACGTTCATTAAAATTAATAAAATAAAATTTAAAAAAAGATTTCAAATTTATTAATTATAACTGTCATAACTATTCTGCATATTCTTCAAATATAGTTCATTCTTTTTAAAGTTCATAATATAGTTGATATGAATTGTACTTTAGCATTACATAGGAAACATTTTTTTTTTTTCATAGGAAACATTTTACATTTGATAAAGTTTCCAAACTAAAATTTTACCTTCACATTGATTGGATGTAATCCTGACAAGCCTACACAGGTATTACCAGAAACTATTTTAATGGCTTACATTCAAGCTATGCTAAAATGTTATTCTTGAAGCAGATAGCTAAAAGTGACATGGAGAATTAAGATGATCTACTAGATAAGAAGTTGTGCTGCCAACCCAAAGTGAGGTCATTTAAAACCAACAGCTGCTCAACAGGAGAAATATACTCCTATGCAATTCACAGCCTCTGAAAAACCACTGAAGGATCAGCTATGAGTCAGTTTTGACTCCATAAAAAGAACTTTTAGACCTAGAAATGTGATATGAAAAGATTTCTGATGAATCCATAATAATTTTGAGTGATACTATTTAGGTGCTAAAACTCAGCTAATATATTAATTATGAAGAAATAATTTTGGTATATCTCTTTTTAAAGACAAATTTTAATTTTATAGTAAATTCTTTTAAGCAAAAAAAATTTAGTCAGCAAAGTGTATATAAGTCTTAAAATTGATTCTTAAAATAGAATACTTAGCTATCCTTTATTCATATACTGTTCTATGTTAAATAATATAATGATCAAGTATTTATCATACACACAGGGACATAAACTTAATTGTATAATATTATCCTGACTGTTGAATTCAAGACAAGGGATACAAAGAACTACATAGAATTTTCTGTGATTTGCGTGGGATCCAACGTGAAATACACTGGGTCACCTCTTACTTTTCTCTCATCATATGAAAGGCCAGGAGTATTTTGTTTTATATGGTGGTAGATTATAAGGAAACGCCATATAAGAAAAGAGACTCTGGACTTATAAATTTAAGGACTGCTCTGAGACAACTGTTAGAAATCCTGACTTAGAGAAGCCTTTTAGGTCCATGAACTTCAACAGTAAACTCCTATTTTTGGCTTACTGCTAGAAGAGTTATTGCACTTTAGGGCTAGGAGTTCCTCTAAAATACACCTAGCCAGACAATCCAGTCACTTACTGTCTAGACGGATTAACCAATTGTCTGCACAATCTGAGTAAAAGCAAGGAGCAAAGCCTTTGGAGGAGGGAACAAAAGAGAAGTTCTTTTCTTTTAGTAATCATGTGCATTGTTTGATTTAATAAGTAGGGCTTTTGTCATTTTCAATAATCACTCACATTAGAGACCAACATGAACCCACCCAACTAGCAACTGGACTCTATCTTCGCTAGTAGAATAAATAAATTGCATAAAATCACATAGTGAAGTTAGCTGATCAGGGAATTTTCAAATTACACCTCTAAATGTTTTTGTTCTGTGTTTTCTAATTCAAAATAGTATTTTCCTTCAGAGGTTATTATGGGTTATTTTCTAACCAAAATTAGCAGTGCTATCATGTCAATTTCTGCCCAAATTTTGTATTTCTATATACTTCTTAATATGTCAGTTAATAAGATTTAATGGTCCGGTCTTTCTCCATGCTTCAAACTGTTAAAGCTGTGAGGTCAAACTCTAGAGAATTAAGTACAAACATTGGTTTTACAAGAATTTAATTTCTGCATGTAACGTCAGTTATGGAAATAAGTAATACTTCATTTAATTTCTAGATAAATGCCTTTTTAAACCCTTCAGTGTAAGTCACAATCAGATAACTTGGGTGATTATGTGCTTTTATTCCAAAATGAGATAGTGATATTTCATTACAAACTGACACCATTTTAACATAGAGAGCGTATGTCTGCTTATTAACAAAAACAAAACCCCTGATATACAAGGTTCCTAGAGGGAAATTATTTAACAGCTGAATGACCAGATCATTTTATTTAACATCAATATGCTGTTATTAAACTCATCAACTAAGTGACCAAACAAGAATCCAAATAACAACCTATTAATATTTTGCAGTGGCTCTATCATTCATGAGCTTGTTAATTCAATTCTCAACTGTCATCCTTCCTAGTCTTATTTTTTAGGTATTTTTTTTAACACAGAGTCATGGGGTTCATTAATGTAAGAAAATGAACTGATTTCCTAGGAAGATCATTGACCTTCTTAATGCCAACCTGGCAATTAAGACAAAACATAATTAATACACTTACTGAAGACCCTAGAAAGCAGGGTGATTCTGGGAAAAGCTGACATAGACAATATAAACCTATGTCATTTTTATTTATGATATGCTTCTAAAAATGTATTCCATGCACATTGAAAAATGAGGTACCAAACAAGCATTCTTCCTTATTTTCACAGAATTACTCATCACTGAAAAGGCATGCAGGAGTAGAAAACTCAACACTTCAATGCAGTTTATGTTTTATATAAAAATACATTTCATGCTGAAAACTTGAGACATTGCTATTAGCAAATTACGATGACTTCAAGTATTTCTACTAAATAGTAGCATTTGGGTAGTTTTCAAGAAATGCTCCCACACTTATCTTACTACACAATAAAGTGAAGAGAAAAAAAAAGAGATAGAAACTTCTTCTCCAGGAGGAAATATTCTCTAAGTGAGTGCAAAGAAGAAAAGTCCAGAAAAAGTGAAACATACAATTAGGAAACAGGTATGCTGATGAGGTTTTCTCCATAATTTGAGAGTCTTTGGAAAGATGTATCTCAAACTTTGAAAATCAAGATCATAATCACTTTTTACATATATTACATGATTGCATGCATCCCCCCCCCATCCTGTTTCATGCTATTTTTTAGACAAATTTGTGGTGGAGCATTGAAAGTGAGTTCTGGGCACCACATAGGGAAAATATTCCACTACACCCCATTTTTCCAAGTGGCCCCAAATTGGCATGTCTTTTAATAACATGTTTAGCATTATGAGGGTATAATAAAGATTAAAAAAAATAGGTGGACATTCACAAACTGGCTTTAATTTAAATTTACATTCAGGAAGTGCTTGTCTGATGTGAGTCAGCTGATAAATATGAACCTATGTGTTTATCAAATCCCTAAGAAGATTATCTAAATCAACTCTGTGTAATTACCATTCACCATCTGTTCCACCAGGGCCTGAGCTGATCGGCTGGCATCTTGCAGTTTTCTGAACTTGTCGGCTTTTTCTCGCTCTATGGCCTGCAGCATGATAGCAAAGGTGAGAATTTCAATACAAGGACTGCAAAGCTACACAGCAATTATAACTTCTACTTGCCCTTTCAAGCCTTAAGATCTTTCATTCTGTCAGTTTATCAAGTGAATCTAAAGACATGTGCAACTTCCCATACCACTGGAAGTACCAGAATAGCAAGGAAAGAAACAAGCCATGTTGAACCTGAACTGCTATGATTTTTAATAATAAGATTGCAAGTTATAGCTTTATTATATAATGGTTTCTGCTGCTTTGCCATTTAGGACGAAAATAATGAACCCAGAAAAAGGGAAATCGTAGTCAATAATGACACAGGGAAATATCAGAGAATTAAAACAAAAGTTATCATTTCAGCATAGACCCCTGAAATCAATGCAAAACCACAAACCTACATTGTATATTACAAATCAATCTGTGAATCCCTTAAATATATGCAATTGCAAAGGAATACACTAGGATGAGTAATTTAGCAGGTAAGAAAGTAGATCAAAATGCAAGACTGAAGGCTAATGTTTCTTTCTAAAATTCTAAAACTTCTCCCATTTCCAAATAGATTGAGTTTCGAAAAGTTCTCAATTCCCCTTCCGCATCTACTAGCGAGTTAACTCTTGAATGTCAAGCTCAAAACTATTTGAATGAACAAGAGCTCTTGTTTGGCACTGTTGAGTTTGGCTCACAATGTCTCTACAGGGAGAGAATTTTAAATCACAATGCAGTACACCTCTATTATTTTGTTACTTAAAACTGTTTGGCTATAACACTATACAATATCGTTAAATATAGAAATGCACATTATATAACCTACCCAAGCAGAAAGCAAGTTATCCTTTAGATGTCTACAAAATAATCCATAGTTTTCACAAATTTGAAAAAGTGACTCAAAGAAAAAAATCACAATTCCGCATCTGAGCTTTCTTTGTGTTTTTGGTTTTTTAGGTTTTTTTTTTTAATTCCATGACCTCACGTTACTAGATTCACAGTCCTCTGCACAACACTAAAAGAGCAAATGGTCAAGAGAATATGCTGCAGACAGGAACCGCTGCAATGTGTGAAACACTAATTAAAATTGAGCTCAATAAATAAAGTATAAGTCTACAAACATGCTAGTCTTATTATTTTTAAGTACTTCTAGCCCAGCTGAGAAATACACATTTCACTCTTGACATTATGCTGTCAAGAGAAGAAATCGAAAACTGAGTTTTATCTCATGGGTGTGGAAACTCCCAAGATTTAGACACATTTTAATATCCTGGATTCTACTTGAAAATTTTCAAGCACACAGACGGCAGCGGTTTGGGATTATATACTCCCAGAATCCCACACCAATTAGCAGGTGAAATTTCAGGGTTATCTTGAATGTTGGCTCCACAGACAAATTACGTCCACCCACAAGCATGGGGGCATCCGTGGAAGAGTCTAGCTGGCTAGTTGACCTGAAATGCCTTTGAAAATAAAGGGGCTGCAACATTCAGCTCAAGGAAAGGGCCTAAAAATGTCTCCAAAATTCACATTTTCTCAACTTCTCCAATTAGTATAACACATTCTCTACCTTAGCAGCTTGTTTGTTGTTGTTATGGTTGTTGTTATTGTTGCTGTTAGGTGTCACTGAGTATGACTCTTAGGGGCACTATGAACAACAGATCTGAACCCTGTCCTATCCTGTGTCATCCTCACAATCTCTGACACACTGGAGTCCACTGTAGCAGTCATTGTGTCAATGCATCTGCTTGAGGGGTCTTCCTCTCCCTTTCTCAGCATCATGTCCCTCTCCAAGGAATAGCCCTTCCTAGCAACATGCTCAAAGTATACAGGGCCAAGATTTATCATTTTTGCCTCCAAAGAGCATTCTGGCTGCACTCTTAAGTAAATAGCTTGTTTACATGTGAGTTTTACAGTACTTTGGCCCTAATGTCCTTCATAGGTAAATATTGTTTGTAAACTTTGTAAAGGACCCTGAGAACTGTTGAAGAGAGAAAGAAGGGATAGTTGAAGGAAATATAAGACTCTCAGAATTTGTTGCTGTCAAATTGGAATCTACTTATAGCTAATCTTCCCATAGGTTTTCAGAGGCTGGCTGTAAATCTCAACTGGAGGATAGTATCTATCTTTCTACTGTAGAGATACTGATGGGTTTGAATCACCAGAAAGGGTCTTTGGATTAACGGCCCAATGTCCTACAGTCTACACCAAACAAACGTCAAAAGCAAATAAAGACTATTCAAAATAGTAAGAGAGATATCAGAATTTGGATACCACTAATTTGAACTCCACACAGTCAAATGCCTTTGCATAATCAATGAAACACAGATAGACATTCTTCTGGTATTCTCTGCTTTCAGCCAAGATCCATCTAACATCAGCAACAA
>NW_006399766.1:8104728-8116554 GCF_000299155.1 Elephantulus edwardii | reverse complement strand
AAAATGAAAATGAAAAAAGAAATCTCTTTTTACCAACAATCTCAGTTACCCTACCTTATTGAGCTTCTACTAATTTTTTTTAAAGAAACCATATCAAAAAAACAGTAGTTCGTCTTCATCAAAAAGACAAAGTAGTTAATACTGGTCATATCAATGTCATATCACAATATCTTCATTCTAAACAGCAAATGAGAGAATCCATTAGGATTACGAAGAAAGGACCAAACACGATCATTTAATATCTTCAAGGTTACTATTTTAGTTGTTTGATTGGCCTCGGTATTTCAGATAGTCTAGCAGAAATAATAGCAACTGCAAGAGATAATATTTTCCTCTCAGCAGACAAAGGAGGAAATGGAAGCAGAGAGAGATTTGAAAACACTGCTGTATCAATGGTAAAAGGTGAGGTCTTTACATTGACTACCATAAGAAAAGAGGCCTTCTCAGTGTATGGACACTGGCTGTTGACAGGATGTCAAATTTGCACAGTGTAATTGTTGAACTCCATGATCACATTCATATTGATAGGCAAAATTCGCATCTGTTGCATAGAGATGGTTTTGTTAGGTGCTTGAGAGTTGATTTTTACTCAAAGTAACTCACACGACAGAGCAAAATTGCCCATAAGATTTGCAAGATTTCAATCGTTACAGGAAGAGATCACCAAGTTATCCTCTATAGATCTTCTTCTAGATAGATTTGCAAGTAAAAGCTTTAGATATAAGCCAAGGTGTATAATTGTTGTGCTATCAGGTTTCTGAGAGAGAGAGAGATCCCAGAGAAGTGGAGCAGTTTATAATTTCTGCACCCACCACACAGATGATATCTAGAATTAGTCAGCTCACAGCATATTAAAAAAAATACTATTGACTGTCAGGGAACTTTCCAGAGTACTGAGAAGCAAAGATGTCAGTCTAGAGACTAAGGTGCACCTGACCCAGGCCATGGTCTTCAAGTTACTTGCTATGCATCAGAGAGCTGAACAATGACTAAGGATAACAGAAGATAACTCGAAGGTGCCTTCAAGCTGTGGTGCTGGAGAAGAGTCTTGAACATACCATGTCTTGGAGAAGGTAAAACCAAGTTTCTCCTTGGAAGCTAGGATTTTGAAGATCTCTCTCATATACTTTGGGCACGTGGCCAGGAGAGACCAGTCCTTGGAGAAGAACATCATGCTTAAAAGGGTGGAGAGAGAAGGCAGGAAAGGAAGATCCCGGAGAAGATGGACTGATACAGTAACCGGGGTACAGGGGGTAGGTGTGTCAGAGTTAGTGAGACTGGCTCAGGATACAGCAAGCCTCAGAGCTGTTGTACATAGAGTCTCTATGAGGCACAGGTGACTCAAGGGTACTTCACAAGAACAACACTCGCAACTCTAAATGAACCTTGAGGAAGGTGAACAGGAAGATCGACAGGACAGTCATAAGCCCAGTAAATGTTTCATTTCAGACACAGTTGTAATTGGTTGATTGAAAATGAAGAAACTTACAGTGGCAAACAAATGGGGGAAATATTAGTAATAACAACAACATGAAAAGTGTTGGTACCACTCACTTCTCAGGTGGTCTGTGTTTTATCCCCACTCCTTATTGTTGGCTGTGTGACTTTGGGGAAGTGATCCAATGTTCCTTAGTGTGAATACATTCTATGGACAATAAGGATAAAGACAGCTAACCTCTAGAACTTCTGAGGTAATTAGTAGGCTCTTTATATCATGCATCATCGAACTATATGTATCTATTTACAGTGAAAGGAGAACAATGACTAATTAAGCTGGAACAAATGATTGGTACAAACGGCTTCAGACAATCTGGAACATGGCTTCATTCTAATGAAAGGTGGTATCATTAATCTTCATAACAAGCAATAAGGATACATGATGACATACTGATGATCAGAGCACGCTGGTCACAGAAGCTGATGAAAAGTTTCCCAATAAAAGCAAATAAAATGTGTTAAGACAGTTGAAGGCTGAAAAAATCCCTGGCACTTGCTTCTTCTCTTAGGACATGACCATGGGTGTTTTAACTTACAAATGTAATATGTTGTTTGTTGTTTTTATGTGCCGTCCGTTTTTTAACTGGTTCTGACAAGAAGTTCTTAATCAAGCTTCTCTGATGTATAACAACACTAGGAACAGTGTGGTTACATTATGGATATTGTGATTAATGCTACAAAACAAAATGTGTGGCGAGCTCTGGTGGCCGAGTGGCAAGAAGCTGCACTGCAATCCCAGAGGTGAACGGTTCAAATCCACCAGATGCTCTGCTGGAGAAGGAGGGACAATATCCTCCTGTACCAGTCAGATCTGATTTGATGGCACACACACACACACACACACACACACACACACACAAATAGTAATAATAACAAAAAAATTTTAAAAAACAAAAAAATGTGTAGGGTTGATGATACAACTGGTGCACTTTGTGAACTTTCAATCAGGCTTTAATAATAAAAATGAAGAAATGCAGGTAATTCATTGAGTATGGTACAATGAAGATGCTTTGTCTTTCAGTAGAAGACAAACAAATATTTTCATCATGTCTTTAAGTGTTCCTATTAAGTCTTCTGGTACCAATCTTTGCTCCAGGACCAGAAGTCGCATGGAATATGTATTATGAACACCAAAAAACTACAACTTGTCAACAATGAAATGAAATACATGAACATTGATATTGTGGGCATTAGAGACATGAGATGAGCTGACTTTGGCCACTTTAAATAAGACAATCATATGATATACTATGCTGTGAATGAACAGTAGAAGATGAATGGTGTTTCATTCATAGTTGAAAAGACAAATTTATGTTCTATCCTGAAGTACAATGTTGTGAGTAATAGGATACTATACATATACATACAAGGAAGACCTAGTAATATGACAATTTTTCAAATTTACGCACAAACACCTAAAGCCAAAGAGGGGGAAACGTAAAGATCTTTACCAAATTTTGCAGTCCTAAATGGACCAAACATGCAATCAGGATGTGTTAATGAACTTGCCCTTCAATATAGATTACATCTCAACATCAAGACGACAAAAGTAATCACAACCAGGCCAGTAAACGACATCATGATAGATGGAGAAAAGATAGAAATTGTCAACTATTTTATCTTACTGGGATCCACAATCAATACCCTTGGCACCAGTAGTCAGGAGATCAAATAATCGTGTTGCAGTGGGCTCTGTTGTTGTAAACCTCTCCATTGTGAAAATAACATATGAGGAGCTAAAAAATAGAGCAAAGGAACTCTTACCGTGCATTGACTAGAACGCTGGATTACTTGATTCCTAAACTGTAGGGGAATTAATTTCTGTTTGTTAAAGCCTGTTAGAGCAGCTTTAGATAGCAAAGACATCATGTAGTGACAGGGGCATCTAAAAAAACATAACAGTATGGATTTTCAGCAGCTGCTACCATTTGAAACAAAGAAAATCTTCTTTTAGGTCCAACACCTGAATTCCAACTTATCGCATTCGGAACTGTGAAAAAATACATTCCTCTCCTTTAAATCACCAGGAAAAAAAGAAAAATTAAAAAGATATGTTAATGGTAACTGATGACTTAAATGCAAAAGTTGGAACCCATGAAGAAAGAATTATAGTCAGAAAGTCCAGACCTGGTTACAGAAATGAGGAAAGAAATCAAGTGACTGAATTTTGTATGGTCAATAATTTATCCATCACAAATACCTTTTTAAGAAAAAAATCCCACAGATGGTAACTTTACATATGGGGCTCACCTGATAGACTGCCTAGGAATCAGACTGAATACGTACATCAGTGGAAGGAACTCAACATCAGCCAACAAAAATAGGTGAGGTGTTGACTGTGGAACAGAACATCAATTAATCTCGTGTAAACCCAAATTGAGTCTAAAGAAAATTAACACAGGTGCACAAGAACCAAAATATGACCATGGGTCTATCCCACCTGAATTTAAAAAAAATCATCTCAAGAACAGATTCTAGGCATTGAACACCACTGGTTGAATCCCAGAGGAGTTGTGGGATTACATAACATGTATCATCCACAAAGAGAGCTAAGTGTCATTACAAAGAAAGAGGAGGAAGAAAAAAAAAATCAAAATGTCAGAAGAGGCTCTGAAAAGTGCATTAGAGCATCAGGAAGCCAAAACAAAAGGAAGAGATGCTGAAGAAAAAGGCTGAACAGAAGATTTCAAAGGGCAGATGGAGATAATATTGACTATCATCTTACTTGGATCCATAATCCATATACACTTGGTTCCAGCAGTCAGGAAATCATAAGATGTGTTTTATTCTGAAAGTGAAATAGTAGTCAGGGACTTTTCTGACTTATTGAGGAGCAATGATATCATTTTGCAGAGTAAGGTGTGCCTGATACAGGCCATAGTCTTTTCAATCACTTGCGAAGCATGTGTGGGCTGGACAATGAATGATGCTGACAGAAGAATTGATGCCTCTGAGCTATGGTGATGGGAAAGAGTACTGAATATCCCATGGACTGGTGAACAAAGAGATAAGTCTAAGAGAAAGTACAGTGTGTTCCTTGGAGGCAAAGATGACAAATCTTTGCCGCAATTATTTTGGAGTATGTTTTTAAGAGAGGCTATTCCTTGAAAAGGGATATGATGATTGGAGAGGTGGAGGATCACCAAAAAAGAAAATGAGCCTTGACAAGACTGACTGAGCCAGTGACTGCTGCAATGAGCTCTGGGGGGGGGGGGATGATGATGGCGGCACAGGCTAAGACAGGATTCCCATCCGTTGTTCATAGGGTTGCTCTTAGTCCTTCCTGGCAGGATGGCTCCTAACAAAAATAACAGCAACACAAGTTATCTCTGTAGTTAGATATCTGGCACAATATTTGGCTATGGTAACATATTGGAATGCCTTTTTTATTAAGAGGGAAATAGAAGAACAATGCTTTATTAATCACGAAATGTGGGACCACTTTTGTCTTTTAGATTTTCTAAAAGTTTTAGTATATTCAATTTCTCTCTCAATCCAATTAGATTTCGCCTTCCGTTTCTCCTCTAATCATTCAATAATATGGGTGCATTTAACCTTCCCCCTTGTTTCAAGTCAAAACACATGATCTGAGAACTTTGCAACTACATTTTCTTCCATGCTTTTCATTCTTAAAATTACTTCAAATATCTATAGTCAGATTTTATCTTCCTTGTATACAAATGTTCCTTATTTAAAGTCACCAATTTTCCTACTGATAGGGACAGAGTTCCTTAGAACATTGGTTATTAACCACAAATAGATCCTTTAAACCAGCTTGCTTGTGAAAACAATGGTGCCCATGAAAATGTTTTCCATTTTAAATCTTTCTTTATCTGGAAGCTCATGTGGACTTCCATGTTTGTGAATCAAATACTTTATGCCTTTCTGCTTATAATGTGTGTAAGCATTCAGACACACATATGTCTATAAACATATTTATGCATATGGATTTATATATTTATATATATGTATAGGTAGCTCTAAAGTGTTTTTAATAACATAAAACATTAAATACTTCAATAAATAAGATTGATATGTGATAATGTATTAAAAACTATTACTCTGAATCATTTAGTACAAATAATCTTAGGTAAAAATATACAGGTAAAATCTCAAAAAGGTCCTAAATTAACAACTTCCTATGAACAACTTTTAAAGAGGAATTAGATCATGAAGACTTACAAAACCTGCCCAGAAAACTCTAAATTTTAAAATTATGCCAAATAGCAATCGTAAGACAAGGGTAAAATACACTAAAAAATTATAAATATAAAATATGTATTAGTTAAATAAGCAAATAGGGGTGCTATGCCTGAGTTCTTTAATAATTTGATTAACATCCCTCTGTGACCTCCTCACCTCTCCTTCTCCTTTATCAGCTGCCGTTAAAAGCCTCCACCTCTCGTGACATGGTTTCTAATTAATGTGAAAGTAAGTTTGTGATTCCCCAGGGTTCTATCTTGACTCTAGAAGCAATTAATTGTCTACTCACTTAATATTCTATAATGAAGTTTTACCTTTGACAAAAAAAAGACTAATTTATTAACTCAAATGTTTATTCAGAAGCACTTGTACCTTTCATATTGGTCACAAAGCCTGCCCTTTAAAAAAAATAGCCTGCAGAGATGACACTACAAAGCACTTATTCATCTCATCAAA
The DNA here is from genome assembly GCF_000299155.1 of Elephantulus edwardii. NCBI lineage: Eukaryota > Metazoa > Chordata > Mammalia > Macroscelidea > Macroscelididae > Elephantulus > Elephantulus edwardii. The sequence goes on along the minus strand of NW_006399766.1, from coordinate 8,110,398 downwards.
CGTTTATAGGGTTATGTACTAGGGACTATATTAGACATTAAGACACTGAAACTAAAACAAAAATGTAACTAGCAGTGAATTCTAGTGCCTGGCTTTTTTAAACTTACAATCCATTACACTACTATCCTTTACTACAGCTCGAGATCAGGCTGCCAAGTAAATGGGAGTCAAATTATGGCTGACATCAAATTCACGAAGGTACCATGGAGATAGTGGATATGTTGATGCCATTCAGTCAAATACCATCAGGAAGATACTTGTACATGAGAATGGCTAGTAAGTTTGACATGAGGGTGAACCAGAGAGCACTTAGGCAAGTGGATGATAAAAATATTGCCACAGAGTCAATGATTAACTTGAAGCAATGCTACTGGGCAGACTAGAACTGCACATAGGGTTTCCAAGGCTTTACATTTTCTTGGAAGGGGACTGTCAAATCTCTTTTTCAAGGGTTAGTAGGTAGTTTTAAACTAATGACACTTTGGTTGGCCAAGTATTGCAACCACTGGAACACCAAATGGAATTATATAGGATAGTGTTAGGTGATGGAGAGGGTTAAAAGAAGCAAGGCTGTACTTTTGACTGGATGTTGTCAGAAGTGAGGGCTAGTATCTATAGAATCTACCTGAGCATCTATAAAGCAGAAAGAATTATACCTATGATTAGTAAAGCATATATTTTAGATTTATTAGTCTAACATATATTTAGTCAATTTAGTTAGCCTATAGGATGTCTTGGCTTTGGTTTGAGTTCAGATCTGATCACACAGTGACCTAGTCTTTGTCTTCATCTGTGATGATCAAGCAGTGACCGGGTCTGAAGGTGAAATTCTGAAAAACTGCTCAGATTCAACTGGGGAATATCAAGAGGAAAAATGAGCTCCAGGCCTACTGTCAGAAAACCCAAGATTTAACCTAATAAATGCCAAGCCAGCTCCAGCTATCAACATCTCCATTTTTTTTCCTTGCCCAAGTAATTACTGACTTGTGAGAAAAGAAACAGGATTATCTCAGGGAGTGATAACAGGAACCCCAGCATGTTACAAAATGTTAATTTGTCAGAGGTGCTGGTAAAACTTGGGGTGGAGTATATATCACAGAGAAAACTACCTAGTGTGCTGCTGCCCTACATATAGACCAGTCAGGATATCCTCTTTGACAAATGTGGTGACGGAAGAGAGGATTAGACAGGTTCAAGAGTTTTCAGTGGCGCAGGATTAATTATACTTGTTAAATTCTAGAGGTTTTGTTGCTGTTGTTAGGTCCTATTGGGCATTACTCATAGAGATGTTATGAATAACAGATGTGAACTCTGTCCTATCTTGTGTCATCCTCACAATCTCTAAAACACTGGAATCCATTCCTGCAGTCACAGTGTCAAATTATAGAGGAGCAAGAGAAAAGAAAATCTACGTCATCAAGATAGTTTAGGGGCTTGGTGTTTTTGTTGTTTTTTTTTTTTAAATATTAATGTCTTAGTCATCTTTCTTCAAAGTTTTATTTGGCATACAAAGAAGGCCAGTTAATAGTACTATTATTCAAATGTATGTACCAATCGGTAATACAAAAGAAGAAGAAAGTCAGGATTTCTACCAACTTCTGCAAGTACAAATTTATTGAATATACAATCAAGATGCATAAAAAAGAAAAGGTAGTTGGAATGCAAATATTGGAAATAAATAAGATTGGTACTCAGAAACCTTGGGCTCAGTGATAGAAATGATGATGTCAAACATAACATGATAGAGGTTTTCATCATCATTCACTTATTCGTTTCAAATATCTTTTAAAAAGTAGTGATTAGACATTTAAGTCTCACCTAATGGAATAAACAAGAATGGCCTATTGGATAAGGAGTTATCTGTCAACCCAAAGGTAAATGGTTCAACACCACCAGCTACTGTGCTGTAGAAAGGTGGGCAATGTCCTCCCATTCAATTTAGAGCTTCTGCAAGCCCACTGGATGTTCAGTTAGGACTTTGTTACAAATGGATAGCAATCAGAGAGTTTGCATTTATAGGATAAGACAGTAGAAAAACACAATATCATCATTCAGAATGAAGCCAGTGGTCAAATGTAAGCAAACAATCAGATGCTCATAATTAAATACAAAATGAAGCTAAAGAAAATAAAAACCAGTTCCCAAGAATAAAAACAAAACTCTGAGTTTATCCTACCTAAATGTAGAAATCATCTCAAGAAGAGATCTGACACATTGAACATTAATCACTAAAGACCAAACAAGTTGGTGGGATGGCATTAACAAAGCAAAAGGTCATTAAAAACAAGGAAAAAATAGAAAAATACATTGGAAATTAGAAGAGATTCTGCAATTTGATAATGTACAAAGATGAAGACAGGTGAACAGAAGATTTCAAAGGGCAACCCAAGAATATTGTAATGGAGTGTGCAAGGACCTGGATAAAACCAAAATGGGAAAAACATGCTCAGCATTTCTTGAAATAGTTGAGGAACATATTCAAGCTTCGAGTTGTAATACTGCATGATTTTATGGGTAAAATTCTGAATGGCAGCGAAAATATGAACAAAAGATTCTCATCACTGGGCCGATTGGCAGCATCATGATAGATGGTGAAGAAATTGAGATTGTTGGCAGCTTCCGTTTGCTTGGCTCCACAATCAACACTCTTGGTACCAGCAGCCAGGAAATTAAAAGACAAACTGCATTGGGAAAGTCTGCTGTCAGAGACCTCTCCAAAGTACAGAAGAGCAATGATGTCAGTATGGAGACTAAGGTGTACCTGATTCAGGACATATTCCTCACAATTACTTGCTATGCATCAGAAAGTTGGGCAATGACTAGAGATGATAGAAGAAATGATGCCTTTGAGCTGTGGTGCTGGAGAAGAGTATTGAATATACCATGGACTACTAGGAGAACAAACACGTTTGTCCTAGAGAAGGTGAAGCCAGGCTGCTCCTTGGAGGCAAGGATTCTGAAGTATCTTCTGACATACTTTAGACATGTTGCAAGGCGGGATCAGTTCTTGGAGAAGGACATCATGCTTGGGAGGGTGAAGGGACAGTGTAGGAAGGGAAGACTCTCTATGAGATGGATTGATTCATTCACTGGGGTAATGGGGATAGGTCTTATATAGTAACTTCATCTTTAGGTTTAAGTGAAACATTAAAGTAAAGGTAGAGATTTTTGATTCCCAAACAACAGAACCTAAAAACAGTAATTATCTATGAGTTAGTGATGAATTGCTTTTTGCTGTGATGCTAAACAGATTTCAGTGGTGATCTCAGAGTAATACTTACTGATTAGGGACACAGGCATAGTGACCTACTTCTGCAAAACAGTCTATGAAAACCTATAATAATCACAATAATCAGTTCTACAACCAATCATTTTTGATGGGCAATTTTTGTTATTCTTAGGTGCTGTCAAGTTGACTACAACTTCTTGTGGCCCTGGGCATAACAGATATGAATCTTGCCTTATCCAGTTACATCTCCATAATTTCTGATATACTTGAGCTTAATGATACAGTCGCTGTGTCAATCCATCTCATTGAGGGTCTTCATCACTTTCTCTGACCCTCCACCTTTCCGAGCATGATCGAATTTTCCTAGAATGGCCTCTCCTACTAACATACCCAAAATGTGTGAAATAAACTTTCACCATCCTTGACTTTAAGAAGCACTGTGGCTTCACTTTCTCCAACATATATTTGTTCGTTTGCTTGGAAGTCAATGGGATATGCAGTATTTAAATTCAAATTTTAAAGGCTTCAACTCTATTTCTGTGATCCTTATTCATTCATTAATAGGTAGGACAGGATGACATTTAGTTTACTGTGAAAAGGAGTCACCATGATTAAGGGCGTGGAGTGAGAGATAGCAAAATACAATAACAAAAAATAAGCAGTTAGGAATTTTGTCTTAGGTTTTATGAGAGAGGGATTAATTGATAGCAGATATGTGTCTTCAGAAAACAAAAGATATTTCAATTAGAAGATATCAGAATATCTACAAAAGGAAAAGAAAGGAAAAATACCATAGCAATAAGGATAAATAAACTATTAAAGGATAAATGGAACAAGTATTCAAAAAAGTAAAAAAAAAGTTAAATCATTGTTATCTGATTCTCATGCTTGCTTACACTAGATATGAAGAATAAAAATCTCTTTACAGAGTTTTCAGAGTTACGACTCTGTGTAAGATGATTTCTAAGCCTCTCTTATGAGGCACTTGTGAGTTCTTACTCCTAGTCTGCTAACATTCAAGACCACTTGCATAGTTCAGTAGTACCCAGAAAGTTGAGAGAAGGGAAAAAACCCTTATGAATGCCAATGAGGGTTAATAGGATCAAGTTATAAACGAAGAATAATTGAGATAAGGTTTAGATTAAGACAGGTATTTATAAGCAGCACTGATTGAACAGAATGTGGAAATCATCAAATACTATACTTAACACAGAAGCAAAATATTGCAGAAGATCATTCCAAAATGGCTAGAGCAGTATGCAGAGAACTGCCAGAGGTTTAAACTGGCTTTGGAAGAGGCTTTGGCACCAAGGATACACTGCTGATGTCAGATGGATCTTGGCTGAAAGTAGAGAGGAAAAGAAGCATGTCTATTTGTGTTTTATTGACTATATCTGACTGTGTGGATCATAGCAAATTATGACTAATATTGAATTTTCTTAAATTTTTTATTTCATTATTTTTTGTGTGTACTGTCAAATCGGATCTGACTGTACAGGAGATTACCCCTCCTTCTCCAGCAGAGCATCTGATGGATTTGAAACATGTACCTCTGGGATTGCAGTGCGGCTTCTTGCCACTAGGCCACTAGGGAGCAAATTATGGCTAACATTGAAAAGAATGGGAATCCAGAACACTTGATTTGGCTGATTGAAGGACTATCAAAGTATCTTGGTGAAACAGTTTTCTGTATGGAAATAGCAGTATCCACAGTACGCAAGTAGGAGTCTGACTTGAACAGATGAAGAAAATGGAAATTTTGAGAAGAGTTGGGACAGCTTACATGGGCGCTAACATGAAGGCAAACAGTGGTGTGGGAAAGACTGAACCTATTGCCGAAGTATTCAGTGAATGTGAGAAAGTAATGTAACAAAATGAGGAATGATGGATAACTTGATATTCATCTTGAGGGAAGTGACATTGATATAAAGAGAAACAGCAGTACCAGCAATATCGTGAGGGTTGATGTAATTTATCATAGATTATATGAATACTAACAATGGAATTGCTGTAAAAAACCTTTTTACTAGCAATCCTTCTATTTTTACAATATTTGTCTTATGCAGTATTTGTCCTTATAAGACTGGGTTAGTTCACTCAGCATAATGCTTTCCAGTCTCTCCCATATTATATAGTATTTCTTAAAACAAAGTATATGACATTTGTACCTAAATCAAAACAAAAGAAAAAATTTCTAAGAAAATCTTTTTACTACAATGAATTACAACATTATTATTAATCAAGTGGTAGTCTTTTTAAAACTTTACTCCTTTTTTAATTACTGCTGGGCTCTCAAAAAAGTTATTTTTATATGTTTAAAAATTATTTCTTGAATGAAGTTTACAGTCCTTGGTTTTAGTCCTAGGTCCATGATCCACCTTGAGTTGGTTTTTGTATATGGAGTGAGGTGGGGATCTTGTTTAATTCTTCTGCAGATAGTT
>NW_006399766.1:8083377-8102998 GCF_000299155.1 Elephantulus edwardii | reverse complement strand
AAATTATTTCTATAACTTACCACACTCAAAACTCAAGTTCATTGCTACAAAGTTATACTTTACTCATAGTTGACCCTGCATTGGGCTTCTAGGGCTATAAATTGGAGACTGTCTACCTTTCTCCCAAGAAGCTGCTGGAAGATTCACATTTCCAGAGAGGTACAGAACTTTGGACGAGCAGCTCAAGTCTAAAAATCAATGACTATAAAAACACAGGCAGTAAGGATAAACAACAGTCAGTGCTTGCAGTCAGGACAAATGAAACTATGGGTTTCAAAGCATCACTGTAAATGGGTAATAATGACAGCTCTGACCAGGGTGCATTAGATGGTTCAAATACATGTAAGCAGGGGTTGCAAAAAAATATTTTTGCTGTTATTGCTACAGGAATGTCTGGAAAGAAAGAATTTCCATCAATCCACTGCACAAAAATGTTTTACAGTTCTTTGGTGTCAACCCTCAGATGTGTCACCTGGTGTCGTCTGAATCCCTTCTGCCTGCTCCAGTGATGTCACAGATTTGGAATTGAGGTTGGAGAGAGAGGGAGCTAGCAATTTGAAAGCAGTCAGGGTATCAACAGTAATCAGTCATAGTTAAAGAGACTGCCAAGTACGAGTAGAATGAGTTTATAAAAAAAGAGTATTTATCTCGAAAGGAGGGTTTCTGAGTGAATAGTGCACTATACAAAGCAATGGAAGTGAGCCAGAGGGAAGAATGCAGGAGATGAAAGAAAAGGAGATGCAAGAAAGGAGAGATGAACAGATTTCCTTATATTCTGAGCAGTGTCATTCTACCTAGAAATCCTACCTTCAGGTCTGTTCATTCTACCTTGTCGTCTCCGATGACTTTTTCAGAAGATTATTAATAGAACTCAGTTAAAAAGAGAGTTACTTTCAGCTGAGTGTAAGCAGGCATAGTTCCCAGAAAGAGCCTGAGACCTGCTGACATTAACAGCTTATTAAGAAGCCTTTTAAGAGAATTTTGTGGGAACATTACCGAGCTGTAAAGCTAAGCAAGTTCTGGTTATATGCAACAAAATGGATGAAACTTACAAACATTCCACTATGTGAATGAAGTCAGGACATAGAACGCATGATCCTGTACGATCCCACTTATATGAAATGTCTAAAGGTAAATATCAATATCTCTCTCTCTCTCTCTCTCCCCTATCAATTCAGAACACACACACACACACAAAAAAAACAAACCCAAACACCCACCAACAAGTCATGGATGATGCTCTATTAGAGTCTGAAGCTACAAATTACATGTGAGGAGACGGCCAATCTTTTTCATGAGGAGACTGTGGTAGACTGGAACAGTCAGAGGAGCTCAGTCTTTGGCTCAGCAGTGCAACTTCCTAGGGACTACAACAGCAACGTACCCTTGGAAAATGGTGGAGGTCAAACTTTATTAGTGCTTACCAGAGGTAGGAGGGAGAAGAAATTGTGGACTTACTGCCTAGGAGAAAATGATTTTCCTTTAAAGGCAATGTAAATAGCTAGAATTGGACAGTGATGATCGTTGAACAACATGATGAGCAAAATATCACTGAATGGTATATGTGACGAGATTGAGTTTGTTAACACCTTCAGTTTGCTTGGCTCCACAATCCACACGCCTGGTACCAGCATCCAGGAAATCAAAAGACAATTTGCATTCAGAAAGTCTGTTGTCATGAACCTCTCCTGTGTGCTGAAAAACAATGATGTCAATCTGGAGACTCAGGTGCACCTGATCCAGGCCATGGTCTTTGCAATTACTTGCTATACATCAGAAAACTGGACAATGACTAGGGAAGATAAAAGGAGAATTGATACCTTTCAGCTGTGGTGCTGGAGAAGAGTGTTGAATATATACCATGGACTGCTAGGAGAACAAACAGGTTCGTCCTAGAGAGGGTGAGACTAGGCTGCACCTTGGAGGCAAGGATTCTGAAGTGTCGTCTGACATACTTTGGACATGTTGCAAGGAGCAAGCAGTCCTTGGAGAGGGACATCATGCTGGGGAGGGTGGAGGGACAGCATAAGAGAGGAAGAAGAAAGACCCTAGATGGGATGGATTGATTCAGTGACTGGAGTAATGGGAGTAGGTGTGTCAGAGACAATAAGACATTGGGTTGCTATGAGTCGCAGGTGACTCGATGGCACATAACAACAGCAATATATATGATATCAGGACTATAGTCAAGAACATGGATTAAAGCTCAACATCCAGAAGACAAAAGATTCTCACCACTGGGCCTATTGGAAGTATCATGATGATAGATGGAGAAGAGGTAGAAGTTGTTAAGTACAGTTTACTCAGCTCCACAGTCAATACTCTCGGCTCATGCGCTCAGCATATCAAAAGACTAATTGTTCTGGGAAAATCTGCTGTCAATGACCTCTCCAGAGTACTGAAAAGCAACTATATCAGTCTAGAGATCAAGATGCTCTTGATGTAGGCCATGGTCTTTGCAATTACTTCCAATGCATCAGAGACCTGGACAACGACTAAGAATGACAGAAGAAGAATCGATGCCTTTAAGTTGTGGTGCTGGAGAAGAGTATTGAACATACCATGGACTGCCAAGAAAACAAATAGTTCTACCTTGGAGATGGTGAAACTAAGGTTCTCCTTGGAGGCTAGGATTTTGAAACGGCATCTCATATACATCTTATATATACTTTGAGCATGTGGCCAGGAGAGATCATGCTTGGAAGGGTGGAGAGAGTGCAGTAGAGGAAGCCTCCAGATGAGATGGATTGATACAGTAAGTAACTGCAGTAATGAGGGTTGGTGTGTCAGAGTTAGTGAGACTTGCTCAGAATAGGGCAGGCTTCAGGGTTGCTATGAGTCGCAGGTGACTCGAGGGTACATAACAACAACATATGTTGATGGCATCTTTCCATGGCTGACATTCACCAATGGCTCTGTAACATAAAGATAGACAATCTGTGCAGAATGAATGAATGGAAATCCAAAATCTCTGCAAATGTTCATTAAAATTATTTAAAAAAAACCCTACATAATGTAGGGGAATCTAGAGAGCATTATCCTGAGTGGAACAATTCAGTCTCATAAGGACAAATTCTGCATATGACCATTATTATAAAATTAAAAGAACATCTGGTAAGAGGTGTAAAAATGTCTAGAGGGGGAAAGCAAAGAGGGACGGGGGAAGAAAATGGGAAGTATGCAAAACTTTAGGATGTTAGAGTTTAGTGGGTAGATAGATAAAGAGAACTTAAAGGAATAAGAGTCAGTGGGGACTTTAAAAGAACGGTAATAACAGGCATAGATCAATATTAATTATATAAAGTACAGTTTATATGAATGATTGTATGAAACACAATGGAAATGAAAGATTGTATAAATTCAATGTATATAAATAAAAATAAAAAAAGATAGACAATCTTCTGTGAAAGCCTTTGCAGTTTTCTGAAACTTCCCAGGAAGCGGAGCTATGAACTGGTTCCAATTTGATGGCAAATGAGTGAGTGTACAGATTGAGCTCTGGTGTCTTAAATGTAAGAAGTTGCCTGCCAACCTAAAATGCATGTAGATGAAAATTTGTTAGCTGCTGCAAGGGACAAAGATAGACAGTCTCATTCCATGTGGTTTACAGCCTCTGCAAACCTACCAGAGGGTCAGCTATGAGTCAGTTCAAACTGGACAGATAACAATAAGGAGTTAATGAAAAGGTCCTTCCCTGTGTTCCAAAGACTCTATATGAAGTAAGAAAATGAATGCATCCCTAACTTGCAAATGCATCATCATTCTCTCAAGGATTTTTAATACATATACATTATTATGTTTAGCCCAAAGGAAATGTGTAGGTAACTCATTTCATGTCCTCTTTTAGTAAGCAATTAAGAGAGATGTGTGTTCAGAAAATAAGAGTTCCTGTTGATAAAGGTGACTCATGAGGCATAAGAAAGCCATTTCTAGAATACTGTCTATATTTTTTTAACGGTTTTCAGTCTGTCTTGGCTGATACTATTGATTAAATGCAAATTGCTTCTAGGTAACCATAGGAGAGCAGGAAATTTTCAAATTTATATCCCTAAAATGCTAGATTTCTGCTCTCCTGCTGGAATCAGAGCTGCGAAGATACAGAAAGAGCATGGCCGACAACTACATGATTCAAATAGGTGGAGGGACGGCGCAGGAGAGGAAGGCCCTCTATGAGGTGGATTGATTCAGTGACTGGGGTAATCGGGATGGGAGTGTCAGAGGCAGTGCGATTGGCACAGGACAGAGCGGAGTTTAGGGCTGTTGTACATAGGGTCGCTATGAGTCGCAGGCGACTCGACGGCACATAACAACAACAACAACAAGAAAATACCTGCCCAAGGTGATTCATATTGCACTGCCTGAGGAAGCCACAAAAATCTGTGAAAACGTATTTTGAATGGTTCTCCTAGAGGTAATTGTCTTCTAGTCAAATGTTCATCCAAAATCAAAAGAAATAAAAAAACACGCTTGGAAATGATGATACATCTTAAATACATAATATCCAAAATTTACATAAGCGCATATATAAATTCTTAACTTCCATTTCAAACTAAATTAGGACTAAAATAATAATTTCCACTTAGTGAAAATGTTTAGGATCACCTATTATGGACAAAAAAAATTGAATAATGCAGAAAGCATCACAACAAGGTGGAAAGAAAACACAGAATCATGACAGCAAAAAGATTTGCTTCACACTGAACCATTTCAAGAAGTAGCATGTGATCAGGAAACAATACTAGTGAATAAAAAGTCCAAGTGGCACTGGAGGCACTGGCAAAAAATCAGGGCTTCAGGAATTGATGGCATACTAATTGAGACTTTTCAGGAAACAGAAGCAACCTTGGGTGTGCTTATCAGTTTGCCATCACATAGAGAAGCCAGGTACCTGGCCAAAGGACTGAAATCGAGACATATTTGTTCCCATTCCCCCCCAAGAAGGACCATAACAGAATGTGGAAATTATGGACCAAAATATAATTAAAATTGCATGCATATAAAGTCTTCCTGAAGATTATTTAAAAGTGGGTGGAACCAACAGGAATACAAGTTGGATTCAGAAGAGATCATGGCAAGAGGTCATTGCTGATATCAGATGGATCTATGCTAAAAGCAGAGAATACCAGAAGGATTTTTATCTGTGTTTTATTGACTATGCAAAGATATTTGACCACATGGATCATAACAAATTATGAGTAGCATGGATAAAAATGGCCATCCAAAAACAATTGTGTTCATGTGGAACTTCTACATAGAGCAAGAAGCATTATTCATCATTGCAGGAACATAGAAAGAGGCCAAATGTCCAACTATAACCAAATGGATTGTGAAATTATGGAAAATTCACACAATGGAATATTATGCCTCAATCAGGAGCAATGACTTTAAAAAAATACTACATAATTTGGGAGAGACTGGAAAGCATTATGCTTGCTGAGTGAACTAACTCAGTCTCATAAGAACAAATACTGCATATGCCCATTATTGTAAAAATAGAAGGATAACTAGTAAAATGGGTATAGGGGTCCAAGGAGGGTTGGGATGGGAACAGAGGGGTGAGGGTCGTCATGGGGAAGTTACATGTTTCACAATTTGGCAGGTGGAGGGAAGAGATAAAAGAAATGGAAAGATCTGTGGGGATCTGAAGAGATGGTGGTGGGAATAGTTCAATGGTGATTACTTTTATGAAACACAATGTATTGGAATGATTGGATGAAACACAATGTCAATGAAGAAAATCAGGAAATACAATGTATACAAATTTGGTATGCAAACCAATATAAAAAGAACATTTTTTTTTAAAAGAAGCAGATAGCCAAGGGGTGGGAAAATGTGTGGTTTAAAATAATGAAAGATGTGCATCAGGATTGTATTCTTTCTCCATACCTATTCACTCTGTATAATGAGCAAACACTTCAAGGAGTTGGACTCTATGAAGAAGAATGTGGCATCAGAATTGGAGGAAGACTCATCTATATCCTGTGTTATGTAGATGAAACCACCTTACTTTCTGGAAGCAAAGGGGACTTGAAGCACTTGATGCAGAAGATCAAAGACTACAGCCTTCAATATGGATTACATTTCAATATCAAGACAACAAAAATCCTCAATACTCAACCGATAAGCAACATCATGAGAGATGGAGAAAAGATTAGCGTTGCCAAGGATTTCTTTTTACTTGAAGCACAATCAACACCTGGGTAACAGCAGTCCAGAAATGAAAAGACATGGTGCATGGGGAAAATCTGTGGCCAACAGCCTCTCCAAAGTCCCAAGGAGAAATGATGTCAATTTAAAGACTAAGAGAAGCCTGATCTAAGCCATTGTCATTAAAATGACTGACCAGGCATTTGAAAGTTAGGCAATGAATAAGGATGACAGAAGAATCTGTCTTTGAGTGGTGGTGCTGGAGAGGATTACTGAATATCCCATGGATTGACAAACAAACAAACAAACAAACAAACAAACAAGTCTGTCTCTGAGGAAGTGTAGCCAGGGTTCTTCTTTCATCGTTAGGAATGATAGTAGGAGAGGCCAGTCCTCTGAAAAAATATCATGCTGGGGAAGGTGTAGAATCAGGGAAGAGAAGATGATCCTCAATGAGATGGACTGACTCAATGACTCTAACAATGGGCTCGATCATATCAGATTGTGAAGGTGCTGTGGGATAGTGCAAGCTCATAATCTGTTGTTCACAGAATTGCTATGAGAACCAGGCAACTTGATGCCACCTGACAGAAACAGCGAACTGCTAAAACTGCGTATTTTGTGAGCTGGCTAAGACATGTAAAGTAATCATCCAGTTGACAACGAAAAATAGGTAACTTCAGGTCATTCTAAAGACTAAGGCGAGCCTGATCTAGTCCACGCTCTTTGCAATTACTTGCTCTGCATCAGAGAACTGTATAATGACTAAAGATGATAGAAGAAGAATCAATGCCTTTGAGGTGTGGTGCTGGAGAAGAGTCTTAAACACACCATGGACCGCCAACCAAACAAATAAGCCTATCTTGGAGAGAGTGAAACCAACTTTCTCATTGGAGGCTAGGATTTTGAAGCTCTGTCTTACGTACTCTGGGCATGTGACCAGGAGAGACTTAGTCCTTAGAAAAGGACATCATGCTGGGAAGGTTGGAGAGACAGAGCAGAAGAGGAAAACCCTGGATGAGATGGATTGATACAGTAACTAGGGCAATTTGGGTAGTGTGTTGAGACAGTGAGACTGGATCAAGACAGGGCAGGGTTCAGAGCTATTGTATATAGGGTCGCTATGAGTCACAGGTGACTCGATGGCACATAACAGCAATAGAGGAATGGTTCATGAGATTATGTCCTTCCCCCAAACAGTATTAAGAGGTGATTTTTTCCTCCTGAAAGTCTTTTACCTATATGCCTCTAAAAGACCCAACTGCACAGATAATATTAGCTCCCATCTATGGCATCACTGTATTTAAAGAAGTATAAAAGATTTTGTAATTCATGAAAACCAATGTTACACAGATAAAGCAGAACTAATAATAAACAGGATTAACATGTGCTCTTCCTATAGCTACATGTATTTTACACTCAGAATATTTGTTTCTCTTGTCTGCCCAATGCGGAATATTTACTCCATTAGAAAGTCTCTTGCAAATTGTTGCCAATTATGCACCACAAATGAATGCTTTATAATTGTCGAAGTTGAAAAAAAAATCAAAGCCTTGATAATGTCCCTGAAGATTAACCAGCTCTTGTGTAATTAATACACAGTCTTATTGTGAAGGTCAAAACTATAACCATTCTGAAGAAAGGAAAAACATTGTGTCACTTACTAATTTTATTTTAAGTAAGTATTGAGAAAGGCTGGATGGATATCCTAAAGGTAAAATTATATAGAAATGTCTGAAAATCCAAATGTCATTCACAAGAGGTAACAGTAACTATAAAAAATAATGTTACAATAACCAGGAAAAGATAAGTAAGGCTCTATGTATGATCCCTATGAGGGTCTAGTGTATACTGTTATACTCTAGTCTTTTTTGTCCATTTTACTCACTGCATTCTACTTAATTTCATAAATTTGTTAAGACTCAGCCTTGACGTTAAAAGGAAAATACCTGAAGGAAAATGAACATGTGTTCATTTATATACAGCCAAATAATATGTTGCAGAAATAATATAAATCTTTAAGAAGTATAAAAAAGGATTCCTTTTACTTTCAGCAGAACCTGGAAAGATATTTCTAGGCAAAACTTTGGTTCAGCTTGATATATCAAATCCATTCTAAGGCTCTATGAAAGCCATTATGCCGTAGTGTTTTAATCCTTCCAACCACTAGGCTTAAAGGGGAGCTCAAAGCACAGAGTTTCTAAGCAGTGCAGCCTAAGAAAATGGAACAAACAAATGCATAACCTACATTGACTTTGTCTTTCAGATCTGAGAAGCTGCCTTCCTTCCGAAAGATTGCAAATTCTGGACTCTGCAACACAGCTTCCGAGCGAGTAATCCAACTGTGAAGTTCAGTCATATCGACATCCAACCTAAGACAGGAAAGAAAGGTCATTATTTCTTGATTAGCTCTTTCCTCTACATGAAGCAGCAGCAATTTATTCACATTTGTCATTCTCCTCCAGATTGCAAACACCTGCCTGATGTGCCTATTATTTTTTTTGGTCCCTATTATTTTTAATAATACCACTCTGTCCCTAGTAAGAGAGACTCAAAATTTGTTAACATTTTCCTAGACACTGATGATCCTGGAGGTCATCTTATCTCCTCTCAGTCCCTATCCGAATGCTTGCACAGGGTGAATGAGTATTGCTTTACCAAGTAACAATTTTTCTTCTTATAAAGTATTTAAAACAAACCAAGCATTCGTGTGTGGGGCATCCACAGAACCCTATCTCTGATAATCACACTGTCTAATATTCTCAGGAAGGAGCTCTGTCTTGGTAGCTTAGTGGTAAGAAGCTGCACAGCCAACCATAAAATAACACATGGTTCGAATCCTTAATATATGACTAGGCATTATTTGCACGACAAGAAGCCAGAATAAGAAAGAGGTGCACACACACACACAAAAATAGACTGGGGCTGGGTGGGTGTATAAAGGAAACGGTGCAACTATAAATGAATTTTTTAAAAGAGAAAAAAGTAAACTGGGGGCAGAAGGAGGGAGGATAATGTGCACCAATGAATGAATGGAAATCCAAATGGCAATCATTTTTATTTTAAAAAAGAAAAGATGGGCTAACTCTTCCTCTGCCATTTATAGCTCCTGAAAACCTGCTGCTGGTTCAGGTAGGAATTATTTCCAACTTGATGGTACTCAACAATAACAACAACATACTTGCCTGAAAAGCCATTGGGACCCCTGCAAGTATGATATAAGCAAGGGGTCCACAGGTGATTGTCAAGTGATGGCACACAGGAGCTTGGACTCCAAGAGCATAAAATCTGAGAAGGCAACTGGCATAAAGGTTGTATGGCAACTCTAGGGTGACTGTGGGCTAGAGAAACCCAAGCTAGTCGGTAAGGGAGGTCCCATGGAAGAGCTTGAAACATGATGCCAGTCAGTGAAGACTTCTTTAGCTTGCTGGGTCATGGCAAGTGTGGAATACAATCAAATGAGTGATCCAATTAATAATATTACCAGTCCATGGAGAAGGACATCGTGTTTGGAAGGGTGAAGAGATAGCGCAGGAGAAGAAGACCCTGGATGTGTTAGATTGACCCAATAACAGAGGTAATGAGTGTAGGTGTGTTGGAGATAGTGAGAATGGCCCAGGATAGGGTTGCTGTGAGTTACAGGTAACTCGATGGCATATAACAACGATAAGAAAAGCCAAAGGACCCAATGAAACTATTCCAAAGGTCTTATCCACATTGGTTTGGGAGTGAGTTATGTTGCAGTCAAACCTATATGCTCAATTCTCATCTCATTCCCATTCTTTTTTGGCTGAGCTCTCTGGAGCTACAGGGGATAAGTCGTCACTCTGTTCAAGCAACTCTTGTTAAAATAGAGGTTTTAGAGGAGTGATCCAGGGGCTGCAAGGGTGGGGAAGAAATTTTAGTGACAATCGTGAATATGTGTTCATTTTTTTCCAAAGAAAATATCCCAAGATTCTATCACCATCTGTAAAAGATTTATGAAGAGGACATGTAGAGATCACAATTATTAAACAAAACAGACACAATGATAGCCTTCAGAAAGATGAAATACTCAATTTCCATAGAAAAGGTCTAAAGCAAGACAAAAATGCAGGTTATGAGAAATGCATAATGCACTTTGTATATCATAGTTCACCTGATTCTGGGAGATCCCACACACAGTGTAAGGAAAGTGCCTTCAGTCTCACACAATCCCCATGATCTGCTGCCTATTGGGCTATTGTGATCAATAGAGAACATTCATCTTCGTCAGCTCAAGCCTATACTATTATAGGCCTTCACTGTCAAAAGATAAGTTGTCACACAGGAAGTACCTTGGCCGGGCATCAAACTTGAGCCTCTCGCATCAAACTTGAGCCTCTCGCATGGAAAGGCAGAAATTTACCAATCAACCATCTCTTTTTCTCAGCCTTCAAACAGTTGAAATCAGGTCACACTTAATGACTTCCAGTTTATCCCACGGCCTGTTTTGTTTTGGTTGTGGGTTTTGGTTGTTGTTTTTTTTTTAAGTTCAGCACCTCCTTTTTATACTCCAGGTCTTGGCAGTATCTTTCCTCATAATTTGGTAGCAGAAGAGAATGTATTAATAATGCCATGTGTAACCAGAGCATAGAAAATTAGTCTTAATTTGAAATACATTTACTGATGTAGTCTCAGATTGAAATACATATTCTGGCATCCATGTTAGACTTTCAAATCGTATAAAAGATGGAGTGAGCTAGAATCTCTAGTAATTTTTCATATGTGCTCTCATTAAGAAAATTCTCCACTATCATAAAATATGAATTGATTTTTTAAACCAGAATTCGAAGACTCAAAAGCCTACACACTTATTAAATGGATACAAAGCTTCAAAGAATTCTAAGCACTTGCAAAGATACCTCATTCTCTCCTATTATTTCTGTAAAATTATGTGTCTAGGTATTACCAATTCTCCTTCCCCATATAAGATCAAAGTTTAGAGAAGTTAATTGACCTCAAACTGTTAGTATACAGAGGCAGGAAACACATTCATCTTGTTAACCATTATTACTTTTACTTCAAGCGAAGCCTGTGTCATGATAATAAATATTTACTGAGTTATTTGCTACTGACACCGATGATTGAGTTGGGCCTCCAAATAAATTGCATATAGGGAATCACATCATATTGAAGCTATGCATTGATTCCGCATGATCTGATAAGCAAAACAAGGGTAAATATAGTAAAAGATGGAATGCAACAACCTTTAATCCCATGACAGCACTGACTCCATCTAAGAGGGGTTTCCTTACCATGTGGCTTGTAACACTAAATATTTCACAAGAGATAAAAGAGGAAGAATGGAAGTGTAGCGTGGAGATCTCAGCACCACCTAAGAAAGAATCACTGGGAGTGGAAGGAATCTGTTTGGACCCAGGCTCCTGTTCTACAAAGCTTTTTGACACCAGAAAAGGCCAAGGCACATAGAGAACTGCAAGGAACATATGGCCTACAGAAGCTGAAGCAGAAAAAGACCTGACTCCAGAAGCAGAGGGGGCGAAAGCATTCTCCTCGAGTTGCATGCTACACTTTGCATTTCTAGCCTCCTAATCTGTAAGAGAAGGATTTTCTGTATTGTTAGAATCTAGAATCGTTCACTGTATTAACTCTGTTAGGGCAGCACCAGATAAGGAAGCCAGTTACCGAGGTTGTACAATGAGAAATTCAGAGACTTTCACCATTAGAGGGCATTATCAGTCAAGACTTAAAAAACCTGTTTCCTTCTTGTGTGCATGGTAAAGATTCAGGGATTTTTATGACACCATCCACAGTTGTTGTTGTTGTGTATCATAGAGTCAGAACAGACCCATAGCTGACCCTCTGGCTGGTCTTCTGAGGCAGTTAATCACACGGGAAGACACTGGCCATTCTCCTCCCAAGGAGCAGCTGATGACCTCGAACCTCATACCTTTGGGATTGCAGCGCAGCTTCTTGCCACTAGGTCACCAGAGCCATCCATGGTAGTTGCTTTCTTTCCTACATTATATTTGACTCACCACATTTAAGTGTCTGGTTTCCAGTTGTTAATGCATAAGGTGGATTACAAATCAAGTTTAATTGCTAATGCATAATGTGGATTACAAACAAAGTCCTACTGCCCCTAAGTGGTATAGTCCTGAAATATGTGTCTCAAACACAATGTCTCAGTGAGTATCCAGCCTATTTGAGACCTAGCTACCACAGAAATCATGTGCTTATGTCTCAGCCTTTATTTGTTGGAAATGTTCCCATTCCTAGGTCTCTTATCCATTTGCTTACAGTGCTTCCTGGCATCCCTTTCTATTATAAACTGCCTGAATCTGGATCCTTGAATATCTATCAGCTCTTGAGCTGCAAACGCACTATAACAAAGAAGCAAAGGCCTCAGAGAAGGGACTCTCTAAAAGAACTATTGAAAACTTTTCTGCAAGCCCTCAAAGTGCTGACTCTAACACCTTTTCAACATTTCTCAGAAGACTATCTTCTTTTTCACTTTACTAAGAAGAGTTAAATTAGCAGGCAAAGTTTCCTTCCACTTCCAATTATCAAACAAACACAGAAATTTACTTATGCATTCGCCATTTATGCATTCACCATTTCACTCTGGTCTCTTACATTTTAAGCAGGTTCCCTCCTTTTACCTGAAGTTTACTACTAACCTTACTTCTTAGGTAGCTGACTCAATTTTCTATTCTATTACATATTATTAATTTTCTATCATAGAGTTAATCCTCCCCCCCCACAGTGACAAAAGAGCCTAAAATACCTTATATGAGTTGGCTTTGATAGATATAATTTTCCTTTTACTCAGTTGTATTATTTTCTTGGTTGGTTTTTTTTTTTACTCTTTTTTTTTTTCTTTTTTAACTTTATCTCCATCAGAAGATTTTAGGACGCTTGTCTTGGACTTCCTCCAATGAGCATAAGCCTTCATCAACTCTCATCCATCTCTCCATGGGGAAAATTATTCTTGAAAGCTTGATTCCTTACTAAGATTCATTTTGGCCATCTTGGCCAAAGTTGTCCCTTGTCCTTTGGTCACACATAAAATATACTTTCATTTAAATGTGTAAGACGTGATTGTCCATCAAAGAACAAATCAAACCCATCACCACTGAGCAAATCCAAGAATTTTAGAGTCTAACAGAAGCCCTGATGGATGCCAATGGCTGTGATTTTTTTTTTTCCTGATTGGATTTCGGCTTTCTGGATGTGCTAAAAAGTTGAAACTCAGACTCACTGCTATTGAGTTATCTCTGACTCAGAGAATTGTCCATCTGGTTCAGATTATAGAAATATTCATGGGAAGAGTGTGACCGACCTTTGCAAACTTGAACCCATGGAAATGGATAATCTTTTGGTTAGCACATCAATACATCACAGATTATTCCATGATCTACCAGTCACTCCCAGCTTCTCTCATTTATTTTGGTTTTCTCAGTGGATCTTTCCTAATTCTTTCATTCTCTCCCTCATCCACCAAACACTGCAATCTAGTGATTCCCCCACCCCACCCCAGACCTCCTGTCCCCTTCTCTTTCCCCTTTGGGCTCTTATCCACATCTTATGAGTTATCCTTCTATGTTTACAATAATGGTCTTATGCAGTATATGTCCTTATGAGACAGAGTTAGTTCGCTCAGCATAATGTTTTCTGGACTCTCACATGTTATATCGTATTTTATGAAACTGTTACTCCTGAGTGCTGCATAGTATTCCATTTTGTAAATGCATCATAATTTCTCAGTCTGTATGTCTGTTGATGTGCATGTGGGCTGTTCCTATTTTCTTGCCAAAGTGAATGCTGCTGCTACGACTACAGTGTGCAAATCTCCATTTGTGTTTCAGTTCTTTTTTCCTTAGAGATTATATGGCCAAGAGACACAAGAAGTAATGCTCTAAATCACAGTGAGATACCAAAGTATCAAAGTAGCATAGTTTAACAGGATGGCAAGCAATAAATGTGAGGATGTAGAAAGTTGAGGACTCTCATACATGGCTAATAAAATGCAAAATGGTACAACCATTCTGGAAGGCAATATGGAGTTTTCTCTTGCTCCATTTTGATGTGCATGGTTTTAGAAAAGATAGTTCAGTTATGCCTGTAGCCCCATAAAACCCAAACATAACTGAAAGTACTGGGTTTAGGGAAATTTTGATTTATGTACATAGATGTGAAGAGATTCAGATTGTTAACTGCTTCAGTTTGCTTGGCTCCACAATCACCGCTCTTGGTACCAGCAGCCAAGAAATCAAAAGATGAATTGCTTTGAGAAAGCCTGTTGTCAGGGATCTCTCTAGTGCTGAAGAGCAATGATGTCAGTCTGGAGACTAAGGTGTGCCTGATCCAGGCCATGACCTTCACAATTACTTGCTATCCATCAGAAAGCTGGACAATGACTAGGGATGATAATAGGAGATTTGATGCCTTTGAGCTGTGGTGCTGGAGAAGAGTGTTGAATGGACTGCCAGGACAATGAACAGGTTTGTCCTAGAAAGGGTGAAACCAGGCTGCTCCTTGGAGGCAAGGATTCTGAAGCTTTATCTTTGGATATACTTTGGATATGTTGCACAGAGGGACATCATGCTTGGGAGGCCGGAAGGACAGTGCAAGAGAGGAAGACCCTCGATGAGATAGATGGACTCAGTGACTGGGGTAATGGGAGTAGTGTCAGAGACAATAAAGTTGGCACAGGATAGAGCAGGGTTCTCTCAAAGCTTTTGTATATAGGGTCACTATGAGTCACAAGTGACTCAACAGCACATTACAATAACATAAAGGTGTTTATTAGAAAAATAATTCGTTTTATAAACAGATTATGAGCTAGTTCCTGTTTAGGTTTTTATATTATCATCATTATTACTTTTAAGCCAAGTCTAGTTTGCCCACATGTTGTAATTATACTCTAGTGCTTCTTCAAATTGTATCTTAAGCAAAATAAAACCAAGTCAGTTACGTATTCAACATGAAAGGATTGGGCTGGTGTCTCAGTTCAGTGCTAAACAAGCAGCAGAATTATTTGAGGTGAAATCCATCCAACAGCATTTTGGATGAAAGACCTCAAGATCTGTTCGCAAAAAAGATTAGAGGCCAGAAAACCCAATGGGGCAGTTCTCTATTGTTCCACGAAGTACCCCTCAGTCTTGATCTACTCAGTTTGAAAATGAAAAATTTACCTTCAAGTAAAATCTTATTACACTTTTATACTTCAGCCCTTCTGGTGAATGCAAAATTATATCCTTTTTTTTAAAAAAAAAAAAAAACACACACACCCCACAATCAAATAAAAGCCAACCTCTATCTTTTCTTTAACCACAAAAAGAAACACTAAATGCTTACTATTTGTTAGAGAATGGAGATAAAAACGTAGCAGCCCACACTAATAACGAGTTCATTTTTGTTAAGTGTCCATTTGACATGATAAAATGCTTCAGACACACAACCAACCGAGGCATGGTACACACTTGGACATGCTCCCCTTCACTTTTAAAAAAAAGAATAATATAATAATGATAATAATTATTATTATTTTTTTAAAAATCCCACCACACACCTTTTCAATGAATTAGGATTAAATCAGCTCCTAGGCTAGAGGGCCTGCCAAGTAAATTGGTTCACTCCACACAATAAGGCTCTGTGGAGTCAACACCATGGTAACCGCCTGTTTGCTGCTTTCTGTCTGTGAAGATTCTCTGAGACGCCAGGGCACCAGTTGGCAGGTACTTCTAATAATTCTGATTAGTTCAAGGGACAGGATCTAAAGTACCACAGAACATTCCCCATCCTTTCATTCAGTCTTCTTGTTTCTTTATCTGTTGGATTTTACCCCTGTTTGTTAACACGCCTGAACAATAACAAAACAATTTTGAATTTCAAATTTTGCTAGGGAAATAAAAAATTAAAAAAAAAAAAGCCCAACTAGCTCTAGGACACTTGAATGAAATATTTTGCATAGAGGGAAAAATTATCTTCATTGTTACAAAAATTATAAAGGTTGCCTTCCTTGCTAAAATGAAAGAAACAAAACACCCATCAGCTTACATCATTTATTCCCAGGTTTTCTCTGAGCTCAACAGCAAATTCTTAAATTCCAAGAGCCAAGCTTTCCCTAAACTAATCTAATTTTCCAATTTCATTCTCTCCCTTGCTTTCATTTAGGCTTGTTGTTTCAACTCAGTCTAATTGAAAGTTGGTCTTCCTACTGCTTTTTTTCCAGCCTTACTGTATAGTAAGACCGTCTACTTTCTACCTTTTAGCATTCCCCCTTAGAGTTCAGGATGTTAACTCTCAGCTACTACCATTGTATGGCCGCCAGTGGACAGCTGCATAGATAAAGCAGCAGCAGACGTAGATTTTGAAAAGGCCTCCCATTCACTCCCGTCAAGTGCCAATGGCCCACATTCAACACTTACTATCAGGGATATTTCCACAGCGTTTAGCACAATAAACAATTT
This sequence comes from Elephantulus edwardii, assembly GCF_000299155.1. Lineage (NCBI taxonomy): Eukaryota > Metazoa > Chordata > Mammalia > Macroscelidea > Macroscelididae > Elephantulus > Elephantulus edwardii. The sequence goes on along the minus strand of NW_006399766.1, from coordinate 8,086,394 downwards.
CTCCTTCCTGGATACTTCTCAGATGGAGTCTCAAAAACAACGGCCCATTTATTCCCCCCCTTCGCCTTGTGTATCCCTTTGGCAGCTACTGCCCTAGTACATGTGTGATTTGTTCCCTTCTTCTCCCATGTTTCAATGCTATTGAAGCTTCTTCAGATACCACTGCAGAAGTGCATGGCAAATGAACAGGCACTTCTCATCTAAATCAATCATGTTTACACACTGACTCCTATTTGCTCTTCCAAGAGCTTTATAGGTGGTATTTTTCTGAAGTCCTTTCTAATCTATTAAGGTGGGCATTTAATCATCAGCAAATAGGAGTATGCAGAGGGATCTGAGGATTTCATAGAGCCACTGATGGCATTAGGCGCCACTGAGCTAACTCTGACTTAAAGCCACACTATGTAAAACTGGTGGAAACCTGCACCATCCACCTTAACTCCTGAGTACCAAAATCCTTTGTTGTAGACCCTGTGCAAGTCCATCTTCTAAAGAATCTTCTTCTGCTTCACTGACCTTCTATTTTTTTCAAGCATGATGTCTATTGGTTTCTAATATGCATTGCACTGCACTTCTTTCAAGACAGATTTGTTTGCTCTTTTGGCTGCCCATGGCGTATACTCACTATTCCTCTCCAACCCACAATCCTTCAGTCTTTTTTATTCACTGTCCAGTTTTCATATGCATATGAAACAACTGAAAATGCCATAACTGAGCCAGGAACACCTTATTTCTTAAAGTGGCACCCTAGCTCTATAACACTTAAATTTTTTTTTTTTACACTAAATTTTTTCGTTGGAATACTTCATTTCAAGGTTATAAATCTTAATGTGAGGTAATAGTCCATCCTTCTTGGAATCACTGGTGGATCCGAACCACTGGCCTTTGGATTAGCAGTATGAGCTCTATAGCTTAATTATGAAGGGGTTCAGTTGATCTAATTTGTCTAATCTTTATAAGAAATGCAATAGTTTAAAGTTGATCATGCTATAGATGCTGATTGTGCATCTAAGTGAAATTAAATCCTTGACAACTCCAAACTTTACTCAGGAAGTTGCTTATTGGTTCATTTGAAAAGCCAGAAGGTGTCTCACACATTCTTTCCATTGGCATTACATAGATTAGAACTTAGTCTTAGAGCTAAAACTAACTTGACATGTGCAGAAAGGAAGTTAAAAGACTTTAGGACAGCTACAAGACTTCATTATATTTTTGTGTTGTTAAATGTTGTCTAGTTGACTCTAACTCAAAACCACCCTATGAACAAACAGAATAAAACCTCTTGGATCCAGTACACATCCTCTAGGATTACAGCCATTGTGTCAGTCTAGCTTATTGAGGGTCTTCCTCTCTTTTAAAGACCCTCCACTTTACCAACCATGATGTTCTTTCCCAAGGACAAGCTCTTCCTGACAATATATCCAGAACTCAACAAACAATACACTTCTTATTTCTGTCTCATGTTATTATCCTTAAACATCACGCTGTACGAAAATATATTTCCATATGTCATCACAGAAAAACTATTGTTTAAATACAATCTAATTGTTCAGGTATAAAATATCCTTTATACTGTTGGGAAATGAGGGCTTATTTTATTCATAAAATAATATTTGCTTTTTGAATCGATACTGATCCCCCTGCCTTACTTAAAGAGCTCTGGTGGCTTAGTAGTAAGGAGTTGTGCTGCCAACCCAAAAGCACGAGGTTTGAATCTACCAGCTCCTCCAAGCTTCTTCCCTTGTGACTTAATGCCTCTGCAAAACCTCTGGAGGGTACGCTTTGGTTTCAACTTGACAGTAAATGATAACAACTGTGCCCTAACCTCTTCAAATATATCCTAATATATCTTGTTAATAAGTTATTTATGATTAGCAGTGAAGTGACGATTTTTCCACCCTGATCAAGGCATGCATCACCAGTCCACAAAATTAAAACTTGTGGGTTCCCAGACAAAAGAGTAGCCATTTCATTGAATTTCCAAAGTGACTATATTCTTTAATCAAGGGTACCTTCTCTATTTTGGAAACTGGAAAATATGTAAGCTGTATAAAACCTCCAAATTTAGAAGGCTCAAGTTTTCTTTCTAAAATTTATTGTATGAATGGAGTCAGCCTTACTCACTGTGGCTCCCAGAAAGATGATATCAATTAGACCAATCATGCTCCTTTATAGAGTTTTGGTGGCGCGGTTGTATTACTAATACACAAACCAGTTCTCCAGTGGTTCAAATCTACTAGTTGTTCCGATGAATATAAAAAGATGGGCAGTCTGCTATCACTAAGATTTGTAGCCTTGGTAACCTGAGGTGGGGTTACTATGAGAAGGAACAAACTCAGTGACAGTGAACTTGATCTTGGTGTATATTTTCATTTCAATTGCTTATGCATTGTTGTTGTTAGGTGTCATCAAGTAGACTATGATTCATAGTGACCCAATGAACAACAAATCTGAACCTTTCCTAACCTGAGACATCCTCATGATATCCGTCTTGCTCAAGTCTATTGTAGTAGTCAATGTTTTAATCCATCTCATAGAGGGTCTTTCTCTCCTTCTCAGATCTTGCACAATTTTGAGACTGCTATCTCTCTCCAAGGGACAGTTCTTTTCCAAAACATGCTCCAAGTCAGTGAGACTAAATTTCACCATTTCTTACCTCTAAGGAGAAACAGTCTTTAAATTGATATCCTTGCTTCTCAAATGTTTATGTTGTTGTCATTATTAACTGCCATCGAGTCATTGTTGTTGTTATTAAGTGCCATCGAGTCAAATACAACTCATAGTGACCCTATAAACAAAAGACCTGAACCCTGTTTTATAACTGTCATCGTTTCTCTATGTTCATGGAGTTTCCAGAGGCATCTGGTTTAGGAAGTGGATGCCATTACTGCTTCCAAACCTGAATCAATTTGGGAGCTCCACCAAACACTGCTCACAATAGCTAGCGATTATGGTGTTTGACACACCTAAGGCACAGTTGTTCAGCATCACAGCAACTCCATGTTGTTTCAGTACAA
>NW_006399766.1:8030533-8083000 GCF_000299155.1 Elephantulus edwardii | reverse complement strand
TTTCTTGGATCAAAATTTTAAAACAGGCTTGTCTAAATGCTGGTGGACTATAAACCAGAGACACCCAGTCCATCTGGCAAGACCAATCCACTGACACCACCTTGTGGATGAAAATAAAGCCAAAAAACACCAACTGTTCCATACATGACCCTCATTAAGATGTGAGAAGCCATCTTCCATTGTCAAACCAATTCACAAGAGCCCTCAGTCTTCAGACTTAGTCAAGCCCTACTGCATTTTTAAAAACAGTCATGCCCAAATGCTGGCAGACTATGAACCAGAGACCCCCAGTCCATCTGGCAAGTCCAATCAAATGACATCCACTTGTGGATGAAAATAAAGCCAAAAATCAACAAACATTCCTATGGGTGTGTAAACTAGAGACATCACTGTCAATGTCACATGGATCTTAGCCAAAAGCAAAGAGTACCTGAGGAATCTGTGTTTCATTGACTATACAAAGACATTTCACTGTGTGGATCACAACAAATTGTGGCTAACCTTGAGGAGAATGAGAATTCCAGAACACTTGATTGTGTTCATGCAAAACCTATACTTGGACCAGGAAGCAGTTTTCAGAACAGAGCAAGGAAACAGTGAATGGTTCAAAATCAGGTAAGGAGTGTGTCAGGAATGCATCCTTTCCCCATATCTTTTCAAACTATATGCAGAAGAGATCATCTGGAAGGCTGGGCTTTATGAGGAGGAGTGTAACAATCAGGATTGGAGGAAGACTCAACAACAACCTGCAAGATCAAGATGACACAACCTTGCTTGCTAGGAAGGAGGACCTGAAGCACTTGCTGCAGAAGGTTGACTATAGTCTTCAAAATGGATTGAAACTCAACATGAAGAAGACAAAGATTCTCACCAGTAAGCTAATTGGCAGCACCGAGATGATACATGGAGAAGAGAGACTGAGGTTGTTAACAATTTCAGCTTTCTTGGCTCCACAATCAACATTCTTGGCACCAGCAGTCAGGAAATCAAAAGATGAATTGCACTGGAAATATTTATGGTCAGGGACCTCTTCAGAATACTGAGAAGTAATGATGTCAATCTAGTGACTAAGGTACACCTGATCCAGGCCATGATCTTCCCAATGACTTGATATGTGTCAGAGAGAGGGACAATGACTAAGGATGACAGAAGAATGGATGCATCTGAGTTGTGGTGCTGGAGAAGAGTTTTAAAGATACCATGAACCATCAAGAAAATAAACAGGTCTATCTTAGAAAGGATGAAACCAAGTTTCTCCTTGGAGGCTAGGATTTTCAAGTTCCATTTTACACATTTTGGGCACATGTCCAGGTAGGACTGGTCCTTGAAGAAGGATGTGGAGGAAAGAAGGAGAAGAAGACCCTGGATGAGATGGATTGATGCAGTAAAAGCGGCAATGGGGGTAGGTATGTCAGAATCAGTTAGACTGGCTCAGGACAGGGCAGGCTTCAGAGCTGTTGTCCACAAGGCGACTATGACTCGCAGGTGACTCGATGGCACATAAAAACAATAACAGCATAAAGATATAATTTAAAACGGGGGGGAAAATCCAGAAATACATTGCAAAGAATTAAAAGGAAACACTTTTCATTTTAAAACTGCCAATTTAAAATCCAATAATATATACTGATACGCAGTATGTGCTGTAACTGGGCTAATTATGTCAGAAGAGCTTTTTAAATGGGCGCCGACTATGTTGGGTTAATTTTCTGTAGAGTGACTTCCATGTAAAGTTTAAATCAAGATGGTACATTTGCATAAACTTTCATTCAGTCACTTCCAATATACCACTTGGACCTCATCATTCCCAAATGTGTAAACTTTGCAAGAAGGAATCTTTCAAGTTCCAGTCTTGACTAATTTGATAAGCTAGGTTATGAATGGCCACTTGACATATTAAACATCTCTGTATGCAGAGATTCATAAAAATAGAAGAGCCTTGGGCATAGAAGCCTAAAGGAAATTCATTTCCCATGAAATCTGTTAACTCTTGCTTTTGTCAGGTGTCATGCAATCAAGTATGCCTTACAGGTACCATAAAAGCAACAGATCTGAACCATGTGCTAGCTTGTGCCAATCTCATAATCTCTGACACACTCAAGCCTGTACTGTAGTCACTGTGTGAATCCACCTCATTGCCTCCACCTTTCCAAGAATGAAAAGGGGTTTTTCTTGTTTTTGTCCTTGGGGTTGTTTGTTGTTTTTTTTTCTTTGCCTCCAAAGAGAACTCTGACCACACCTTCTCCAAGACATATCTGTTTGATATTTTTGGTAGTCTGTGGGATATTCAGTACTCTTCACCACCACCACAACTCAAATGCATTAATTCTTCTCCTTGCATCCTTATTCATTGTTCAGCTCTCAGCAGCATAGCAGATGATTTAAAAGACCATCAGAATAAAGTGTGCCTTAGACCTCAAACTAACATCATTGCTCCTCACAAATTTTGAGAGATCACTCTTCAAGGACCCTAAGTGTAGACTAGGTGAAGTATTGAAACAAATATTTCATGTACAAAATAAAGATTGTTGTTGTTGAAATAAACATTTCATGTAGAAAAGAAAGATCTGGAAACCTATTTTACCATCTTAATGGAAAGAAGAATGTGATTCATTTTTCTTGCTGTTACAAAATGAAAAGCATGTTTTTGGAGGTGAAGTGAGATTATTAAATTGTGCTGATTATGTTTTTAATAACCTACTCTCACAAAGTGCAAAAAAACCCCACATGATAAAGTGAGAAACATGATAAAAAGTGAGAAAACACGATATAGCCATCATGGTCTGTTGGTACTATCCTGATTCACAATCATCTTAATGAAGTATGGTCAAGAATTAGTTCAAGGTGACCATATCCTGTGAAAAATTCTTGAGCAGTGTCTTTCTATATTTCCCCCCTATCATCTTCCAACTAGGAAAGCTGAAATTGCCCACCCCTTTTTGTTCATATGGCAATGTCATTAAAAATGAAGAAATCATAAGTAAATTCAAGTGGATCCAGAGAAATCTTGTTAAGTATCAAATCAAAATTCAATATAAATCCTATGAACACTAATAAAAAAGGTTAGGACTTTGTATATGTTGGTAATCATTAAACATTTCTGATCTGATCACAGAGTATAAGGGAGCTCAGGAGTCTAATAGGTAAGGAGTGTCTCTGCTAATCCAAAGGTGGCTGGTTGGAATCCACTGGCAGCTCCTTACGCATGAAATGGGCAATCTCCTTCCATGCAATATACAACCTCAGAAAAGTGACTCGAGGGTCAGCTATGAGTTGGACTGAACTCAACTGGAATGATTTTAGTTGACTCACAGAATATTAAGAAACAGAAAAGGTTTTATTTAACCAGGAGATAACCAAGCCAATATTGAGAACTACATCTCAAATAAAATTAATTTATTGACACATGAAGGGATGTGTGTGTGTGTGTGTGTGTGTGTGTGTGTGCACGCACGTACACATACATAATGCAAATGTGTTTTCCTTGGGGAATAATGAATTGCCTCATAATTTGTTTAAATGTTTGGGATTTTGCCTGATTATGTGTCTCACTGTGTTTGACTGTATCTTAAATTGAAAATATGGGAAAAAAATGGCCTTTAAGTCAGGAGCCCTAAGTTTTAATTCCTGAGCTTAATATTTAAGCTGTTAGTGTGAGCATACAATTTAAATTCCTTTGATCTTCATTTCCTGCTCCCTTTATATGGAAATTATTTTCTTAGTCATTAGCATTCAGGTATTAAAAGTAAATTATATTTTTTTTTAAAAAGAGTCACTATGAGAAATATGTTTACTTACTTTGCCAATTAAACAAGTTTTAACCTGAAATACAAAGCTGAGGTCAGTTTTGCTTATATTGCAGCTTTGATATTCTAATTATTTCAGGCTGCTCATCTAAAAATCTAATTAAATATCAGCTAAGGAAGTTCCTGTTTATAAGAAAAAGCTTCAAAACTCTTTCCAGGACATGGTCTTCAGTTAGTACAGTAACATTTTAACATATAATCTATTTTTTCCAATCTTTGCATGATTTTATTTATAAGTGTAGATGTATTTCTAGTTTTATATGTTTGTATCTTAAGTCCATTACTCACAAAATAATGTTTCAGCACCTAAACATTTAATGATGGCAGCTTGTGCTGAAATGAGCCTTTAAAATATATTAAAAAATCAATTTCTCTGTAGTTTACTAAGTCCTAAAACAGAGCTATTTAATGTGCACCACCACATTGAAATCCTAGTCCCAGGTTGAAACTATTATCCTTAAACAGTGTCTCCTTTTTTCACTGTCAATTACGGCAAATCAAATGACACTTCCAAGTTTAAGAAAACCTTCGAAATACCTGCCCTTGGACACAAACGCTGTGATTTAATGTGTTTGGAGCTAACTAAAGCCAGAGAATTTCCTGAGTGATCTGGCATGGATATGAAGCTTTGAACTACTAGGACACTGTAATGCAAATAAAAGAATAAAACTATACAAAAATAATCCTCTTTGGTAAAAAAAAAATTTAAAAAGAGTAAAAGAAGAAAAAAAAAACATCAAGGAGATAAAGATAACATAGAAATATGTTTTTCTCAAGTTTGTCCATTAACGTCAACAACAAACAAATGAACTGGTAAGTTTTCTTTCTAAAGTATGGCATATTTGAAAGACAGTCATGTTATTCATACTTTAAAAAAAAAACCTTTCAGAAAAACACACTTTAAAATTAAAGAACTCCTGAACAGGCAAGGATTTCTGAACTAGCCTCATTGGAGGAAATTATTATTACAAAGCCAGGGAGTACGTTAAGAAGTAGGTAAAAATTCCATGACACAGAGATTTAGGATAAAAATGCTGCCAAGCCACAGATATCTACAGCCTATTTCTCATTTACAGTAAATTGAAAGTCCCTCGGAAACAGAGCTCTTAGATAGAAAAGCACCTTAACAGAGGTTAATAAAAACATTCTCCTAAGTTATTGTTAAAATCTTGTCTTAGTTGTGATCGTACAATGTCAGATTGTCAGGTTGAAAATCCTCAGTCATTTTTTAGAAGACTGAATGTGATGTGTATTTAAACTGATGAAAGTAAAAAGAAAGTTATGCGCAACTTTGTGAGAAATAAGATTGATCACTAGAGGGTGCACGTTCTCTTTCCCAGCTCTTCTCATTCTCAATGCAACTTCTCCCTCCTTTTCTTATCTACATAAAGATAACGTGGGGACAAATGTATCTTTTCATAGGAGTTCTGCTACACAGAAACATGAAAAGTTTAACGATATAGATAAAATGTTGAAAAAGGAACTTGTAAGACACCCTCATATACAGTTAAAATGCCTTTAAGTCATTTTCACACACACATGCAAAGTATCTTCAAGTTGTAATACAAATAATCCTGTGAGCTATTATGTTTACACATTTGAAGGAGGACAAATTTAATAAATCTCATTTTGTAGCAATTAGTGGGATGTAATCTGGAAAGGTGTCAGAGTTGTATTGTTTCTCCACAGCCAGGCTCTATGCTGAACAAATCATTTGAGAAGCAAACTATATGAGAAAGAATGTGGCATAAAAAAATGGGGCATCAAGATTGGCACTAACTTGCTTAGTGAAGCTGAAGAGGACTTGAAACAGTTACTGAAGAGGAGCAAAGACTACAGCCTTCAACATGGATTACATCTGAACATAAGAAAACAAAAATCCTCACATAAAGTCATGATGGAGAAAAGATTGAAGTTGTCAAGTATTTAATTATACTTGTATCCACAATGAACACCCATGGTATCAGCAGTCAAGAAGTCAAGAGAAAGGTTGTATTGGGAAAGTTTGTTCTCCAGAACCTGAATCCAGAATAAGGATGTACATCAAAGACTAAGGTGTGCCTGATTAAGCCATGGTGTTTTTAAGTACATCCTATGAAAGTTGCACAATGGATAAGGATTACAGAAGAATTGATGCCTTTGAATTGTAGTGTTAGATGAGAGTACTGAAAAGCCTATTGTCTACAAGAACATATTCAGCAGTATGTCTAAGGTCAATAACCGAAAATCTACCTGCTGTGAATCAGTGCCAAGGAGGAGGCTCCAATTTATGGCCAACCTAGTGTTCAGGTCTTTCATTCATAAGGTCGCTATGAGTTGTTCACAATTTGATGGAACTTAACAACAACTACAACAGAGAGAGAGAGCTCAGTGGGCCTTGGGGGCACAAAGTGATGCTACCAAGCCAAAGGTGGATAATATTTTTAATCTGTGGCCCTCAGGCATGGTTTTAATTCGTTTTGGTCAAACATTCTTCTAAGTGGTATAGCCCTGGTCTGTCCATTTGCTGTTCAGGGTTAACTCGTGTTTGCTGTGATGCTGAACACCGTGACACTCATGTGTCAAATGGAATAATGGTTACCCTGGTGGACAGTGTTTGGTGGAACTCCCCAATCAAAATAGGCTTGGGAACAGGAGTGGTATCCACTTCCAAAACAGCATACCTCCAGAAACCCTATGAACTTGGAGAAACTAAAGTTATACGGGTGTTCAGGTCTTTCGTTCATAGGTTGCTATGAGTTGTCTACGACTCTACGGTGCTTTACAACAACCTGTATACACTGATCATAGCTATAAAATAAATATGCCTAAGATGAAATTCTGTGCAATTTTGATAGTGTTTAAATATGAAACCTACACTCAAACTCAAAGGAGAATAAAAGGGAGAACCAGCATATTAAGCAACACATTCATTTCACATGATTTCATAAGTTAAAATATTACTTTGCTCCAGAGTAACCTTGTAGGTTATCTTTCATAATACCACAGTCTGATATGTTGTTGTTGAGTACCATCAAGTTGAAACCAACTTGCCAGCAGGTTTTTATAGGTAGTAAAGTGCACAGGATGAGACGGTTCCTATTTCTCCTGTGGAACAGTTGGTGGATTTGAACCATGTACTTTTGTATTGGAAGCACAATTCCTTGTCACTAAGCCACCAGAGCTTCCTCAGTTTTTTCTAATATAGATAATAACAAAAGAGCTTTATAAACTTCTATTAGGTTCAAAAAAACCTGAAGGAGTAAGTTTCAATGTCACTCTGATTGAATCCAAGGACTTTCACTAAACAATTCTTATTTCACTTTGTTAGAGATAAGAGGGAAACAGTATTTCATAAAAAAGAAGAAAGCTAACATGGACTTTCAGTTAGTACGAGGGTTTCAACTGTGCCATGTTGGACTTTATAAACATTTTATAGAGGATTCAGTTTTATGGAGGCTGTGTAGCAGGGCATTATTTGGAATATTTACACTAATGAAATCTTTAACTGTATAATTTACATGCTCAGGAGAACCTAGTGGCACACACAGTGGTTAAGCATTATCCTGATAGCACAAAGTCCATCAGTTTGAATCCACTCATCCCTGCTAAGGTGGAAGATGAGGCAGTCTTTGGAACTATATGGGACAGTCAACTATGCCCTATGGGATCATTAGTCAGAATTACCTCAGAGGTAATAGGGTTTGTTAGTTTTTTTCAAATCTTATGATGTTATAGAAAGCTTCCTTTACACAACATAATTTTGAAATCTTCATTAATTTCTTACATCCCAAATCTCCAATAGCTGGTTTCTTTTCTGAAGCTAGGGAGATTGTTAAGCAAAGAGTGTCACTCATTATGTCAAATGTTGAAGTTAAGAGATGGGTATGCACCAAAATCTTGCAGATAGAAAAAGAGTTGAGTGTTAGGGAAATCTCATTCATGCTATGATACTGAAAATGGTGTCTAAGGTTTTTTAAAAATGCTTTTTTTCCCTCTCAAAGAGAACTCTACATTTAAACACAGCCAACCCCTCTCTCTAGAGTCTAGAGAGCTCAGCAGGTAGACCAGCCGTCATCAAGGGTAGTAGCACTGCTTCTCAAGACAGATCATGGCATGTTTTTGCACAGCCTGGGCCAACCTTTTCATTTCCACTAAGTAATTTGATTAAATTATCTTTCAACCTCTCATTTAAAAATACCACAGGATAGTTTAAGAATTCAGTATCCTGATCTGGACTGTGAGTGTTCAACTCCTGGCTCCTGTAAACTGTATGATCATGAAGACATCACCTGAGTTTTCTGTGCACCATTTTCTCTCATTGACAAAGGGGAGTAATAATAACACTATCTTGCACTGCTGGTTTAAGTGTACATGAGCTAATTGGTAAAGAATCTGCTGGAGGGGACTTGGTGAATGGTAGGAGGCATTCACCTAATAATAGATGCTTTGTTCATTTTCTTCCATGATTATCTTTTGATGAGATTAAAACCCATCCTCTGCTCAGGAGGCCTGGTGGAGTTGTGTGTGTATGTTTAAGATTGCTAACTCAAAAGTCAGCAGTTTGAACCCACTAGCTCCTCTGTGGTTGTAAGATATGGCAGCCTGCTCTGCTCAAGATTTACAGTCTCGAAAATCCAGTGGAAGGTCGCTGAGAGTTGAGTTCACAGGACAGCAGCAGTTTTGCTTTTTTCCTCAAGAGTGGAGTTATTGATTTAGTGTTTGTTAAGTTGATCAAAGACTGCACACCCATGTTTATTGCCACTTTGTTCACAATAGCAAAGAGTTGGAAACAACCCAAGTGCCCATCAACAAATGAATGGATTGAGAAGCTGTGGTATATTCACACAATGGAATATTATGCAGCACTTAAAAGCAAAGAACTCATGAACTATTATACCAAATCGGTGACCATAAAGGACATTACACTGAGTGAAATATCTCAGTCACAAAAGGACAAATACTGCATAATGCCACTGTTATAAAACAGGACTGACATGGGAGTTGGGGGAAAACTAAGAGAAGAGGGGATAAATAATGTACACGGCATTGAAACAAACAAGGGAGAGACCATATAAAAGGAAACCCTATGAACCTGGAGAGAGGATGAAAGACACCCAAGCATTGAGGACTCTCCTTCAGAGGGTCGCTATGAGTTGCCTGTGACTCGATGGCACTTAACAACAACAACAACAATGCACAGCTATTAAGTCTACATGCTGGGCTATTCAAGAAGTTGGTTTCTATGAAGAAGAAATCAGCATCAGGATTGAGATGGACAGCCTGTGTTACACAGATGTCACAAGCAAGTTTACGGAAAACAAAGAGAATTTGAAGAACTTACTGATGAGCAAAGTCTGTAAGTGTTTTAACATCGATTATTTCTCAACATAAAGAGGACAAAGATCTTTACAACTGAACCAATATGCAATATCATGGTAACTGAAAAAAGGTTGATGTTGTTGAGGATTCATAATTACTTAGATTCATAATTAATGTCCATGGAAGCAGCACTCAAGAAAGCAAATGATGTATTTATCTTTGGCAAATCTGCTACAAAGGATCTCTTTAGAGAGCTACAGAGCAAGGTTGTTACTTTAAAGACTAAGGTACGCCTGATCCAAGTCATGGAACTTTCAATTGCCTCATACATCTGTGAAAGCTGGACAAGGAATAATGAGAAAGAATTTATGTCTTTTAATTGTACTGTTGGCCAAAAATACATGAAATATATCATGGCCTGCCAAAAGAACAGATCTGTCTTTGAATAAATAAGTGTAGCCAGAACACTCCTTAAACGTAAGAATGGCGAGAATTCTTCTCACATTATTCAGGCATGTTGTCAGGAGAGATCAGTCCATACAGAAGGGTATCATGCTTGGTAGAGGGTCAGTTAAAGGGAAGTAACACTCTTTCTGAAATGGCCTGATGCTGTGGCTACAACAATGAGATCAAGCACAGCAGAGATTATAAGGAAAATGTAAGCCGGAATATTTTTTTCATTCTGACTAATTTTCCATTTGGTTGCACATAGGTTCCTTTTGAGTGGGAACTGACTTGGGGGAGCCTAACACCCAAACAACATCTGCATATGAATTGTCCTCCTAAGACCCTAGGGAACACAGTTATACTCTAACACAGAGAAATCAAAATTGACTTGAGGGCCTGATATTCTACCTCATAGAGAGTTCAATAGTTCCTTATCTCTAATGTCCATTGAAATGCTAATTTTCCCATTAATCTTCTCTGCTGTGTCATACTTTTCCAACTCCCAAGCACACAATGAGGTTTTTCTTCCTTATAACATTTCTAGGTTTATTTTTACTTTTTCATCCCACAAGTCTGGGTTTTTTTCTTTTTGAAACTATGGCACCCATATTCTGAGGGAAGGATTTAAGATGCTTCAGGGTTCCAGTAACTAGAATGCTTTAAGGATCCCCAAGGGGATGGTTGGGTTTGAATGCACCAGCTGCTCTGTGAGAGAAAGCGATGCAAACTCTTGTGATTTACAACCTCTGAAAACCTGCTGAAGGGTCAGCTGTGAGTTGGTTCTGAATAGTTTGGTTGTGCTATGATTAAATCCTGAAGTGCTAACTGAAAGGTTGTCTGTCCAAATTCACCTAGAAGTCCCGAAGGGAAAAGGCTAAGACCTCTGCCTCTGTCAAGAATATAGCTGCAAAACTCCCATGGGGCAATTCTCCTCCTTCTTGTGAGATTGAAATGAGTTGAAATTAAGTAGCTTGACCCAGTGGACTGCAGGAAGGGGTTCAAGTGTGTTAGAAATTGTGAAGATGGCAAAGGATACTACAGGGTTCAGATTTGTTGCTCATAGGATCGTTGGGATGACACCTAACAAAATAACAACACTGCTTTACAAATCACATTAGTCACACGACCAGGCGTGTTAATAAGGAAACCAAAGTAGCTGTCACTAACTTCTTGAAATAACTCCGTGGGCTCCCTGGGACCACAGGCATGTTCAAAGAACCCAATCACACCTTGGACGGTGCCATGGACTCAGTGGGAGGCAATTTAAACTTTAAACACTCTCGGTGTGAAACCTAGCTGAGTTTAAAGGACTTCACCATGCTTTTATGTTGTGGGTCTTTAAAGTTTAAATAACTTCCAGTCAGGGCCGGGAAACTATCTAGTTCAGTGTGGAAAGCCATTTTAATCTGACGAGTGCCCACGGCCACACTGCCACCTCCCCAGGCTCATGCCTTTTTTCATTCCATTTACTCCTCCTGAGCATCTCCATGAACTTGACTTAAAACATGCATCACAAAAAAACAAAACAAACAAACAAACCACGCATCACACCGCTCCACCTAGCCAGGCAGCCTCGGCGCATGTGGGTAGCGGTGGCCCATGTGGAGATTTGTAGAGTTAAAGGTTTCTAACTAACAGTTCTCAGTAAAGGTCAGAATAAGAATATTTTCTTTTGTAATACAAAAGGAATCCCCGGGAGGTGCAAAAGGCTAAACTTGGGGCGTCCAGTTCTACATGGGAACACACACACACACACACACACACACACACGAGCCGCCGAGAATTGGAACGAGGGCCACAGCAACTGGTTGATAATACAAATGTGGTAATGGAAAGGTTCAAAATAGCTAACTGAGACCTCAGCTCTCTTCCAGAGAAATGACGGATTTCGTTTTACCTCAGTGATCAACGAGAGAGACAAGTGACACGACAATTGCCACAGCATGTGGGCAAACCCAAGCAAGACCATAGGACTTCTGCATTGAAGGTAAAGAAAGAGAATCAAAGTGCGATTAAGTGGCCTGCTTATGAAGACACAAAGTTGATGGAGAGGACAAGTCAAGGCCAAACTTATCTGTGCTGTTATGTGCTCATTTACTCTCAAAACTGCTCACCATTCTTTTTGATGGCCTCTGTGTAACAAGCAGGGCATTTTCCATTGCCCAGGAGATTTTCTCTGGTTTTTACCTCCATTTGGCCAATTGGAGGCACTGACAGTACACTGGACAGCAACAAGATAAGAAAACCCCAAATGTTTTTTGGTTTTTTTTCCCTTCTCACTTTCTCTAGTGCAGGGTATTGCCCAGGCAAGCTGTATCTCCAGTGTAACTTTGGTTAGCACATCTTCCCATGGTCCAAGTTCCTGTCTGGCAGTCCTAGTTGTGGGCTCTGTTTTATCTTTAGAGAGACTCCAGCTTCTGGGCTCTGCTAACATCACCACCTAGCCCCACTGATTCTCCAGCCTTGGAATTCCAGCAGCTTCCTGAAGCTACCAATAGTTTGAGTTGTCTCACTATCCCCCTGTGCTGCTTCATAGGTTCCCAACATCTGCTTAACCAATTCCCCATACTGCATTTTCCCCTTTGAACCATCTAGATAGTTCTGTCTTGGTGACAATGCTCTGAAGAAATTCTGACAAAGAAAGAACCCATTCACCACTCAACATTTCTTTATTGACTATCTGTTAGAGTTGCTGTTAAGTGTGTTGTGTTCCCTTTCAATGCAAAGCCTTCATGTGATACCATAGAACTGCTTCACTGGGTATTCGACCCCACATCAAAATCCCACTGCAACTCAATGGACTCATAGCGACCTTCAATCAGATTTCTAAGACCATAAGTCTTAGTGGGAAGAAATTGCTCATCTTTTTTCTTAAAGTCACAGGTAGATGTCACTTGCCAGAGTTTATGGGAAGGAGCCTGGTGGAGTTATATATGTGGCTGTTGAATAGATAAGCATCAGTTACAATTCAGCAGCTTCTTGGGGCGGGGAGGAGGGGGAGAAGGTATGGAATGAAATACTGTACTTCCATTCAGATTTGAAGCCTGAGAAATCTGGTATTGTGTGTCATGAATTGGAATCAATTTGATAGCTGTGGGTTTGGTTATAGGTATAATTATGAGGATGGATCACCAAGAATCTTTCCCAACTACTTTTTGTTGCTGTTGTTGTTGTGCACCGTTGAGTCAACCATGACTTATAGTGACCCTATGCACAATAGATGTGAACCCTGTCCTATCATGAGCCAATCTTACAGTCGCTGACACACCTACCCTCGTTCCCCAAGTCACTGTGTCAATCCACCTCATCTAACGTCTTCCTTTCCTGTGCTGCCCCTCTACCCTTCCAAGCATGGTGTTCTTTTCCAAGGAAGGACTGGTCCCTTCTGGCCACATGCCCAGAGTATGTAAGACAGAGGCTCAAAATCCTTGCCTCCAAGGAGTCGCTTGGCTTCACCGTCTACTGGATCGACCTCTTGTTTCTCTTGGTGTTTGAAGGTATGTTAAATACTCTCCTCCAGCACTGCAAATCAAAGGCTTCAATTCTTCTGTCATCTTTGGTCACTGTCCAGTTCTTTAATGCATAACAGGTAATTGAGAAGACCAGGGCCTGGATCAGGCACACTTTAGTCTCTAGACTGACATTGTTGCTTTTTAGCACTCAGGGGAGGATCCTGACAGCAGAACTTCTTAAGACATTAAATGGTCTTTTGATTTCTTGAATGCTGGTATCAAAACCTCCCCACATAACAGGCCTTATACAATATAGTTATATTGTTGTTTTTATGTGCTGTGGAGTCATTTGCCACTCATAACGACCCTATGCACAACAGCCCTAAACCCTGCTCTATCCTGTGCCAACCGCACTGTCTCCGACACACCCATCACTATTACCCAGTCACCGAATCAATCCATCTCATAGAGGGTCTTCCCCTCCTGCGCTGTCCCTCCACCCTCCCAAGCATGATGTCCCTCTCCAAGGACCCATCCCTCCTGGCAACATGTCCAAAGTATGTCAGACGAAGCCCCAGAATCCTTGCCTCCAAGGAGTAGCTTGGTTTAATCCTCTCCAAGATGAATCTGTTTGTTTTCCTGGCAGTCCATGGTACATTCAGTACTCTTCTCCAGCACCACAACTCAAAGGCATCCACTCTCCTTCTGTCCTCCCTAGTCATTGTCCAACTCTCTGATGCATAGCAAGCAATTGCAAAGACCATGGCCTGTATCAGGCGCACCTTAGTCTCGAGAGAGACACCGTTGCTCCTGAGTACTTTAGAGAGGTCCCTAACAGCAGACTTTCCCATCGCAATACGCTTTTTGATTTCCTGACTGCTGGTGCCAAGAGTGTTGACTGTGGAGCTGAGCAAACTGAAGCTGTGAACAATCTCAATCTCTTCGCCATCCATCCTGATGCTGCCAATTGGTCCAGTGGTGAGAATCTTTGTCTTCTTGACATTGAGCCTCAGTCCATACTGAAGGCTGCAGTCCTTGACCCTTCGCAGCAAGTGCATGAGGTCCTCCTCAGTTTCAGCAAGCAGGGTTGTGTCATCTGCATAACGCAGATTGTTAATAGATCTTTCACCAATCCTGATGCCACAATTCTCATAGAGCCCAGCCTCTCTCGGATAATCTGCTCTGCATACATGTTGAAAAGGTATGGAGACAGGATGCATCCCTAGCGTACACCCTTCCCAATTTTGAACCATGCAGCGTTACCCTGCTCTGTTCTGACTACTCCCTCTTCATCCAAGTATAGATTTCGTATTAGCACAATTAAATGTTCTGGGATAGTTAAATAACTATATATAAGTAACTATAACTAACTGTAACTAACTATAACTAACTATAACTATCTATAACTAACTATAACTATATATATATATAAAACTATATATATAGCTATATATCTGTATAGTGATAGATAGATAGATAGATAGATAGATAGATAGTAGTTGTTAGGTGGGTTCTGTTAGCCAAACTTTCAAATAACAACCAAGTCCTTAACCACTGCAGCTTTATGTGCTAATTTCGAAGTTAAGGACCTCAGATCCAGACTTGAAAAACAATGACTAATAACATGAAGGCTCTTAATGAAGATACAGTTATGCAAATGTGAAAGCATAGCTGTATGAGAAGAATCAATCTGGGCAAGTATTTTCATTGAAGTATGAGCAAAGTTGAAAAATGCATGGAAGGTTGGTTTTCCAGGCAGGTAAGAGAGAAAGTTTGTAACAAAGGTGGATGAGAGTGGAGAGAAAGGGGAACTCAGTGAGAGAAATGCTCTGAGAGTTCTCAGGTGGTGCAAACGGTACAAATGCTCAGATGATAAACCAAAGCTTGCTAATTTGAGTCTACCTAGAATTGCATCAGAATAAAGGTCTGGTGATCTATTTCTGAAAAACCATCCGTGGAAAATCCTCTGGAGCACTTTTCTACTTTTAATACACATGTTGCTATGAGTTGGAACTGACTTGACAGCAACTGGCAGGTGGAGAGAAATTGGAACTTTGGAGAGCACAGAGCGTATGGAGATCAGAGAGTGGTCGGTTAAACACGAAACGTAGGGCAGAGTAATTGCAAATGCAGTCCATAGCCAGTCTGTGAATTGCTTTTTACCAGAGTGCAAATTAAACGAGTCAGTAAGCATTATATTTCCTTGGGTTTTTTTTGGGGTTTGTTTTATTTTCTTTCTTTTTTTTTTTTAATTACAAAACATTCTTGACAAAGGAGGTAATATTCAGGCTCAAGCTCCTTATCTCATTCCTGTGCAGAAACAAAAATTATGCAGACCATTCATTTGGAGGCATGCTAGAAGATGAAAAAAAGAAATACGGGGAAAGGTAAAATGAGCAGGGATGGAGGGTCATGTAGCTGAAAAGGATTTCTATATAACACATTTAAGGATTATGAGCTTTGGGATAATATAATCTAAACTGTATTTTAAGATCTCTTTTAATATATCCCTTTGGAGACGGTAAAGAATAAGAAGGGTGAGACTAGATTGATTGCCTCTGAGTAAATTCTGAGTCACGGACACCCTGAAGATCAGAGTAAAACATCCCCATAAGGTTTCCAAAACTGGAAATATTTATGAAATCTGTCTGTCCTACCTAATTCCCATGAAGCAGCTGGGAGGTTTGAACCTTCAACCTTCCGAGTAACAGCCAACCTCTTTAACTAGTGTACCTCCAGGGCTTCTGGAAATGTCTAATTTGAATTCTAAAGGTCTGAGCATCAGAAGAGAGGCGAGGGTAAAGATTTGAGAAGCCTCAGATACACATGACAGATAAAGCCAAGATTACAAGTGATGCTGCCAGAGACAGCAGCATCATGGGGAGAAAATGAAATGGAAGGCAGCCTTTTGTGGAGAAGAAAGTTGAAGGGAAAGTTCCAGGAGACAACGAAGGCACAGCTAGAAAACCGGAAAGACAGGAAACACGAGAGAACAATGTCCCTGAAACAGAGAGAGAGAGAAAGAGAGAGAGAGAGAGAGAGAGAGAGAGAGAGAGAGAGAAATTTCCAGACAAGACCAATCACTGTCAAGCACAGCACAAAGGTCAAGAAGAATAAGAACTGAAAAGTGACCTTTGGAGCTGGCAGTTAAGGAGCTCCGAGGTGACCATGCTGAGAGCACTTCCAGTGCTTAATGTCTAGGATGGGGGGGTGGGGGGAAGGAGAGCCATCAGAGGGAAGAGACTAGAAATAGCTGGCGTTCTGGTTAAAAAATCAGCTATTCTTTGCACACACAGCCATGCTCCTTCCTAGACATACATAAGTATGGAGACCACTTTCTCCACTCAGGACATATACAAACATGTGTAAGTGCCACGACACTGGCCATATGGCCCCGGATACCAACCTCTCAGCAGGATTATTCAGGCCCTGCTTTCTGTAACAGTTCATTTTGTCCCAGCTGTGTGAGTGTCTCACAAAGTCAGTTGCCATCAGAGAGCCTGGGCATCTACAAGACCTGCAACAAGATGGATTGGCATTGTGGAACCCATCCAGCAATGGGCTCCAGGGTGTCAGAGATGAGGAGGATGGCACAGGATAGGGCAGGGTTCAGCTCAACTGTTCACAGGCTCGCTATGAGTCATCCTCAACTTGACAGAACCTAACAACAACAACAGCAACGATGACAAAAAATCCTCTCCAAGTCAAAAAACAACACCAACCAACCAAAACCTCCAAACCACCCACTGCTATCTAGATTAGTCCTCTATTAGGTTTTGTAATTTTCATGGAAGGAAATTACCCATTGCTTTGAACAGTGGGCAGATTTGAACTACCCTCCTTTCTATTAGCACCCCCACAAGTCACTCGTTATGCCTCTAGGACAGAAAGAATTATCTCTGACTTTTCCTGTGTGATTTACTGCCTCTGAAAATCTACAGGAGGGGGTCAGCTATGAGTCCCTTCCGACTCAACGGCACACATTAACAACAACAATGTGGACATTTGCAAGTCCACTGGTTGGCAAAACAGGCATATATTTGAAGGATGCTCTATTATACTGATTTCCTAATTGTGTATCCTAACCTAACAGTGTCAGCACTATGCAGGAAATGGTTGGAAAGGAAAATTCCGAGGCTCGGGAAAATGAAAATGGTAAATCTGCTACTAAAGAAACCCTGGAGGAGGGGCATTTTAATAAGCATTCTAGATGCCAGACACTGCTTTCTACTAAAGGTTGAGAATCACTCACATTCAATCGTTGTCGAACTTCACGCATCAGAATGACCTAGAGAGGGCCTGTCCCAGTTTCCTAGGTGTAGCTACAGAGTTTCTGGCTTAGTTCATCTGGGAATTGTTGCTAGGTGGCCGCTAGGCAGTCCGGACCCATAGCACCCCAAAGTACAGCAGAAGGAAACACTGGCTGGCCCAGCACTATCTTCACCATCAATCATCTAGCATCAATCAATCATCAACCACTATGCTTAATTCCACTGCTGCAGCCACTGGGGCAATTCATCTTATTGCTGGTCTTCTTTTTCTACTGACTGTCTACTTTATGAAGTGTTATGTCTTTCTGTAGGAACTAGTCTCTCCCGTTAACATATCCAAATCCAAGAGAGGAAGTCTCAGGGAGCTCTAGTGGTCTAGAGGCAAGAAGCTGCACTGCAATACCAGAGGCGTGTAGTTCGAATCCACCAGATGCTCTGCTGGAGAAGGAGGAACAATCTCCTCCTGTACCAGTCAGATCCAAT
The DNA here is from genome assembly GCF_000299155.1 of Elephantulus edwardii. Classification (NCBI taxonomy): domain Eukaryota; kingdom Metazoa; phylum Chordata; class Mammalia; order Macroscelidea; family Macroscelididae; genus Elephantulus; species Elephantulus edwardii. The sequence continues at coordinate 8,065,240 of NW_006399766.1, read as the reverse complement.
TTGACAGTACACATACAAAATAATAATAAATTTTTTTTTAAAAGGGAGGAAGTCTTGTTATTCACACTTCAAAAAATTATTATGATTGTGATTCTGCCATGACCAATTTCTTTTGTCGTTTTTAAAAATATTATTGTATATTCAATATTCTTCGCCAACGTAATAATTCAAATGTACCAATTCTCCTTAAGTCCTCATTATTAATTGTTCAGCTTTTCTATGAAGGTGGTTGTTGTGTACCTTTGAGTCGGAACTGACCCATGGCTGACCCTCTGGTGGGTTTTGAGAGGCAGTTAATTGCATGGGAGGAGACTGCTCACCCTTCTTCCTCAAAGGAGCTGGTGGATTCAAACCATGTGTCTTCAGGATTGCAGCTCGGCTTCTTACCGCTAAGCCACCAGAGCTCTCTAATACATACAATTACTGTGTATGTTGTGTCGTTAAGTGCCGTCGAGTCACAGGCGACTCATAGCAACCCTATAAAGGAGAGTCTTCAATACCTGGGTGTCTTTCATCCTCTCTCCAGGTTCAAAGGGTTTCTGGAGGCAAGCTATTACGGAGGTGGATGTCACTCCTCCTTCCAAGCTTGTTTTAATCGGGAGCTCCACCAAATCTGTCCACCATGGACTGTACAGAGGAGGTGATTTTAAAATACCATGGCTTTTTTGGACCTCGTTCATCGTGTTAAACAGGTTTTCGACAGTAGATTTTTTTCCAAAACAATATATTGTTTGATTTCTTGATTGCTGCTTCTTTGGCCCGTTGAAGTAGAAGTCAAATGTAACACTTGAGAACTTCCGGTTTCCCTCCATTTATCTTGATGTTGCTTATTGGTCCAGTGGTGAACAGTTTGGGGTGGTTTTTTTTCCCTTCAAGTAGTGGTGTGATCCCCACTGGAGGCTCTTCATGCTTTTCAGGAAGAAGCACGGCAAGTCCTGATCCCTTTGAGCAAGCAAGGATATGTCCTACACATATACATAATTTGACTCCTCTTCCAATTCAGATGCCTTTTTCTTCTTCATATCCTCAGCTTCCCAAAGTATTTCTTCAGCTTACGAATGTGGTGAGAAGATACAACTCCGAGGCACGCCTTTTCTGATTTCAAACCACATAGCATGTCCTTGTCACAGTCAAAATCTATGTACCTGCTAGCATAAGCACAATTAGGTATCCTGGAACTCCTAGTCCTCCCAATGTTATCTATAATTTGTTATGATCCTTACAACTGAATGTCTTTCCAGAGTCAAAGAAGTACAGGTTAAATATTTTCTCGTGCTCTCTGCTTTCAGCCGGGAGCCCTGTGATATCAGGGATAATATCGCTTTCCTCCTTCTCTTCTGAATGAATCTTGGTGATCTGGCAGTTCCTTCACAAGGTATGCGGGCACCATTTAATATTCTATTACCCACAGGTTGTATTAAAGGCATTGCTTGACAAGTTCAGCATTGCTTTGGATCAGCTTTCTTCAGAATAGGCACCGAGATGGCTTTCTCCTAGTCAGTTGGCCAAGTATTTCCAAAATTCTTGGCATCGATTCATTACAACATTTCAACTGGCATTCTGTTAATTCTTAGAGGTTTATGTTTCACAAAACACCTCCGTGCAGGTTGGAACTCCACCTTTGGTACCACTGGATTTTGATCACATGCTACTTCCTGGCATTGTCATTGTTATGTGCTCTCAAGTCACATCCAACACACAGCTGACCCTCCAGTGGATTTTCAGAGGCAGTAAATCACATAAGAGATTTCCCAGTGTGCTCTGGTGGCAAGAAGCTGCACTGCAATTCCAGAGGTGCACAGTTCTAATTCACCAGATGCTCTGCTGGAGAAGGAGGGACAATCTGTTCCTGTACCAGTCAGATCTGATTTGATGGTACACATAAAAAAAAGTAATAAAATTTTTAAAAAAGAGGACATTTCCTATTTTTCTCTCAGTGGAGCAGTGGGTGGATTTGAACCACTTATCTTCAGGTTGACAGTACAGTTCTTTACCACATTACCACCAGAACTCCTTACCTCTCATTAACATGTTAACTGTTGAGTTAGAATTGACCCATATATCACCTTCCAGCAAATTGTCAGAGGTAGTGAACCACACAGGAGACACTGCCATCCTTCACTCATGGAGCAGCTGGTGGAACTGAACTGCTTGGCATTTGTGGTTGGTAAACATACTTGTATGTAAGTTGTATTAACTGATTCTTCTCATAAGCATATGAGTATTATTACTGGCAGCATTGTATTTCAGGATAGATCTTACTATGTTCTTTTTCACAACGAATGTGAAGCCATTTCTCTTAGATTTGCCATTGCCAGCACAGGAGATTACATGACTGTCTGCCTCCAAGTGACCTTTACCAGTCCATTTCCGTCAACTTCGATTCCCTAAGCATTTTAGTCGCTCTGCAGTGCTCAATTTCATTTTTGAAGGCTTCCAATTTCTCTAGATTGAAACTTGCCCCGTTCCAATTATTAATGGATGTTTGTAACTGCTTCTTCCCATTTTGATTCGCGCCACAGCATCAAGTAAAGGTCTCAATGGTGTCACACAATCATTTAGGTTGATTCCACTTTGAGGAGGGAGCTCTTTCTCGGTCATATTTTAAGTGCCTTCCTATGGGGGGAGGGCACTCATCTTTCATCTGGTATAACTTTTGTTGCACTCCTTTCTATAACTTTTACACCAATCACTTATTTTTAAAGTAGAACACTAATCTGTCTTACTCAGGAAGCTCTACTCACAGCTGTCCACCAGGTGTGACTCTGCTGGTGTACTGTGGTAAAAAGCAGTGTTCCGATCCTAAAGACACACAGTTTGAATGGACAAGCTGCCACACAAGAAAAGGACAGGCAATCTCCTCCCGTGCAAAGTACTGTCTCTGAAAACCCACTGCACGGTCAGCTACGAGTTGGTTTGCCTCAAAGGCACACAACAACAACTTAAATACCAGAGGACTATTTTTCACTATTATCCCCTACTCCAGTCACCAATATAAGATAAACGGACAGAAGCAATGTAAAAGTCTAGTTGCATCTCCACAAATTTTCATTTCTAAGAACCCTCAAGCGATGCTGGAATTTGAATTCTAGACCTTTCTTTCACTATCACCGTTCTAAGATGTCCTTTACTCCTTAACATGTATATCAAATTCATATTCTTCCCTTCTTTCACCTGTACACTTAGCCTTATTTTGCCTTGACTAATCTGACAAATTTATTTTATGACTATGAAATGCATGATAATGTACTGGGAGATCTGAAGAGGATGATGTGTATAGTTTTTCTTTTTTTTTTACCAAAGGTAATTTTTAAAATGACATTTGTGTTTATGACCAAGGTCATTGGACACCAATACATAAAAAAAAAATCAGCCTGGTATCACAGCCAAAACACTGGCCCGGAAATTAGGAGACTCAGCAATAGTCTTTAGTTTGCAACTCAAAGCAAGTCATTTAACCTCTCTGGACCTCAATTAACCTGTAGCGGTGGACAGGTCTAGTTTCCTTAGGGAAATATAAAAGCAAAGCCTTTACAAAGATTTCTTTCTGTGGATATACCAAGCCATAAAATTGCAACTGTTGAGTTCCAAACTCCAATTATTTTAGGAATGTTGTGATGATTTGGGAAAATGATAATCAACATGTGCTGTGGTTGGTAGGTGCCATCAAGTTGACTACACCTCACAGCCACGCTCTGAACAATGGATCTAAACCTTGCTCTTTCCTATACTACTACCCTCGTCCCTGCTATAATTGAGCCCCTGGTTACAGTCAATGTTTCAACCCATTATCACTGAGGGTCTTACACTTTTTTTTTTGTGCTGGCCCTCCACCTTGCCAAGCATGACGTCTTTCCCAAAGGACTAACCCCTCCTGACAAAATGCCTTAAGTAAATAAATGAAGTTTCACCATCCTTGTCTCTTAGGAACACCCTGGTTGCACTTTGGGTTTCATAATCTACTCCAGTTGGTCAAGTGGCTGAAAATGTTTTAGTATCCAATCTCCAGCTTGCAGCATGGGAAACAAAACGAAAGTATGCATGCAAAGCAACAAGTCTTTAGATAGTCAGAGAGTCATCTGACAGAATTGTAGAAAGAACAAAGAGAGGTTTTGCAATTGTCAGAAGTCCCTAGTTGGTACAACAGTGTAGCAGGCTTCACTACTTACAAAGAGGACGACGATTCCACCAGGGGACCTAGGAACAAAGTCATGGCAATTCACTTCCAAAAAGCAATCTATTCAAAAGTCTGTGGAGCACAATTATAGTATACCATACACAGGGTCACTACTCGTTACAATCAACTAAAAGACAGACTGATGATTGTCTAGAAAAATCCTGTCACTTGGTAAGCACATGGGGCATGAGAAAAAATTGGAGAAAACCAAAAGCAATTTTTGTGTACCATAGAGTCAGAACTGACCCATAGCTAAACCTCCAGTAGGTTTTTAGAGACGGTTAATCACACTGGAGGAAATTGCCCATACTTCTCCTATGGAGCAGCTGGTGGCCTCGAACCAAGTGCCTTCAGGATTGCAGCACAGCTTCTTGCTACTGGCTATCAGAGCTCTTTATTTTTATTATTAAATTTAATATTAAGTATTAAATTATTTTATTATTAAAATTATTAAATATAATCAGAATATCAATATGCTTCTTATTAATAACAACTCTACAGATCACTAGGAAAATGAAAGCAGAATGCCAATTGCAGATATTACGAATAGTTGAACTGCAACATTCACTTTTGCAGTGAATATTGATTGCTTATTTTTTATGTGCACGGCACCAATAGACCATCCAGGGAATTCTGATATCTTAGTGGGAAAGGGGTTGTACTGTTAACATAAATTTACTCTATTTGAAACTACCGACTGCTCTGCAGGAGAAAAATGATAAATCACCTCTCATAGATTATGTCATCTAAGTAAAATATAAAGACACATTGTAACAGGAGACTTGTTGGACCAAAAAGAAAACACTCAATGACTAGAGGGAAGTTTGACAGTTCAAACTCAACTAGATGTTCCTCAGATGTGAGCAAACACATAGTGGCGAAAGCAGAGGGACACTGGATGGATCTGGGTTTTCTCAAATGCTTCCCTATACCTTTCCATGTCAAAGTCACTTACTCATTAACAGCTGGTTTGGGAAATTGTTATTTTAAAAAAGAAAGAGGAAAAAGACGTTGAGTTGCCGTTGGTTTCATCGAGTTGATAGAAACACATAAATGAAATGTTTCCTTAAATGTCTCAAAATAACATCTATAATCCATAATTTCATAGATAAATGCAAATTAACTACATAATAGACATGGTTTGAACCCAGGGTGCATTCCAGACTGTGATAATTTCCTATATATACACAATAATATCATAGAAATGCTAGAAGCATCTGTTGTTGTTGTTGCTATGTGCCGTCGGGTAGCTTGTGTCTCCTAGTGACCCTATGTACAAGAATCCTAAACCCTGCTCTATCCTGTGCCAACCTCACTGTCTCTGACACACCTACTCCCACTACCCCAATCACTGAATCAATCCACCTCATTGAGGGTCTTCCTCTCCTGTGCCATCCCTCCAGTCTCCCAAACATGATGTCCCTCTCTAAGGACTGGTCCCTCCTTGTAGCATGCCCAAAGTATGTCAGACGAAGCTTCAGAATCCTTTCCTCCAGGGAGCAGCCTGTTTTCACCCTCTCTGGGACAAACCTGTTTATTCTCCTAGCAGTCGTTGGTATACTCAACCCTCTTCTCCAGCACCATAGCTCAAAGGTATTAATTCTCTTTGTATCTAGCATAAGAAATAATTACCCTGTGACCCAAGATCATTGAACACGATCATGTCTTAGTCTAATGGCAGTCATTGACACAGTAAATAAAGCCCATGCAGATTTCATGATACATGATGGGTCATCAGAATGTAGCTGAGAAAATCCAACATAAAGTACAGTGCAAAGGAAAACTGTAAATCTCAAAATGCCACTACACACACTGAAGAGAAAAGTGGCATCAGGATTGGATGGAGACTGATCAATAATGTGCATTATGCAGATGACCCAGCCTTGCTTGTTGAAAGTAAGGAGGAGTTGAAGCACTTGCTGTAGATGATCAAAGAATACAGCCTTCAATATGGGTTGTATCCCAATGTCAGGAAGACAAAGATTCTTAACACTGGACCTATAGGTAACATCAGGATAGATGGAGAAAAGACTGAAACTGTCAATAACATCATCCTGCTTGGATCCACAATTAGCAACCTGGGTACCAGCAATCAGGAAATCAGGAGACATATTGTGCTGAGGAAGTCTGCAGTTAGGGACCTCTCCCAGTTATTGAGGAATAGTAACGTCAGTTTGAGGACTAAGATGCGTGCCATGGCCTTTCTGATTACCTGAGAGCTGGACAGATGGTGAATAAGGATGACAGAAAAAGAATTGATACCTTTGAGTTGTGTTGGAGAAGAGCGCTGAAAATCCCATGAACTGCCAAAAGAACAAACAGAGATGTCTTGGAGAGGGTTCTGCTTGAGTGCTCTTTGGAGGCAAAGATGATGAGGCAGGCTTTTTCTCTCATACTTTGGACATGTTTCTAGGAGGGACTATTCCTGGGAGAGAGAGATGATGCTCAGAAGGGTGGAAGGTCGGCAAAGAAGAGGAAGCCCCTTGACCAGGTGGATTGACACGGTGACTGCCTCAATGGGTTCTTGGGTGTGAGAATGGCACAACATAGAACGGAGTTCAAATCTGTTGTCCACAGGGTCACTATGGGTCATACTTGAATCCCAACACCAATAGTGTTGATGGTTGAAGCGCTCGACTGTTAACCAAAAGGTTAGTCGTTGGAAGGAAGCAACTGCTGTGCTGGGGAAAGATATGGTAGCTTGCTTCCTTGAATATTCAACCGGATCAAACCACTGCCGTCCAGTCAATTCCAAAGCACAGCACCCTCCATCAGGTTTCTGAGATTGTAGGCACTTATGGGAGGAGATGGTCCATCTTTCTCCTGTGTAGCAGGTGGCAGGTTAAAAATGTCAACCTTTTGAGTAGCAGCCTGATTTGTTACAATTCATGTCACTAGTGTGCCTTCCTTAAATAATGCAATCTTAGGTCCTACTCTGTTCTCCTAAGGTCACTGTGAGTTAGAATCAACTTGGAGGTGGTTGGCTTGGGGTTTTTAAAATGCAAAATTAAAATTGTTACTCATTACTGGAAGGTTGATGTGTTTGTTACTAAGAACAACTCTACAAACTGTCAGGGAAAACCATTACGTGATAATGGAATGCCCATTATTCTGTCCCCTCTTTCTTCCTCTCCATCCATCACAGCTACCATCATCATCTCTTCTCACATCACCCCAGCCATTCCCATGACCACCACCACTGCGGATGTCACCTTCATTGATACCAGTGCCACCAGCATCACTGTTAGCAGTACCATTGTCACAGCTGCCACCACGTTCAATTCTGCTACCATGGCCAACACTAACCACAGACCAGACAACTTCTACCAATGCCTCTACCACTATTCCCTTCACTTGAACCAAGCAAGAATAACAACTCATTCTGTCAATGAATGCTTATTCTCTCACAAGCACTGTGTTGTTGTTGTTGTTATTGTTGTTAGGTGCTGTCGAGTCAGTCGCCTGTGACTCATTGCGACCTTATGTACAACAGCCCTGAAACCGGCTCCATCCTGTGCCAACTTAACTGTCTCTGACACACCTACCCTCATTACCCCAGTCACTGAATCAATCCATCGCATTGAGGGTCTTCCTGTCCTGCGCTGTCCCTCCACCCTTCTAAGCATGATGTCCCTCTCCAAGGACTGGTCCCTCCTTGCAACATGCCCAAAGTCTGTCAGATGAAGCTTAAGAATCCTTGCCTTCAATAAGCAGACTAGCTTCTTTCTTTCTAGGACAAATCTGTTTGTTCTCCTGGCAGTCCATGATATATTCAATTCTCTTCTCCAGCACAGTAGCTCAAAGTCATCAATTTTCTATCATTCATGTATAAGAACTGTATTAACTTAAGAGTGTTTTATGAAGTAATGCTATTGAATCAGAGATGCAGCTATGCATCTGAGATCACAAGATAAGAATACAATCTGAGTATTCCGATTTCAAAACTCAAAGGTTTTCCAATATCTGCTACAATAACTACAATAGCAAAACCTATACAGCACTTAAATCAAAGGTTTAATTCATTGGCTGTAAAAAAATGTCTGCAATAGGAAAAAAAAATCATAGCAACGTTTGGATGTAGGAGCGGAAAGGCACATATCCCAGTATTTAAGATAGAAAAGTGAAAATTGAGAGAGATGGTCAAAATGCAACACAATTTAGGAGTCATTTACTTAGAAGCCACATCTAAGATCAATAAAAGGAGAGAATTCAGACAAGGAAATCAGAAGGCAAAGAGGTGGGTTTGTGGGTGACTCTCATAAGAATTAAGCAGAAGGAGGAAAGGTAAGTGGGGAAAGAGGCAGAAGTATTAATTAGCATGTCACAGAATCTGATTATATGATTTAAAAAAAAATAAAACCCAGCAACAGCATTTGGTAAACAGTTGAGGCTATTACATTGACATTTGAGCTGTTCTGACGTGAGACAGGAGCAGAGAATGCTATCATGCTGGCCACCAGGAACTTTCAGGTGTGTTTGTGTTTTGCTTCTGTACACATTACATCAAATTTAAACACACTTGATCCTGTAAATACTTCTCCTTCATGGAAGTTAATTTGTCATTGACTTTGGTTTTGGTTCCTCTTTGTTGGTGTTAAGTGTTGTCAAATCAGAACCAGTGTAGAGCTGACCCTCTAGCAAATTTTGAGATGCTCTTATGTAAATGACAAGGGAGGAGACTGGTCATCTTTCTCCAAAGTAGTGGACACTGGATTTGATCCATGTACCTCTGGATTAACAGCGCGATTTCTTAGCTTCCTTTACTCTTTGCCCTGTGCTCTAATACACCCATCTGAATTGTTACATCTAAAGTGTGTGTGTGTATAAAGTATATACATGAAACATATAAAGTATAAATATATATATAAAATAAAAAGTATATAAAATATAAAGTATATATATGTAAGGTATATATAAAGTATATATGTATGTATATATCTGTATATATATATGTATATGCATGCGTGTATATGTACATGTGTGTATATGTGTATAGACATACATACATACAATCATAAAATACATCTATTGTCCAGTTCAGGATGCTTTTGAGAGTGAAAGTTCTAACTGTACAGGATTATATTCAGAGAATAGGCATAATGTGAGCTTCAGGCCAGTCAAGAATAAGGTCACTCAAGTCATAAATGCCAAAAAGATACTTTTTCTTCCAAAGTTTAGGTTTTGTCATCAGAGTATCTTGGAGGAGACTCTCACTCAGCCACTCTCTAGCTAGCTGTGTGTAACAGTAATGATAGAAATACTTATCTTGAAGGTTCATTGGGATGAATAAATAAGCTATGCAGATAAAGTGCTTAATCTAGTGCTCGGTGCATAATAAAACACTCAATAAGTGTTAGTTTGTATGTAAGTGATCTATTCCTTATGCGCTCATTTGGAAAACTCATTCCAAGATACTTTAAAAAAAATGAGGAGGGCATATGATACAAAGAGAATTTAGGAGACAGAAGTATTTCACCTGAAGCCACAAAAAGATGGCAGGAGACATTTTTACCCCCAACCACAGACATGAAATAGTAGCTAAGAGTAAAGCGAGGAGATTGATGAGAATCAACTTGCTCTGGTACTTTCCAAACTAGGTGGGACTTCAAGACATTACAATGCTGAAGTAAGTAGATGTCTAAACACACTGATTGGAGAACTGCTAGAAAATGATTAGATTTTTGCGACTGAACACAAATCCATATGTCCATGAGACATCTTCCATATAAATATAATTAACAAGTCTTTGCTGTTATTATTTACCATAGAGTTGGAAGCACCCCAGAGCTGACCTACAGGAGGAGATTTTCCATCACTGTCCCGTGGGGCACTCCACTCTCTGGCGGCCTCAAACTGCATGCTTTTGGATCGCAGTGCAGCTTCTTGCTTTTAAGTCACAAAGTTTCCCTAACAAGAATTTGGAGGGGGGGGGTGCAGGGGGAAGAATGTGCATGCTATTCAGATTTTAAGAGCCTTATTTGTGTTTCTGATTATGGTTGTATGGGGTGTTCTTTTTTTTTTTTATAAAACTCTCCATTGGTGTATATTAAATTTTTAAGACTCATCATAAAGTGAATCCATGAAATGTGGGGTCCTCATATGGAAGCTAACCTTCAACCAGTATGAGATGATTTTGCCTGGAGAAGGGATCCCAAAACTGTCATAGTTGGAGACCAGAAGCTAAATATTCAAAGCTTTGTCGTATATAATGAAAGGGTATACTAGTGTTCCAAGAAAAGTCTTAGTTATAGAAATGGAAATTTAAATTTCACATGTACTTCGTATCGTGAACGTTTTTTTTCTTGTAAAATTTTTTTCCACAAATTATTGAAATGAGGGGAGAGAAAGACTTGTGGCAGGCTGGGTTAGGCTCAGAGGCCATAGGAAGCCGACCCCTAGAAGTGAGGACTACTCAGATCAGCAGCCACTACCTAGCAGAAAAAGGTCTGGTGGCTGATTCATTTGAAATTGTCAAGGAAGGTTAGAAGTCAGGAATTCATAGAGAAGCACAGAAAACCTCAAATAATAGAGGTGGAGACTTTTTCCAGATCCCTACCCCTTTTCCCTGGAACAGCTGATACCCTATTTTTAGGTATGCATTCTTTTTTCTCATAATCTTACACCCCTGTATCCAAATGCTAATGTCAAGTGTTTCATGCACTCCTCAACATATGCCGCTTAGAGGCATAAGGCAGCCTTTAGTGGCGTTTCTTAATCTGGGAATTTGAAGAATTGGAATGAAAAGGAAAGGATGCCATTTTTAGGCTCTCCCTGTCAGCTTTGTGTTTATGAAATGGTATTCCTAACACTTGCATCGATTCAGTCATTTACATAACACCCAAGGAAGATGCTTCGCTGAGGCTAGCCACGAAAAGACCAGTTAAAAATCCTGGCACCTCAAAAGTAAGTCTATATAAATATCAAAGAATGGGAAAACTGGTCTATAATGATACCTGATTTGGGATGTACTGGTTGGACATTATGCTCTTATAAACCAGTAGAATGGATCACTGCTATTACAGGTGTGCTTCTCCCTCAGGGACATTTATCTTCCTTTACTGGAAAGAGAACGTTTCATGCAAAAGCAGGCAGTGAGCAAACCAGCCCCTTAGAAGAAAAGAAGCTCCTTTCAGAATTGCCATGTGTCCCCCTGCATTCTTGTTTCAAATCCAGACCCTAGTACTGCCATTAAGCATTATGTTTTGGGGAGAGACAATGACACCTGAGGCCCATTTTAAAATAAGCGTTGTGACCTTTGTTACCAAGTTAACTGATATTATGGGCACTCAAGAGTCCAGGAAACACCACCTAAGCAAAAATACCAGGAATTGTGCTCGCTTCACAGGCAAGTTCACCAAAATCCCGGGACGCAGCCATGAATATGGTGCTCTCACCTTTTCCTAATTTCCGAGTCCACGGTCATCTGTCTCTTCTTTTGGGGCGGTGGTGGTGGAAGACCCTCTTGGGTGTGCTCTACCAGGATCTGCTCCCTCGTGGTCACCATAGTTACGGTTTCCATTACAGTTGTCTGTGTTAGTGACGGCTGAGTGGTGGTGACAGTCTGTGAAATCTGCGAGAAGTATTGAAACAGAGGTCACACATTGCTCGAAAGACTTCAGGAGAGACTGTTTGGAATGGTGAGGGGAAAATAATGAGAAACTGTTCCCGCTCTTTGGTAGACTCACCTCCAGATCAAAATAAGCTCTCTGCTGAGCACAAATCAAACGGTTTTATCTGACTTAAGTTATGTTGACTGGAATGGTCAAAGCAGGTAACCTCTAAACCACAAGTAAACTTAGTCTCTCTTCAATTTATTGGGCACTCCAAAGGAAATAAAAAGGGCAAAGGAGAAAAAAAATTTAGGGTACCACTCTGATAATTAACTAGACATGTTTCAAGTTTTTCCATAATTGAGGACCAGTGTTCTAATATGTCCTGTCATCACTAGTGGCCTGGCACACTGGAAATGTTCACTGATTAACACATTTCTTAGTCTCATGCCCAGTGATTATTTCCTCCTCTATACATTTTTAAAGAAAACTATTTCAGTGAAACACTTTACTGAAATTGCAAAGACTCACATGAACCGCTTCATATTAGTAATTCTTTTAAGCTGTTGTACTGTTTTTTAAAAAGGTAGCATATTACTCAAGTTAGAATTGGCATTTCTGCCATCTCAAAAGACTTGCATTTACAAAAGTTTGAAATCATACATACTTTGTGGTCACATTTTGTTGTGTTGTTGTTTTGGGGGGGGGTTGGTTTGTGGTGTTTTTTTTGAGGTCTGAGACATCACTTTTTGACTGCTATGATTTGTGAACCAAGTCAGTACAGTTTTTATTAGACAGACAAGTGGTGTAAAGGTGATATAAAGGTGAAACACCCTACTTCCTCCCTCAGCCACCAATTCTCTGTCTCTCAGTGCAGCTATTTATTAGGGCTGCCAAGTTACTTTTTGGGACATTAATCATTAGCCTTGTACTGATCCGGTGTATCTAAAATAAATATTTTCCAAAGGGAACAAAACAAACAACAATCTAGCTTCCATAAAGTAAGGGATCTGGCTGTGATCAAGATGAGTCTTATTTTTTTAAATTTTTCCATATACATGCCAAGTATTATAATAAAATCACTGGCCACAAATGCTAACAGCTTCCTTTATGGAAAAATACATGGCTAAAACATTAAAACCTTTCATTTTGAGCCTTCGAGCAGGGACTTACTAGTGAGGAAATTAAATTCTTTGCCATGATTTCTGATGTCAAAATAGCTTTGGTTACACATATTTGAAAAATGTTTTCGTTTGTATGGAATCAAAGATCAAAACTCAACGGCACAATGTTGGTTCCACTTCATAGCAACTCTCTAGGACTAGATAGACCAGATAGCACGGAGCTTTCAAGGCTGTGAAAGTTTAATGAAGCAGACTGCTACATCTTTTCCATCAAGGAGAGGCTGGTGGATTCGAACCACCACCTTTTGGTTAGCAGCCTAATGGGTTAGCCTACAATGCCATTGGAACTACAAGTCTTGGGAGAGATTTTGCAAGTATAAGTACTATACTTAGGAGCCATACACATATTTAGTCTTCCATGAGGTCTATAAAAACCAAGCCCAAGTTCACTGTTTTCCAGTCAGTTCTGTCTTCTGACAACACTCCATCAGTTTTTGAGGTTGTAAATCTTAACAGGAGGAAACTGCCTATCTTTCTCCTACAGAGAGGCTTGTGGATTAGAACCACCAACCTTTGTTCCTAGCCCTCTAGGATTTATAGAAACTCATGATTCAGAATCAATCACTGAACTTCTGTTAACTACATAGCCAATTGGAATGTTTTAGTGGAATAAAACTACAAGTAATGTAGCTTTTAAAAATGTTTCAAATATAAAACCCACTTAAATATGTTGTTGGTGTTGTCTTCCAGTTAAGCAGGACTCATAGCAACCCTATGAACACAAGGCCTGAAGCCCCTCTACAACTATCAACATTTATCAAAGTACCCAACACAAAATGGCAATTCCTTGATAAAATGAAGTCCAGATTTAATCAAACAGAAAGTAAACAAAAATTATTTTCAGTCTGATTCAGAAATAGGTACCATTTTCATTTCCTTAGGCCATGAGTAAACTGTAGGTATATGATGTAGGCAGGAGGAGTATACGACTTCTTCTTGTTGTTGTTGTTATGTGCCATCGAGTCGTTTGCGACTCATAGCGACCCTATGGACAACAGCCTTAAACTGTGCTCTATCCTGTGTCAATCGCATTGCCTCTGACACACCCATCCCAATTATCCCATTCACTGAATCAATCCACCTCATAGAGGGCCTTCCTCTCCTGCGCTGTCCCTCTACTCTACCCAGCATGATGTTCCTCTCTAAAGACCCGTCTCTCCTTACAACATGTCCAAAGTATGTCAGACGAAGCCCCAGAATCCTTGCCTCCAAGGAGCAGCCTGGTATATCTATTTTTATACCTGAAGGCAGTAGAATTAAACGATTTCTAAAAATACAAGGATATTTATCACAGTGTTATTTGATTGCAAGTAATATTTGTGCTTTTTGAAATTTGTCTATGAAATGGTCTGTAGTTTTAATAACATGCTCTTATTAGTACCAATTATAAAATTAGATAAATGTACCATAAGAGCCTAATAAAAAGTGACAGTAAGATACCCTATGAAGTTGCATGTAAGAATCTACAAAGTTAAAAAAAAAGACCAAAAAAGAAAGAAGAAAAAAGCCTCAATCATTTTTTAATTGATGTTTTAATGAAAGTTTATAAAGAACTTGAGTTTCCATTCGTTCATTGTTCCACATTTTCCTCCCTGTACCCGCTTCCCCCAGATCGCTTTTTTCTTTGGGGAAAAAAGTTCTTTCATTGTTATACAGACTCCCACCCCCACCCCAGACCACTTTATTATGCAGCTTTTATTCTTATGCCAATAATATCTAATCACATATTCCTTTTATACAGTTCTTTCCTTGTCTGTTTCAATGCTGTGTAGGTTATTTATCTCCTCTTTTCTTAGTTTCCCCCCAGCCCCCATATCAACATTTTTTTAAAGAAGCAGTATTACCCCATAGGCATCTAATTGTTCTGTACTATCACTGCTATTGCTGTTGTTGTGTCCCATAGAGTCAGAACTGACCCATAGCTGACCCTCAGGTGGGTTTTCAGAGGCAGTTAATCACTCTGAAGGGGAATGCCCATCCTTCTCACATGGAGCATCTGGTGGATTTGAACCATGTGCTTTCAGGATTGAAAGGCAGCTACTTGACACTCAGCCATCAGAGCTCATAGTATCACTATTACCCTAGAATTGAAACTATGTAGTACTTGAAAATACTCCTTCATTTCCATTGGGATGAAGTAATAGAACAACAACTGTGCCTTCATTCTGTAAATAAAGAGCATGTTCGTTATATTAATAAGAATTGTTTGTCAAATTTATTTCATATAATCTGAATTTAAAACAATTGACCTTGTACTAAGTTTCCCCATGGCTTTTGGTTGTTGCCTGTTAGAATCATAAAAATAGAGTGAACGTAGACACTATCTTACTAGGCCTCCTACTTATTATACAATGTAATATTCCCAGAAGCAGACAACTATTCCTTAAGTATAGCACCTATTTTTCTCCTTGGCAAAGATTTTCACACCTAGTGGAAGCTTGCTTCATTCTATGACTTCCTCCAGTTCAAATTTGTTCAGAACATTGAGTTGCCGCAACGCTGAGGATCATTTCCACTTGACAATTTTAAAGATAATGCCTCTACTTATCTGATAATCACAAACTCCGCAATGCCAGTTATTTGCTAGAACCCTATTTCCTCTGGCCAATGCTGCAGACCAAGAATTCTTGGCTTTGATTTGGACACTATCTTCCAATTTAAGTTATTGGAAATTACACAAATTGTTCAGAAACAGCATTTCTATGGAATTCCCAAAAGAGTTGATGTCTTATTCACTACGTAAAATGGAATTAATATCAGTAAAATGAACTTTACAGTGTTATATCAATATTGTAGACTACTATAGACATGGGAAAACACTAATAGTCACAAGGCAAATTAATGAGAGGTAAGATGAGTATGAAATAAAAATGATTGTATGTCCTATACACACTGCTTAGTAACTGAAACAAAACCAGTAATACTCACATTGAATCCAGCCAGATAACTGCATCTGTGGAAGTCAGGGATTTTTTTTTCAATGCCTGCTTGGGTGTTTTGCTTTGTAAAATATAATTTTCAAATCAAGTTGGAGCACTACAAGGCTAATGATTAATATCTCCAAATAATTATATACTACGAACATATGGTAATCAAGGAAGTTGCATTTGAACTTCGACAAAAACAGATGCCCCCCTGTTAGCAGCTTACCAATTAAATCTATTTTGATGGTGAAGGCTGGATATAACATTTATTCCTCCTCACAGGGTCATGTGTAACAGTAAAATACTGCAAACAGCCTAATGCCAGTGGCTGATTGGTTAAATAAATTGTAGAGTATTTATGTGATAGAATATTGTACATAGGTGAATTTTAAAAGCCACTGGGCATTTTTACATTCTATGTGCCATTGAGTCGATTACGATTCATAACAACGCTATAAACAAAAGCTCTACACCCTGCCCTATTTTGAACCAATCTCATGTCTCTGATAGACTTGCCCCCAAGATTCTTAAGGGTCTTCCTCTCCTGTGCTGCCCCTCAACACTTCTCAGCCTGATGTCCTCCAAGGACTGGTCTCTCCTGGCAACACAGCCAAAGTATGTGAGACTTAGCTTCACAATCCTTGCGTCCAAGGATCAACTTGATTTCATCCTCTCTAGGACAGTCCTGTTTGTTCTCTTGGCAGTGCACGGGGTATTCAGTACTCTCCTCCAGCACCCCAAGTCAAAGGCGTTGATTCTTCTTCAGTCATCCTTAGTCATGGTCCAGCTATCAGTTGTGTAGCAATGAACTTCAAGTACTATGGCCTCGATCAGGCACACTGTAGTCTCTACACTAACATCGTTGCTCCCTAGCACTCTTAAGAGGTACTCAACAGCAAGGCTTTCCCAAAACAAGATGTCTTTTGACTTCCAGAATGCTGGTGCCTGGAGTGTTGATATTAGATGCCTGCAAGATGAAATTGTCAAGAGCCTCAATCCCTTCTTCATCTATCACGATGCTGTCAATTGTGCCAGTGGTAAGAAACTTTGTCCTCTTGTTGTTGAGATGCATTCCGTACTGAAAACTGCAGTCCTTAATCTTCTGCAGCAAATGCTTGAAGTCCTCCTCAGTTGTGAGCAAGTTCGTATCGTGTGCATATGGCTGCCACATTCTTCTAGCCTCCTGAATGATCTGTTCCACATATAGACGGAAAAGGTACAGAGAAAGGACAAATCCCTGACACACTCCTGTATTGATTTTGAACCATGCAGCGTTTTATTTTTTTGTTTGTACAACAGCTTCTTGGCCTAGGTAAAGGTTTTACATAAGCACAATTGATTGTTTTGAGATTCTCATTCTTATCAAGTTTATCAACTTGTTATGATACACACAGTCAAATAAATGCCTTCCCAAAGTCAATAAAACACGAATAAACATTCATCTGAGTACCTGTTTTCAGCTAAGACCCATCTGACGTTGGCAATGATATCCCTTGTGCTACAGCTTCTTTTAAATCCAGCTTGTATTTCTGGCAGTTCTCTGTCAATGTACTGTTCCAGTAATTTCTTTTTTATACTCTTCAGGAAGATTTTGTTTGCATGTAATATTAGTGACATTGTTTGATAATCTCCACACTCTGTAGGGTCATCATTTTTTGGAATGAGTGGAATAAATATGGATCTCTTCCATTCAGTTTCCCAGGTAGCTGTCCTCCAGATTTTTTGGCACTGCCTGGTGAGCATTTGTGTGTTGAAATAAGGTCAACTGGTATTCCATCAATAGCTCTGGCCTTCTTTTTTGCCAATTCCTTCCGAGAAGCTTGACTTTCCTCCATCATCTCAACTGCTTCTTGATCATATGCTGGGTTGTGTGTGTTTTCTTTTAATTTTTCTGTGACATTCAGTATTTGGGTTTGTGTGCACAGTGACTCTATACTCTTTCCATATTCTTGTTTGTTTCTAACATAAAAATTCAGTTTATTTCTCTGGTTTGGACACAGTACACAAGAGGGCAAAGTGTTTCACATCATAGAATTTCACTCCCAAGTCTTTGGAATGTTCATTTCTTTGGCTAAAAGGAGAGTTGCCAGGAAAGTCAGGCATTAGGTAGGCCACTAAAGGGGAGAGGCGGGGGCAAGGCCGACACCCTTCTCTGTGGGATGGGCGGGGCACGGGGGTTGCTCTTAGTTGCAAGCTGATTTTCTAGAACTGTTAGCAGGAAGCTGGAACCGTTTCTGGAGGTTCATGCGGCTTCAGACTTCAGTCATCTCCGCTGCACAGGTACAGCAGGGCTTTCTGGTAGCGCCCTTGTTGTCTTGCTGGATGAAGTGGTACAGGGACTTGCCATACTTTCTCTTGAATTCAGATCTAATTTTCAACGTGTCCACTTTACTGCGGGAGACCATGATCCTAACCAGGATCTTTTCGCGAGTTCCCTTTGCCCTTCATGGAGTCATATGTGCTTGGGGGCGTGGAGTGATCACCATCCAAGCTGAGCTTGCAGAGAATTTCGTGAACAGTAGACATCTCGAAAGAAGCTGGGCCGGGAACTCCAGTTGCTTAGTGGGTAGGAATTGTCCTGCCGACCCAAAGGTACACAGTTCAAATCCACCAGTTTTTTGCCTGAGCAAAGTTCACCTTACATATAAAATGGAAATAATATTAGTCCACTCTGCATCTGGGGAGGCTCACAGCGCTCTATCCTGCGCCAACCGCACCGCCTCTGACACACCCATCCCGATTACCCCAGTCACCGAATCAATCCATCTCATAGAGGGTCTTCACCTCGTGCGTTGTCCCTCAACTCCCCCCAAGCATGATGTCCCTCTCCAAGGACCCGTCCCTCCTGGCAACATGTCCAAAGTATGTCAGACGAAGCCCCAGAATCCTTGCCTCCAAGGAGTAGCTTGGTTTAATCCTCTCCAAGATGAATCTGTTTGTTTTCCTGGCAGTCCAGGGTACGTTCAGTACCCTTCTCCAGCACCACAGCTCAAAAGCATCCACTCTCCTTCTGTCCTCCCTAGTCATTGTCCAACTCTCTGATGCATAACAAGCGATTGCAAATACCATGGCCTGTATCAGGTGGACCTTAGTCTCCAGAGAGACACTGTTGCTCCTGAGTACTTTAGAGAGGTCCCTAACAGCTGACTTTCCCATCGCGATACACTTTTTGATTTCCTGACGGCTGGTGCCAAGAGTGTTGACTGTGGAGCCGAGCAAACTGAAGCTGTGAACAATCTCAATCTCTTCGTCATCCATCCTGACGCTGCCAATTGGTCCAGTGGTGAGAATCTTTGTCTTCTTGACATTGAGCCTTAGTCCATACTGAAGGCTGCAGTCCTTGACCCTTTGCAGCAAGTGCATGAGGTCCTCCTCAGTTTCAGCAAGCAGGGTTGTGTCATCTGCATAATGCAGATTGTTAATAGATCTTCCACCAATCCTGATGCCACAATTCTCCTCATAGAGCCCAGCCTCTCGGATAATCTGCTCTGCATGCATGTTGAAAAGGTATGGAGACAGGATGCATCCCTGGCGTACACCCTTCCCAATTTTGAACCATGCAGTGTTACCCTGCTCTGTTCTGACTACTGCCTCTTGGTCCAAGTATAGGTTTCGTATTAGCACAATTAAATGTTCTGGGATTCCCATTCTTCTCAGAGTCAGCCACAGTTTGTTATGATCCACACAGTCAAAAGCCTTTGCATAATCAATGAAACACAGATAGACATTCTTCTGGTATTCTCTGCTTTCAGCCAAGATCCATTTAACATCAGCAACAATATCCCTAGTACCAAGACCCCTTCTAAACCCAGCCTGGACTTCCGGCAGTTCTCTGCTGATGTGCTGTTCTAATCGTTTTTGGATGATCTTCAGCAGAATCTTGCTTGCATGTGAAATCAATGACACTGTTCTGTAGTTTCCACACTCAGTTGGGTCACCTTTCTTTGGAATGGGAACAAATATAGATCTCTTCCAGTCAGTTGGCCAAGTTGTTGTTCGCTTAGTGGACTCAAATCGCCAAGCTTATGGCCAGCCCTTTAACCTTTTATACAACCAGGAGCTCCTAACTTAAGGCCAAAAGTATACATTTCTCAGCTTGAACAATATCTGAAGAATATTCCACACTCTCCTGAGACTTTAAGGAATCTCGAGTAATTCAGTTCTTTATAACCATCTTCTCTTCTATTTGTTTAGATATACACAGTGAGGAGGAAAGAGAAAGTTCCCAGGGCAACTAGTTAGAATTACCATCTGTTCTTACATTTTCAGTTCACTTTGTAGCTGCTGTTATTTTTCTTTCCTTTTTTGGCCTATATTCTTAATTGCATCTGTTAATTTTCCACTTGCTTATTTAAACAAACTTGCTCTTTAAGTTCTCTGTGATATCAGGTTTAAATAAGTTTCTTTCTGGCCACTTACTTAAGGCCTTTTTACTATTTGAACCTTTAAATAAATTTATTCAAAGACATTCAAGAACTAATATCTAATTTCTTTTACTATCCATTTTAATAAAAATACTAATAATTGTGATAACAGTTACCAGGTATTAAGCTCTTTTCATGTCCCAGTCATTACACTAAGTGCTTTTTATTAATTATCTTATTTCTAACAATTACACTAGTACCTGCTAGAGAGATAAGACTTAGTAAGGGTTCTTTTTATTAGTTGAAAATGATCTTGAGAAGTATGGACTAATATTATTTCCATTTTATATGTAAGGTGAACTTTGCTCAGGCTAGGGAACTCCAGTTGCTTAGTGGGTAGGAATTGTCCTGCCGACCCAAAGGTACACAGTTCAAATCCACCAGTTTCTCTGTGGGTAATCTCCCATGATATTTACTGTCTCTGAAATTTAGCTAGAGCATCAACTATGGATTGGTTCTGACTCAATGGTACACAACAACAATAACAACAGTCCAACTTGTAAGTGTCAGAACAAAAAGACAAAACCAAGTCCCATTTCTTATTAACTCTTAATAGCTATAATCACTTGCTCCAAAATAAGTTCATATTTATGAACGATGATATCCCTTGGGTATATGAATAATTGTGAGTTCAAAATGCATTATTTGATGCAATCTTTGTACTGTATGATTACCAAACCAACCCACTACTGTTCACTTGATTTGAATTTAGCATGACTTTGTTGAGCCTCTAAATATTTAAGGAGGAGATGAACCATCTTTGAAGAAGCCAGCTGGTAGATTTCAAATACCAAAAGTTCCAAAATAGCAGTCCCACATTTATTCTATGAAACCACCAGGGCTTCTTATGGAAAGATTAAGTCAACGTTAATTACCACTGATCTTCATTAAATTATGTTTAAATATGTACAAAATTAATCTAATTAAATCCATGTGCCTTATGTATGTATACGCAGATACAGACACATAAATAAACACAGATAATGAATTTT
Source organism: Elephantulus edwardii (assembly GCF_000299155.1). Classification (NCBI taxonomy): domain Eukaryota; kingdom Metazoa; phylum Chordata; class Mammalia; order Macroscelidea; family Macroscelididae; genus Elephantulus; species Elephantulus edwardii. The sequence goes on along the minus strand of NW_006399766.1, from coordinate 8,043,989 downwards.
TAAGGAGAGTTGTGATGTGTTATACTTCTCTAGTTTAAAACACATGGCATAATCATAGTAACAGCATTAGCTGATAATCAGCATCCAGTCCTAAAAGTTGGCAGGCACTGGAGCCTGAAACATAAAATCTAGCAGTGAATACATTTATATCTCTGAGTAATATTTATATAGCGTGAAGAATCAGGCACTTGCATAGGAAGCTGAGCTTCCTTGCATAGGAATCATGAGCTTACAAAATGCTTCATTCTCAGGAATGAGTAAAGAGGAACTACCCTAACTAATTGTAACATACAATGAGTGTTAAAACTCATGAGAGTAGCTCAGTAACTAAATTCGAATGTTAATTACTGTGCTATTTTGACACTGATAACAAGGCAATATAATTCTTTGAATAAATGCCAACATTGGAATCATGAGGACAATTACAGTCAGCTACTCAGAAGGCATCATAAAAGAAGTCCTTCTCTGCTTTGAAAGAAAACATTTTATGATAATTAGGAAGGTTTAGGCTGTGAAGCCAGCTTTTCCATTTTATGTACTACGCCCCTTCCGTCAAAAATCTTTTCAGTACAAAATGAGCCAGAAGGAGCATGGGATCTCAGGGATGCACATTGAACATGGCAGTGGAGCAAGAGAGAGAATTTAAAAAAAAAATAATAAAGAGGAACGATCTGGGGAGGAGGGTAGAGAAAATAGTGCAACAATGAATGAATGGAAACCCCAAATCTCTGTAAATGTTCATTAAAATTAATAAAATTTAATTTAAAGAGAGAGAGAGAGAGAGAGAGAGAGAGAGAGAGAGAGAGAATTAACTGCACCTGCCAAAATTCAAGAGGAAAGGAACTTGATATTTTCTGACAAACCTGACCTTCCTTTCCTCACTGTCTGCCATGATATAATGAAACACTCGTTCTTTAATCAGGGATAAAGATGAAAAATTATAGGACAAGAACGCTTGCCTTTTCCTTTCCTTCTTATTTTATGTATTATGTGTAGAAATTTACATCAGTTGTAGGACATTAAGCAAACAAACATTAAATAACTTATTCCAAATCCAGTCATTTTCTTTTCTTGATTTTACCATGTATGTCCAATCCTGTCAGATCAGAATGTAATTTTTTATTTTCATTTTCCTGACCTTCGGAAACATAATCATCTCAGAAGTCAGACTCCTCAAAAAATGCAGCTTTTCTTTTCATCAACATCTTACAGCTGCCTCTAAGGTTAAACTATAGCAGAGAAATTCAGAATCATTTCACTAACTACTCCACAGTTTTACATACATTTGCATGCAAAGAGATGCATATTGTAGCCATTTGGAATTGGGAAAACACTATAGAGATATTCTAAGCCCAGAGTTTTGGGGTTTTTTTAAATTTTATTTTATGACTTTTAAAAAGATTCTAATTATTAACTCAGCTCCTTTGTTGATAGCTTCTGAGCTCACAAAATTTTATGTGGCTTCAGAAATGCTTTTGCAACAAAGAACAGAGCTCACACACCCATGGCATATCCTCCTGTCTCTTTTACTTGGAGGCAGCAAAGATATATAGTTATTTTTTAAAGTTATCAGAGCTGCAACTTTAACTATTTTCTAATTAACCGTCGAACTGGACAATAAACCAAAATATACCCTAAAATTCAAGGCAAATAGTGAATGGACTGAAAGAGAATGGGGTTCTATTTAATGTTGGAGGTATTTAATGATGGTGAAAATAGAGAAGGGATTTTTCTGGTTTTAAAATTCTAGATTTTATTAAACTTTCAGAAATGCTTTTGCAACAAAGAACAGAGCTCACACACCCATGGCATATCCTCCTGTCTATTTTACTTGGAGGCAGCAAAGATATATAGTTATTTTTTAAAGTTATCAGAGCTGCAACTTTAACTATTTTCTAATTAACCGTCGAACTGGACAATAAACCAAAATATACCCTAAAATTCAAGGCAAATAGTGAATGGACTGAAAGAGAATGGGGTTCTATTTAATGTTGGAGGTATTTAATGATGGTGAAAATAGAGAAGGGATTTTTCTGGTTTTAAAATTCTAGATTTTATTAAACTTTGTTTAAGTGGCAGCAGGTTATTTAGGTAGGAGAGCTGTCAGGGACCAAAGGAAAGGACTGAAAACTCAAAGACCACAGAATATTTATTATTAAAACCATTGGTGGTGGGGGAGGAGAGACCAACTACATGCATACACATCGTACATAGCAACAGGTCCGCAAAATAATGATTGGAGAATGGATAAAGTCAGAACCAACATGAAAAATCTTGAGAAATAAATAGGATTGTTAAAAAATATGAAGTTGGAAAACTAAAGCAATTAAACACATGTTCATCTTAATGATTTCTGCAAAATTAAACATACAAACATCCTCACCACTGGGTGAATAGGAATGATTGAAGTTGTCAGCAAACTCATCTCACATGGAACCAAAAGCAACAATCCCAGTAATAGCAGTCAACAAATAAAAAGTCATGTTGCATTTAGGAAATCTACCATCATGGATCTCTCCAAAGTCATTACTTTTGCTAAAGAGCAAGGATATCAGTTTAAGGACTAAGGTGCACCTTATCAAAGTAATAGCATTTTTAATTGTTTCCTATGTATATGAAAGTTGGACAACGGATAAGACAGACCAAAGAAAAATCAGCATCTTAAAATCGTAGTGTGAGCAAAAAAGTACTGGGCTGCCAAGAGGACAAATAAATATATCCTGTAGGAAATGTAAACAGGGCACTCCTTACAAGCAAAGAAGATGACATTTCATCCTACTTTGGACATCTTCAGGAGAAGCGCCAGGGGAAGACATCATTCTGGGAAAGGTAGAGGATCAATCAAAGGCAGGAAGACCCTCAATGACGTTAATAGGCACAGTAACTCTAACAATGGACCCAAGCATCTCAGAGATTGTGAAGATGACTGTAAGAGAGGCTATGGTTCTACTACTGTTGTTCATAAGGTCACTATGAATCTAAATCAACTTAATGGTACCTAACAACATCGACAAAGCCTGAATCAGGCGCACCTTAGTCTCTAGACTGACGCCGTTGCGTCTCAGTACTCTGCAGAGGTCCCTGACATCAGATTTCCCCCAGTGATTTGACTTTTGATTTTCTGACTGTTGGTGCCAAGAGTGTTGATTGTGGAGCTGAGCAATCTTAATTGGCAACAATCTCAATCTCTTCTGAGCAATCTGTAATTGTTAACAATCTCAATCTCTTCTAATCTATCATGGTGGTGCCAATTGGCCCACTGGTGAGAATCTCTGTCTTCTTGATGTTGAGCTTCAATCTACATTGAAGACTACAATCCTTGACCTATAGCAAGCATATCAGGTCCTCCTCAATTTCAGAAGACAAGACTGAGGTGTGCCTGATCCAGGCTACGGTCTTTGCAATTACTTGATATGAATCAGAAAGCTGGACAATGACTAAGGATGACAGAAGAATCAATGCCTTCGAGTTGTGGTATTGGAGAAGAGTCTTGAACATACCACGGATTGCCAAAAAAAATTTAAAAAATACCAAATAGGTCTGTCTTGGAGAAAGTGAAACCAAGTGTGTCCTTGAAGGCTAGGATTTTGAAGCTCCATCACACAAACTTTGGGCATGTGGCCCGGAGGGACTATTTCTTGGAGGAGGACATCATGCTCAGAAGGGTGTAGGGACATTGCAGGAGAGGAAGACCTCGTGTGAGATGGATTGACACAGTAAACAGGGTAACAGGGGTAGGTGTGTCAGAGTCAGTGACAATGACTCAGGTCAGGTCAGTTTTCAGAGCTGTTGCACATAGGGTTGCTATGAGTCACAGGTGACTTGATAGCACCTAAAAATGATAGTATATCTAAAGGAACTCTGTTGGTGTAGTGTGTAGTATGCTGCCTTGCCAACCAAAAGGTCAGTGTTCAAATCTATCAGCCATTCAGAGGATGAAAGACAAACAGTCTCTTTCTGTGACAATTACAGCCCTGAAATTTGCATGGAGGACCCCTATGATTTAGAATGTAATAGATGACAGTAGAATTCAGGGCAGAATGTATATTTCTGATGAAAAACATGGGCTTATCATCTCCAGTCAGGGTTTGCATGACTCTTGTGACTTTCAAGAATTTTAAAACTCTCCACAAGACACACACACACAAACACACAAAAAAAGGTAGAGTAGACATTCCCTAAGCATTTCTTAGCGATATATAAGGATCATTTTCTCTCTCTGGACATATATGTATACAGACACAGATGTATATACCATGAACATGGATGATCATGTTCAATAAAGGAGAATTCTAAGTGTTTTACTTTTAGCATATGCAGTAAATCATTTTTGTTTGTAGCTGAGAATATTGAGTATATTAGTCTTAGCATATGCAGTAAATAATTTTTCTTCATAGCTGGGAATATTGCAGACATGGTCTTAAAAGTACAGAAAAAATGTTCAGGAAATTAACTTGGGCTTTTTGAACCTGTGTAAGAGCATACATTTTTTTCCCCCTTCTTCCAGATAAAGAAAGTAATTTCTATGCTAAAAAGAAAAGGATACCACCACAATATTTTTGGACATACTTGTATGAATGCGATCATATATCTAAGCACTTGATAGCCTATTTTAATGTAAATTACCACTAAAATTATAAAGTACACTGAATAGTATACCCTTCCCATAGTGTATATGACTTCAGATAAATGGAAGTGATCATTTAAATTATATTTAATTTTAAAGTATTAACTATAATGAATTTTTGAATACCATATTTCCTCATTATAATCAAGAGTAAAAGCATGACATTTAGAAAAAAAAAACCCTACCTTTGAAAATTTCAGCTAGCGCTTTTTCTTCCAATTAAAACAGAGCTATATAAGTTTTCAAAGAAGTCAGTCTCGAATGGGACTCAAGCACCTCCTTTTTACCAATATTCACAGAGCAGTAGTAAGGATTGTTACTCTTTCGCACATTTTGAACAGAAATGATTTCTATTTTCTTAGGCAGCCGTCTCATCAACTAAAGCATCCTTACCAACGGGTAGGTTTTATTTGAGATATACAAGACTTTGAAACGTAAGAGAACAGCCTGCACAGCTGGCTTGTTGTGTGTCATCCCCCTCATCCCATGGTTTGATCTCTCACCATCCAACTGCTTCATAGGGTCAAACTCTCTCCAAGCATTTCCCTAAATAGCAGGCAAACTCCTAGGCACATACTGTTTTATAGACACACACAATCAGATACCTTGTCATCTCAGTCACAGCTCTTGTACCATACCTAATAAGAACGGCTTTGACCACCGTTATCAGAATGGTCTTTATTCATTCTTCCAATGATTGTTGTTGTTATGTGCCGTCGAGTTGCCTGTAACTTGTAGCAACCCTATGCATAATAGCTCTGAAGCCTGCCTTGTCCTGAGCCAGTCTCACTGACACTGATACCCCTACTCCCACTACCCTAGTTACGGAATTAAGCCATCTGATCTGAAGTCTTCCTCTCCTGCGTGAATGAGGGACATCTCCTTTTGGGTACGATGTCCTTTTCTAAGGATCAGTCCCTCCTGACAACATGCCTAAAGAATGTGAGATGGAGTTTCAAAATCCTAACCTCCAAGGAGAAACTTGGTTTCACCCTCTCCAAGACAGACCTATTTGTTTTCTTGACAGTTAAGACGCTTCTCCAGCACCGCACCTCAAAGGCATCAATTCTCCTGTCATCCGTAGTCACTGTCCAGCTCTCTGATGATGATGAGCAAGTTCGTCCAGAGGGTTTTCAGAGGCAGTAAATTGTGTGGGAGCAGACTGCTCAACCTTCTCACTCAAAGCAGCTGGTGGATTCCAACCAGGTGCCTTTGCTATTGTAGCATAGATTCATACCACTAGGCCATGAGAGCGCTGTGTTGGCTCAGTAGTCATTAATACCACTGACTACTCCCTCTACACCCCAAATATGGCTGGAGAAATAGGCACACAAATGAACTCTGTTTTTCAAAGTTGCAGATTTACCCTGCACAGTCTTGGGATTCTGATGTCATTTTAATCTCAATTTGGCATTCGGGAAAGAAAATCAATTGCTTATTTTTTTTTTTTTTAGCTAGAAAAACCTACTGTATATTTCTTTGTTCACTGTTTAGATCCTTTAAGTTTCTCTTACCCCAGGAAGTGTTTTGGTTTTTTTTTTTAATCTGGCTTGGCTCCAAAGAAACACTAGGAAAGATTTGGTCTGGGGCTATGTTGATGCATTACTGGCAAAGGCAAAGAAGGAAAACTAAAGCTGAACCCTGGTGCTGTGGGAAGGAACTTTCTAATGCAAGTCCATTTATCTGCCGCTGGCCTTCTATAATTCTGAATCTTAACAACCATGCAAGGGGGATTTTCAGGACCCCATGAAGTTCCTAATGCTGCGAGCTTTCCAGAAGCCGACTGGACTATCTTTCTCTCACAGAGCTGCTGGTGAGTTCAAACATGGGATCTCTCAGACTGCAGCTGGGCATTTAACCATTGTGCTACTGGGATTCCTTTTTGGTCTGGTATCTTTCATTGCCCTGAACTTGGAACTGACACAAAGCTGACTCCCCAGACAGTTTTCAGAGACTGTGAACAACATGGGAGGTAATTACTCATCTTTCTACTGAAAAACAGCTGGTGGGTTTGAAACACCTGCCCTTGGGTTGGCATAATAAAAAGCTAAAAGATGTGGTCATGGCATTAACTGAGATAGATGCAATGAAGTAAGACTTCTGCCCAATTAGTACAAGTTAATTTCAAAATGCAATAGAAATCAAAGTGAACTATAATAAGCCTAGCAAACTATCACGCCTTGAATATTAAGAGGTCCTTTTTTTCCTTCTCTCCTCACAAAATGCTTTCATGTTTAAGATACGATTTTATTGTCAGCATATACCAGAGAGTAACCAGAATGGATAAATACTGTACTGTACACTGGACAAGATTTTGTGAAGAATTTAAAAAACCATACAAATCAAAGCTAGTACTTTTGGACTACAGATGAAAAGTTGAAAAATAGGATAATTTAGTTGCTCTAGATGTTTGTCTCATAACTCTTAGGATATTAAATAGAAGGCTTCTCATGCATACCTACCAATGTGAATAACCAAATAAGAACCATTTTGATATGATGTTTAATTGTCTTCAAAAGATTGTTTCATTCCAAAGGCATGTATATTTTGAACACTACATCCCTAAGACATAAGACATCTTCCGTGTTTCACGCAGCCTTATGTAAAGCCAGAATGTGAACTCAAAAAGAACAAAAGTCATTGTTATTCCATTGGACCTAACTCACAGCTGACTCTCCAATGGGTTTCTAAGGCTATAAATCACACTGGTCTACCTTTATCCCATGGGGCAGCTTGTGGATTTGAAGCACCACGGAGGAGTGCCCTTTGGGTCAACACCACAACTGTCCACATACTACGCCACCAGTCAATGCTAACCTACAAATGTGGGGTGGAGCACAACTGTCATTTTGTGATTAAGTTAATCTTTAAATATGGTTTTCAAACTACTCTACTCTCTCTTTACTCATAAATGTGGTAAGGTTTCAAAGATGAAGCTTCTATGAAAAAAAAAAAGTATTATGTGAAAATGGAAGGTGACCATTGTCTGATCACAAAATGATTGATGCCTTTATCACTGCATAGCAACTAAACTATTTCTAATCATCGCCCAACCACATTGATATATAATTTAAACCTTGAGAGCCAGTGTTACTCTCACCTCAGTATTTGCCACATACATTGTCAATGCATAAAATAGAAAGTAGGTTTTATTTTTCATTTTAATCAGGTAGCGTGAGAGTCAGTGAGGAGGTAGGGGATTTGCAAAGGCTTAATGAAAATGCCGTTCACTGGATCCACCCCTTGACCTATCTATGAGAAGCCAAATTTCATATTAAATATTTGTAAGAAACAAAATGTTACTTCAGTATGTGAGGGACGGTGGTATCAGCTGGAATGAATCCTGAAGCACTAAGGCAATCCTTAAGCATTTACAGGATTTTTCCATTGTATTTGCTGACCCCTCCCTCCTGAGTCAAGCAGAAGGTTTTCCATAGAAAGAGTTTAGCTTCACCTGCATTGGATTCTCTTGGTGATTTACTCCCTGGCAATTTTCAATAGAGACAGGAAAGCTGGAATCAGCGCTTCAGTTTGCTTCAGTTGTTCGAGAACTGTTCGCCTCCTGCTTTACCTCTGTTCTTCTACATTCTTGGTGTTCTGTCTCATTATTAATACTTAAAAAATATTTTACCCTCAGTCTGCAACATCTATCGAGTGGGATTTTCTGAACGCGGATAGTACCCAGTGGGGTTGAGTTGGTTTTGACTCATGGCGAACCCTCCTTAGGGTTTCAAAGGCTGTAAACCTTTAGCAGAAGAAGCTCAAGGAGAGATTGGTAACTTCAAAGTGCTGACTTCTGGTAACCCACAGGACAGTTTATGAACTATGCCACCAGACTTTCTTAAGAATAAAGTCTAGGGACTTTGATTTTGCTACAAATACATTGTTACGGAAGTGCTTCCAAGTAGACAGAGACAGATCACAACCCTACAAACAGCAGATTTTAATTTTGCCCTAGGCTCCACCATCCTAGGTCTCCAATATTCTCAAGAATATTGTTACACTCGCTGTATTAATCCACCTTAATGAGGGCCTTCCTCTCTTTGTCTGACCCTTTGCCTTCCTCAACATGATATCTTTTTCCAGAGACTGGACCCTCTTGACAAAATGCCTAAAATATGTGGGATCAAGTTTCACATCCTTGCCTCTAAGGAGAGATGAATTACTACTGAGAAGGGATCAAAAAACATGAGCTAAAAGGGGATGCATTTTGAAATAACTTTCAATTTCAGTCGTCCTTAACCATAGTCATTGACCATAGTATTTAAGGGAGCCAAAATTTATGGAATAGATACATTTCCTAATTTATCACTTATATCCTAATAAGATGTTAATACTATTGCAAGGAGGTTGTTCTGTGCCATTGAGTTTAAATGTGACTCATATAAAGCCTATAAACAATGGACCTAAATCCTGCTTTATACTATGCCATCCTCACGTTCACATATAAGAAGCAGAATCATGATCTAGGAGTAAAACCACCATTAGATAAATGAACTACTATTACCACATCATGAGAGCTCCAGTGGCTGCATGGTAAGGAGTTGCACTGCCAATGTAAGGCATGTAGCTCAAATCCAGCAGATAGATGCTCCTTGAGACAAAAGATGGTCATTCTGCTCTTGTGCCAATAACTGCCTCTGAAAACCCACTACAGGTCAACTATAACTTGGTACTGACTAGATGGTACATAACAACATTATATGAATACAAAATTACCTTATTAGTTTATATTGCCTAATGCATTATGCAGATGACACAACCCTGCTTGCTGAAACTGAGGAGGACCTGAAGCGCTTGCTGCAGAGGGTCAAGGACTGCAGCCTCCAATATGGATTGAGGCTCAATGTCAAGAAGACAAAGATTCTCACCACTGGACCAACTGGCAGCATCAGGATGGATGGTGAAGAGATTGAGATTGTTCACAGCTTCAGTTTGCTTGGCTCCACAGTCAACACTCTTGGCACCAGTAGCCAAGAAATTAAAAGGCGCATTGCCATGGGAAAGTCTGCTGTTAGGGACCTCTCCAAAGTACTGAAAAGCAATGGTTTCCCTCTGGAGACTAAGGTGCGTCTGATACAGGCCATGGTCTTTGCTATCACTTATTATGCATCAGAGAATTGGACAATGACTAAGGAGGACAGAAGGAGAATTGATGCCTTTGAGCTTTGGTGCTGGAGAAGAGTATTGAGGGTACCATGGACTGCTAGGAAAACAAACAGATTCATCCTGGAAAGGGTTAAACTGGATGGCTCCCTGGAGGCAAGGATTCTAAGGATCCATCTAACATACTTAGGATATATTGTAAGGAGATCCTTGGAGAGGGACATCATGCTTGGGAGGGTGGAGGGACAGCACAGGAGGGGAAGGCCCTCTATGAGGTGGATTTATTCAGTGACTGGGGTAATCAGGATGCATGTATCGGAGATTGGCACAGGACAGAGCAGAGTTTGGGGCTGTTGTACATAAGGTCGCTATGAGTACCAAGCGACTTGACGGCACATAACAACAATAATGATGATGATAGAAGAATTACTTTAATGTCCATTCCTTCAAAGTTAAAGTATGATTTTGGAATGCAGAGGAAGACTGAACTGTGATTGAAAATCACATGTTTACGTCAATATTGATTTTTTTTTAAACAAACGTCTCCTAAGTTCTACTTTGGTGCCAAGTCTCAAGAAAATGAATGTCCTTTACCTGAGGGTTCTCACAACAATTAGAGCAAGTTAGTTCATAAAGGCAGAGTCATTTGTTAAATATTCTTAGATTAGACAAAATGGTATTATTTTTAATGATTATCCATTATTCAGGGATTTCTGGTGGTCGCTGTGTGGTAATCATGAAAGTGGGCAGTTCAAATCCATCAGCTGCTCTGAGGAAGAAATATGGGCAATCTTCTCTGAGTGATTAACTACCGTTGAGAACCTGCTGGGAGGTCAGCTAAGGGCCAGTTTTGACTCCATGCTAGACGACAATAATAATTTAAGTTTATGTTACTTATTAAATTGCTTCATTTTTATTTTAATGAGGTAAATATATATGGAATAGAGCATGTGATATTGTAACAATCAGCACACGGATCAATCAGGGACACTAAACTAGTAAACCACACAGTTCAATTAACAGGCTCTTTCATTCCCAAATTATACCATCATGCTCGGCAGCAGTGCCGATCTGCGACATGCACATTCCTCCTCTTTCCTGTCTGCCTCCTACCTGTTTCCACCAAACACTAATAAAATTTGGTGTCTATACATTTGTCTAGTCTAGATAATTATCAAGTGAGTCATACAATATATAGCCTTTTTTTGTGTCCAGGGGCAAGGAGGGGATTAATCATTGGGTTGTACAATTTGATGAGTGGCGGTGAGGAAAATGGAAAGAATGTGCTCAAATTTGTATTTGAATTTTATAAATAAACTAGTAGAAAAAAAATTTTTTTAATTAAAAAAACACTGAAACAGATGAGGGAAAGAAAAATTTAAAAGCGATGTATGATAGGGTCTTATGGTTATCACAAGAGTCCACAATTAAGGTTACATAGTGGAATATACTTGGGGCGGTGGGAGGGGTGCGGGGGGTGGATTGTGTACCAAGGAGGGAGTGTTTCTTTTACTTTTGAAAGAGAGGAGAGAACAGGGGCAGGGGCAGGGGGAGGGGGAGGGAGGGCTGGGCAGGGAGAGAAGTGCAGCAATGAATGAATGGAAATCCAAAATCTCTGTACATGTTCACTAGAATTATTAAAATAAAAAAAGAAATTTTAAAAAAGGATAAAAAATTAAAACAAAACAAGAAAAATTAAATTAAAAAATAACCTTCTATTCTTGACTTATTTCATTCAGCATTGAGAATACCAAATTTATCCTTTAATCCACAAACATCAGAATATGGAACTGTAAATGCAACTCAGCTATTTTCCTAACCTACAGTCTTCACAAATTTGCATAATTAATCCATATTCATGGTTTTACAAACGAGGTGCTCTTTGGTAGAAAGCCTAATGATGAGGTCCTCACTTGCCCTAAGGGAAAGAGGCCTCCTCTGGAATTAGACGTGGGTCATAGCTCTATTTCTTCTGCTTTCATTAGCTCTATCACTTTTCCTCCCTGAGTTTTCAGTAGTTTTCATAGACAAAAATAAAAAAGCTACTGTCTTTCAGTCAATTTTTCATCACAGAGCTCATCCTTCAGATTTAGAGGCCATATGTCGTTACGGGTAGGGAGCTCTCATGGCCTAGAAGCTGCACTGCAATCCCAAAGGCACGTGGTTCACAACCACCAATTGTTCCACAGACGAATGACTGGCAATCTCCTGTGTGATTTACTACCTCTGAAAACCCGCTGGAGGATGAGCTACAAGTTGGTTCAGACTCGATGACACACAGCAACCATAACATCATTATTTGAGAAGTCTACCTATCTTTCTCCTGAGAAGCAACTAGTAGGTTTGAACTGTTCACCTTTTGATTAGCAGCACAACACAGAACAAGTAGCCAACTACACCACCAGGGTTCTTAAAAGGGGTTTTAGAAAGCAATGATTTAGTGACAAAGTGAGACATCACAAATGGCTACACCTTTGTCTGATTGCTGTAAGTACTCTAACTTCCCAATGCTGTTGAAATGTTACAGATTAAATCCTAGGAGAGTAACTAGTTAGTCATTCTTCCACTTTACCCAGACTCTCCCTTCTCAGGACAGTCAAAGAAGCCAAACCTTTACTCTGCACTGCAAATACTGGACAAAGACTAACACAATACAATTCTTCAGTATTACTCTCTTATTAAAAAAAATTGAACCCGTGGGATTATACTTGAAATACTAACCTGTGATGAACTCTTTTCAAGCTTTTGGGTTAAATTATCCCAACGCTGAGCAAAGTTTTCCAGCCACGTTTCCATCTTCTGGGTCACTGCCTTGTTTTTCAGGGTTGAAAGAAGATCTTGGTTTAGTGAGGAGAGTTTCTCCATGGTTTGCTTTTTCATTTCTAGTTCTGTTTTCAAGACCTATTAAAAAGAAGATCACAGAATACATTCAAGTTGCTTTGCATAAAGTTCGATCAGTTTTTTCATATGTCTTTTCCTTTAAACAGACAGCATCGTGTTGCCCTTATCTATTTCCATTCCATGCTTCTTATTTCAAATGACTGTAGTATAGTCACGCACAAAATTATGAATGGACATAAGCAAGTTCAACTTGTATTAAACTCAGATCACGTCTGCAAAGGATCCAAAAAAATTCAAGTCATGAAATTCCAATTCAATAACCTTCCCATGAACATTGAAAACAGAAAAAGGTTTTGATGTCTTTTTCATAGGTTCACTACGAACTGGCGTGCACACGACGGCACCTAAGTACCAGTTCAGCGAAACCAGTTACCACTGGAAAAACTCTTGGTAATGTCATTTGTGTCAGAGTACAACTAAGCCTGATGGGGTTTCCAGTGGTTGATTTTAAGAAGTAACTCATCAAACCTTTGTTCTGAGATACCTTTTGGTGTATTCCACTGTCAAACTTTCACTCAGCAGTCATGCAAATGACACATATACAAACTCGTCTGGCGACATAGACTCTAGGGAGTTTCACTGCCAACCCAAAAAGGGGGGCATTTTCTCCAATTTTCAAATTCACCAATTGGCGTGTGACAGAAACATGGGAAAACTTCTGTGCAATTTGCAACTTCTGAAACTGTCCCAAAGGAGAAAGATGGGTAATCTCCTGTGCATTAAAACTGCCTCTGAGAACCTGCAGGAAGGGTCAGATCTGAGTGAGTTTTCACTCAGTGGAACACACCACCACCCCACACATTCACACTCAGGTGGCATACT
>NW_006399766.1:8005366-8030333 GCF_000299155.1 Elephantulus edwardii | reverse complement strand
ACAGCATCCCTATTCAGCAGGAAGTAGCTAAGAGAATACACCGCCCCCTTTTCCTTTTGAATCAGGGTGAAATCTCTCAGTGAGGAGTGACAGGGCATGGCAAAGGACACATTGACAAAGGAGATTAATCAGAACTGGTTTTGACAAGCACTGTGGCAATGGGACAATTAAAACAGACTTTCAAAGAAAAAAAAAGAGAAGAATGAACTGTGGGGGTAGAGAAAATAGTGCAACAAGGAATGAATAGGAATCCAAAATCTCTGTAAATGTTCATTAAAATTAATAAAATAAAATTTTTTAAAAAGTACAGGTCATCATGCTGAAGATACTTTGTAAAATTCAGAAGTGTTCAAAAGTGAAATGTGTGAATCTCAAACACTAGTAGATTTCTTCCTCAATCTTAAGAAAATCCAAAGAGGACTGATTTCCATGGGCCAGCAGTTCTGCAGAGGATGATTCTTTGAGAAAATGGGAATGGCGAAGGACCCTGGCTATTCTGAAATTCTAAAGCATCCAGACACAACTGCAATGTGATTGATTTCCATGATTTCAACATTCTGTTCATTATTTGAAGATAAAAACCTTGTTATATGGTTTACTGTATTTTAAATTTGTGCAACATTCCTTATTCAATTAACATTTGGCTATTTGAGTAATTCTCTCCTAAAGCCAATGTTCGAGGCCATTAATGACAGAGCTAAGTCACTGGGTCCAGAGCAAAGCCTTGGCAGTCAGGCTGCATGTTTCCAAGTGCCCATGTGTTTTATGAACTCAGTCTGACATCATTCATACTGACCAAATGTCTGTAAAGGAGGGACAGGGCACGTGCCCTTTGGTTGACAGGGAATGAATAGCACAAGTGGCTTGTGTGAAATCTGTCTATCAGAACAGCTTATCTTTTTATCTTATCCATTAAGGTCACTTCAGGAAATTCAACTACTAGGTGTCTAGTGTCAGTCCCTGAGTTATGCTGTAAACAAAGGGTAAGGCAAGGTAGAGAAAATGTCCCTCACAGCCTTTATCCAATGTCCTGTTTGGGGAACAGCACATTCTAAAATGAGATGCCTGTCTTTACAGCACGTTGCTTGCAAAACAAAGGGTTAACCTCAAAGTGATGAAAATGCAGCCCCCTGCAATGGAGACTTGAGATAGTTTCATGAGTATGTCTCCTGCATTGAAAGCTCTCAATTTTAGACTGTTCTGGTTGCCCATACTATTAGGCCTATTCTTTGTTCAGAATCCACGTCACCTGGTATTTTTTGTGTTGTGGTCTTACCTTTTTTTTCTTTCTTTTTTTTTTTATGGGAGAGGGGGTGAGTTTTAAAGTCTAGTTTATTTCCTCAGTGTGTTTATTTCTATTTGCATCTTGCCTTTTTCTCATTTGGAAAGAACGTAGTGCATCAACAGACTAAAATGTGAACACACATACAGAAGCCCAACTCAAACAAAAGTAAAATTCACCACTAGAAATTACCAGTAGGTTTCTTCTGTACACTTTAAAAAAAAAAACAAAACCCTAATTTTACTTTTTCCTTATCTAAGAATCAGTTGGAAAATAATATTTTGTGCAATGTATCAAGATCTTAAAGTCAAATTGGAATTTTAGGTTTCAAATGCAATAGCGTAATGGGATCAGCATACATTCTTCCTACTCCTTCAATTCAATGCTGTAGAGTCAGTCCCCATTCAGGGATGATGCTCCATTGGGTTTGCAAGGCTATAAATCCAATGGGAAGAAACTGCCTATCTTTCTTTTGAGGACTGGCTCGTGGATTTGAACTGCCTTCAAAGCTATATTCCTTTAGTTAGCAGCACAGCTCAGCTCAGTACAGACTATGTCAAACGTCTACATGAGGTCTCATTTCCCTTTTGGAGAACTTTCATACCTAAATATATGTAACTGTTAGTCGTCTCAAGTTCTCTGTGGCAAGGCATGAAATAAATGGAGACATATTTCCGAATAAGATGATGTAAGTACAATCCTCTTTGGCTTGCTTGTTCAGAGATTAAAGAACTATTTTAAATTCACATAGGGCTAAAAGGTATACCCACTATTGAAGCTAGACAGGAAATTACTTGGATACATTTCTGAAAGGGATTTTGAGAGTTATGTTTGGAGAAACAAATGGAGCTGGGGATCTTTGTGAATCTTTTTGTTACCCAACCAGTTTATCCTAGATGGCGTCTCATCAAAACTGGGACTGTGGCAAGGGTAACTAATATTAAAAAAAAAAGAAAAAGTTCAATAGAGTATATTTAGTGCAAAAAAAAATCAGAGTATTGTACAACACTGAAAAACAGTGAAACGATAATGAAACACTACAAAACATGAATAAATCTAGAGGACATTATGTTACGTAAGGCAGCCAAAAATTGACAAATATTGTATAAGAATATTTTTATATATAAAAACCTTTTAAAAAAACCCCAAACCTGGAGAAAGGGTTGTATATGGGGAGAATTAAGTAAATATGGTTGTGGGTGGGAGCAGGAAACAAACAGATGACACTTTATTGGGCTAAATGAGAGAAAGAACTCTTTGGAATGAATGGAGGTTCAGGTATTATGTTGTTGTTGTTGTTATGTGCCATTGAGTCGCTTGCGACTCATAGCGCCCCTATGTACAACAGCCCAAAACTCTTCTCTGTCCTGCGACAATCACACCATCTACGATACACCCATCCCGATTACCCCAATCACTGAATCAATCCACCTCATAGGGGGCCTTCCCCTCCTGTGCTGTCTCTCCACCCTACCAAGCATGACGTCCCTCTCCAAGGACCTGCCCCTCCTTGCAACATGTCCAAAGTATGCTAGAAAGAGCCTTAGAATCCTTGCCTCCAAGGAGCAGCCCAGTTTGACCATTTCCAGGATGAATCTGTTTGTTTTCCTAGCAGTCCATGGTACTCTCAACACTCTTCTCCAGCACCACAGCTCAAAGGCATCAATTCTCCTTCTATCCTCCTTAGTCACTGTCCAACTCTCTGGTGCATAACAAGTGATAGCAAAGACCATGGCCTGTATCAGATGCACCTTAGTCTCCAAAGAGACACCATTGCTCTTCCGTACTCTGGAGAGGTCCCTAACAGCAGACTTTCCCATCGCAATACGTCTTCTAATTTCCTGGCTACTAGTGCCAAGAGTGTTGACTGTGGAGCCAAGCAAACTGAAGCTGTGAACAATCTCAATCTCTTCACCATCGTAATTAACTGTCTGGTACAAGATATGTGGGACTGACTGGGGGGAGAAAAGCTAAAAAATGTTTCCACACAAATAGAAACAATCAGGGAGGATTGACAGGGATGATGAAGAGAGTAGCAGAGACTAGAGAATAGAGGGGTTGTTGTTATTATGTACCGCTGAGTCACTTGTGACTCCTTAAGACCCTATGTACAATAACTCTGAATCCTGCTCTATCTTGATGGAGGGGTAGGGTAAAAAAAAAAGGCATGGTATAGTGAGGAACTGATGAGATGTTGCACAGAATAGCCTTGCTCAACTGCACATAACTGCAAAGACTATAGCCTGGATCAGGTGCACCTTAGTCTCCAGCCTGATGTTGTTGCTCTTCAGTACTCTTGAGAGGTCCCTCACAGCTGACTTTCCCAATGCAATTTGTCTCTTGATTTCCTGGCTGCTGGTTACCAAGATTGTTGACTGTGGAACCAAGCAAACTAAAACTATTAACTATCTCAATCTCTTCCCTATCCATACTGATGCTGCCAATTGGCCCAGTGGTGAGAATCTTTGTTTTCTTGATGTTGAACTTCAATCCATATCGAAGGCTGCAGTCCTTGACCTTCTGCAGCAAGCGCTTTAGGTCCTCATCAGTTTCAGCGAGCAGGGTTGTGTCATCTGCATAATGCAGGTTGTTGACGATTCTTCCACCAATCCTGATGCCATATTATGAAACAAAATGTTGCTGTTGTTGTTATGTGCCGTCGAGTCGCCTGCGACTCATTGTGACCCTATGTACAACAAAATATTTATGGATAATTGAAACAAAATATTTATGGATAATTGACTAAAAACCATGAATGACTGAATGAAAGCATGGTATTAAAAATTATAAAACAATTATTTCTGTGTTATTGTTCAACTAAGTGAAGAAATGTTTGGATCGAATGGCAAAAATAAATGTTTAAGTTTCTCTTAAGAAAACATGAACCGGGGGAAAAAATCCAACCCTTCAAGGCAAAATAAAAACAATGTAATTACAAGAAAATGGTGTGATTATTGTACTATATAGTCTCATGTAAAATTATATGGCAGAAACCTCCTGCTAACAAAAAATCTCTACCTATTGTAATCCATACGACACACATTGTAAAATGACGATGGCACTTCAGTTTTACCATGGCAATTTCCTTCTTCTTGTTTGTTCCAAGGATCGCTCATGCTCGCGCACGCTCTCTGTTCCTGCTTTCTTTAATCTCCAGATCCCAAAGGAGTCTTCCAGCATAACAAGCATAGGGGAGAAGACATAAAATCCATGGCGATGCCAGATATTTTGGCTCATGGTAATGAATTACCTTCTCCAGTCGATTCTCAAACGTCATCTCTCTTCAGCTTGTTTCCTGGGTGTGCATATCAAATGACTCCGCTGATTTAGTTGTTACAAATGATACATTTCTAAAACCTTCCCAGTACCAGAGGCTACGGAGCTCTAGAAATTCAGGAGACAGAAGAAAGCTCCAGAAAAAAGTGTAAAGCACATCTAACTGCTTTGGAGTTGATTGCAACTCATAGCTACCCTGGAGGATAGAGTCATCTTGAATAAAGCAGAGTCTTACAGCTTTCTCTCATGGAGCAACTGGTGGGTTAGAACTGCCAACCTTTTGATTAGTAGCTGCATACACTGACCACAATGTGACTATGGGTCCTTTGTATATGACTCATAAGAACTCCTTATTGGGCAAGGCAAAGAGTAGTTAAATTGCATAATTCTATTTATTGTAGGAATTTTAGTTAGAATAACTACATCAAAGTCAGGCACAAGGATGCAATCCCAAGTTGGGCACTAATGCACAGCGACTAACTGTGACAGGGATACAGAGTTTGTTATTGTCATTGATGTCATATTTTCTGGAGTCAGAATCAACTCATAACTGACCCTCCAGTAGATTTTCAGAAACAGTCAATTGCATGGGAGGTGATTACAAAAATGACAAGCTTCTCAAGATAGGACGGACAAATTCTACCTAGCCAAATACAGAAGCTGTTTAGAAGGGAAAGAAAAAGATAAAACTTCACAAAAGCCCAGTAAACTAAAAAGCTATTGTTCTTAGTAGCACACCTCAGAGAGTAAGGCCAAGCAAATTTCTATTCACCAGCACAATTAAATCCAGGACCTCTCTGTCTGTAGTTATTTGTCTATATATAAGCAGTACTCCACTGTGTTCTAACCACCTAGTCTTGTATTTTGGTAGATTAATCATTACAGGAGTTCTCTCACATGTGCCTAAGAAGCACCCACTAAACCACAAATGACAGACTCACCCCCATATCTAGAGTCTGCTTCTGTCACCCTGGGACAGAGTGAGAGACTTTTCATTTCCAACAACTACTCAGGTCTAGGGGCCACTGGCAGACTAAAGAACAGACAACTCTGTCTTGGAGGAAGTTTAATCAGGGTTCTCTTAAGAGGCAAAGGTGATAAAACTTCATCTGACATAGTTTAGGCATTTTGTCAGGAAGGGGCAATCCTTGGAGAAAGACGGCATGCTGGGAAAGGTGGAGGGTCAGAGAAAGAGAGAAAGATCCTCAACAAGACAAATAGACACGGCAATTGTAGCAAACCAGAGATGATGAAGATGGCGTTGGACAAGATGGGGTTCAAATTTGCTCTTCATAGAGTCACCATGACTCTTAGTCAACAAGACGGCACCTAAAAACATCATTAACAACAGGGACTACACTTTGAGAACCACTGATTCTATCGAGATAAATCACTTTGGAGTAAACAGAAGATATTAGGGCTAGGTAGTGAAGTCTAAGAAAAAGGTAATGTTAGCAGGAGTTGACTGGTCTCTCACAAACACTAGGTTCCTGTCACTGGTCCCCACAATCCATTGAAGAACCCTGTAATCAGTCCTTTTTGTGCTACACCATATTTCGTTGGATATCCATGCTTACTTTTTTTGAAAATGGCAACATTATGCATACACCTGAAGCACTTTTGGACAGGGGTAGACTGCTGTTCTACTTGTGCTTTCTAAGGACAGTTTAGCTGATTCTGCAAGTCTCTGAATCCAACTCAGAAACATACTATATTTCTCTGTCGATATTTATCCATGACAACAAATTTTTAAAACTGCAATTTTGAACACAATAATATAGACTTTCCTGTCACAGACTCTCCCCTACAGATTTAGGGCAAACAAAAGATCAGATTCTCGAGACCACTTCTACTCCCAATAATAGGAAGGGGAAAAAGCCCATTGGTTCGTACTGATAGGGTTTCCAAACAAGTTATACTGCTTGTAAATAAAAGTGAGTTTTAGCAGTCCGTATCTCTACCAAGGTATGTAATAAGAACTGAAGACAGATGGTACCTGTTTTGGGTCTCAGATTGTGACATATTTTAATGAACATTAAATTCTTATTCACTGCCTGAGTCAGCAGGGGAATTTTACCTCAAATTCCAGACCAGCTGTCAGGTTTGGTTAATTGGCTTAAACTATCAAATGTTAAGACTTATATGAAACATATTTTCCCTTTGTTCACAAGTAAAGCAACATAATTTGAATTTTAATCATATTGGAAAACTATCGAGATGCCGGAAGGAGAGTCTTCTCATGGTCTGTAGGTTGGAGAAACCTCTGTACGCCCTAAAATGGCAACAGAGTTGTTCAAGAGTGTTAGGTATTCTCAACTGCTGTCATTTGATTTATTTACGTATTTTTAGTAAATCATGATATAGGGGAATTTGGGAGACTGTTAACAGACCAGGGTTTGCGTAAAGAAATCCTATTGGCCATTTCATCTCCACTCCTTACATTCTAAAATCAGACAGACTTTATTAGTGGATCTGTCTTGCCTCTCCTTGTTGCTCATTTTTTTTTTTACTTGAAGTCTTCCTGGCTGACTTTTTTTTTCCATGGCTACAGTTCTGTTTGAAGCAAACAAACACAGCAGAAAACCTACTTGCACATTTCCCCGCTATAATTAAGGAGAGTAAACATACACCATGTTTGATTATTCTAAGACTTAAGCCCACCATTCATCTGTCAGTTTGTTGTTCAGCGGCGGCTTCCCTGTTGATGTGGCTCTGGAAGCTATGCCTATGATATTTCCAATGCCAGCAGGATCACTTATGATGGAGAGGCGTCATCAGACCTTCCGGAATAAAAGAGATGAGGTGGGAAGCAAAACTAGCCAAACGGCTTGATTTAAGGGTATCCCGATGGTAGCCTAGCGGTAAGGAGTTGTGCTGCCATCTGGAAAGCATGCAGTTAGAATCCACCAGTGGCACTGTTGGGGAAAAGATGGGCAATTTATTTCTGTGCAATTTGCTGCTCCTGAAAATTTGCTGGAGGGTCACCCACCTATGGGTTGCTTCAGACTCAACAGTACATAACAACATCAATAGTCTAAGCCAAAACTATGAAGACCTGGTTTAAGAATTGAGAGTCTTCAATGGAACAGAATTGAGAACCTAGACAGAGACCCAGATATCTGTGGTCAACTGATACTCAATAAGGAAGTAAAATCTATTAAATGGAGACATGACAACCTCTTCCACAAACGATGCTGACAGAACTGGACTGCTTCCCACAGAAAGCTGAAACACGGACCCACATCTCTCACCATATACAAAGATTAACTCAAGGTGGATTAGAGACCTGAGAATCAAGTGCAAACCATAAAGTTAACCAGAGACAAACGAGGGTAAAGCTTAGAAGTCCTATTCTATGGTATAAAGAGACTGCCAAATACAGCCAGAAATGCACAAGCTGGAGAGGAAAAAACTGATGAGTAGGAAATTCTAAATATTAAATCCCTGTGTGCATCAAAAACTTTTTCCAACAGAGTGAAAAGAAAACCTACTGACTGATAACAAACATTTTGCAATACCATTTTAGACACAGGTCTCATAACAAAAGTTTAGAGACTCTTCCAGGGCCTTCAGAAGAAAAAGACTAATAATCCAATTACAAAATGGGCAAAAGACATGGAAAGTCTTTTCACAGAGGAGGATATGCAGATGGCCAACAGGCACATGAAGACATGCTCCAAATCACTGGCAATAAGAGAGAGGCAAATAAAAACCACAGTGGCAAAGTTTAGCAGGGCATCAAGTAATAAATGTTGGCGAGGATGTGACGAGATAAGAATCCCTATACATTGTTATGAGTCGCAAACGACTCGACAGCACATAACAACAACAACATACAGCGTTGGTGGCACTGTAAAATGGAACAACCACGCTGGAAGGCAGTTTGGCATTTCCTCAGAAAGACTGAAGAGCATTATGCTAAGTGAACTAATTCAATCCCATAAGGACAAAAATTATATAAGACCAATATTGTAGAAGACTATGAGAATCCAAGAAAGGGAAGGGTGGGGGCAGAGGAGTAAGGATGGGCAGGGTGGGTAGAGGTAAGGGGCGTTAATCATAGGGTCACACATTTTGATGGGTGGAGGGGTGTGTGAATGAAATGGGAAAGATCTGATGTAAAAAATACTGTATACAAACTTTGTAAATAAACCAGTATGAAAGAAAAGAAATTTTTAAAAACCAGATAACATATGGTTCTTAAAACTGCAACCCAACTGCAGCTGCCTTTAAATTTGTTTTTGGATATTAACTAATATGTTAACTGACAAAGTATTAAAAACTGTATTAATATGTAAAAAAGAATTGAGAGTCTAAGAAGGAGCAATTAGCCGTTTTAACACACTGATAGGTTTGTAATAGGGTAATAAATGGTAAGAAATACATACAGTCAGTTTTTGAATACTTGATAACTTTTCAGTTTGATCCTTAAAGCCAGAGGTGGGAATCTTGCTCACTGCCTCTTCTTTTTCAGAAAGCCAAGCAATAAAAAGGCACTGAAATAAAGAATTATAAAGAGAAGAAAATTATTAAAAGAAAATTATGATAAATCTTTTAAGAGTGCCAATAATGTGTCCCCATTTCTTTCGCCAGTAACATTTCCCTTCCACTTGACTCACCTGTTCTTCTGTGAAACGCTGCCATTTTAAAAGGATGTCTTGTAAAAGAACCCAGCGGTCTTCTGTCCACCTACAGATGTTTGCCCATCGGTCTCCCAAGATCTGAAAACCAACACATCATGTTAGGAAATCATTAATAGCTAAATGAATTTCATTAAAAATGACATGAATGCAAGTATAAATAATGACTTTTAATTTCTCTCCATATTGCTGGAATTGTAAATAAAAAATAATAATAATAACCCTTTCTCATTCTGCTTATAAAGGAGTCTATTTAGATTTGCACTGTGAAACAAAGGCAGTTCCTCCCCAGAGGTTTGACTCTATCAGCTCCTACCAGAGAGAAAGTAAGGACTATCCATCCTCCTGGGCAACTGACAGCCTCAGAAACCTACTGAAGGGTTATCTAGGAGTCAGTTCCTACTCAGGGACAACGAGTGACTGAGTGAGACTTCTTCTTTATAATCAGTGTTCCTTTTGATTGTCTTCAAATGAAGTCAATTACTCCATCTCAAATTAAGGGAAAAGGCCAGGGAGGTAGGTACTCAGACCTTAAAAAGAATCGACCATACTCGAGAAAAGTATAGCACTGATAATTTGTCTAAGCATAGAGTTCAGAAGGATGGAAGTGAAAATAAGAGAATGAATGGAAACAAGAGCCGCAGGGTGGAAGTGGGCAAAGTGCTGCTACAGTGTGAGGATTGTAAACAAGTGTCATAAAACAAAACATGTGCAAAAGGTTGAATGGAAAACCAGCTTAATCTGTAAACTTTCCTCCAACTATAATAAAACATTTACAAACAGAAAAGACACAAGCAAGGAAAAGCAGGTATTATACACACACACACACACACACACACACACACACATCAAGGCAAATGTAAAATAACAAAGACCTCAATATAGATTTAGAATGGATCTGCAAAGATTACATGCAAAAGGTTTCTCTTCCTTCGTTGTGAAAACCCATTCCAAATAAAAACTGACTACTGAATAGGTGGTTGAAAACTTTTTTGAAGCAAATCTATATAATTAGAACAGATTAAGGTCCTGATGGTAGAAATTCCAAACTGATTAAAATACATCCCTATGTGAACTTTAACAAATCAGAAATATTATTGCAAAAAATATTAGACTTTTACATCTATACTATTCCAGTGAGTAAATGGTAATTAGCTCTGAAGCAATGGCTGTATCTTTAAGGTTATTATGTCTTTTTCTCTTGTCTAGGTGCACACACTATATTAATATGTAATATAAACAAAAAACTAATGAGGTTTGGAAAGAGTAAGTTATACTGTGATGATTCTAAGTCAAAGGAGTGTCTTAGAAACAGATAAAAAAACTGTAAATGTGTCAATTGCTGCAATACAGTCATGATGCATTTTAG
This sequence comes from Elephantulus edwardii, assembly GCF_000299155.1. NCBI lineage: Eukaryota > Metazoa > Chordata > Mammalia > Macroscelidea > Macroscelididae > Elephantulus > Elephantulus edwardii. Next base: position 8,019,766 of record NW_006399766.1, on the reverse strand, counting down.
AGTTTAACTTTTCTATCTTTTTTTTTGACCTTTTCGTATAAATAAAAGTATTTCCTCATAGCTACTTGATCTTCATATTGTGAACTATACTAAAATGTGGACATGTTTCATTTTGCACAGAGCCAAAAGAGCTTGTGACACATATTTTTGGCATTGATATTCAGTACTTCAAATACATCTTAAAATAATTTCAAACTTACATGATGCTGTAAGTTTGGAAAAACTAATTAGGAAAAAAGGCACAAAAATCTCATTTGCTTTTGAGTCGATTCCAAATCACAGTGACTTTATGGGACAGAGTTGAATGCTTCAATAAGGTTGCTAAGAATGTACATATTTAAGGGACAGACTGCTACATTTTTCTCCTTCAGAGCAGCTGGGAGGTTTGAACTGTAAACCTTTATGTTACTAGCTGAGCGTTTAATCACATTGCCACCAGGGTTTCTTCAATCCACCTGCTGATGTGATCTTTGTCATTGACTTGAATAGGACACACAGTGACCCTATGATTAGCTAATCTTAATGCTGCTCTATCCTTTGCCATCTTCATCAACCCTGACACAATAAAGTCCCTTGCTGAAGTCACTGTGTCAATCTATCTCATTGGGGGGTCTTCTTTCTTTTGATGACACTCCAACTTTCCAAGCATGATACCGCTTTCCAATGAATAGACTCGGCCCAGCTACATGCCCAAAATATGAAAGAGTAAGCTTTGCCATATTTGCCTCCAGGGAGCACTCTGGCTGTACTTTTCCCAAGACCTGTTTGTTCTTTTGGCAAGCCATGGGATATTGAGTACTCTTTTACAGCCTGACAGTTGAAAGGCATCAATTCTTCTTGTCCTTATTCACTCTCCAATTTTCCGATGGGTAGCAAGTGATTGAGAATACCATCGCCTGAATCAGGCATACCTTAGTCTTCAAACTGATGTCATTGATCTTTAGCATTTTGGAGAGGTCCTTGATAATGAAGGACACCTACCCAGTGCAATACATCTCCTGTGCTGATTGTGGATCCAAGCAAGATGAAATCAATGGCAACTTCAATCCTTTCTCCATCTGTGTTGACTCTTGATCCTGTGTTGAGGAACTTTGTTTTCTTGACGTTGAGGTGTAATCCATATTGAAGGCTGTAATCCTTGATCCCATGCAGCACGTGTTTCATATTCTCACTTTCAACAAGCAAAGTTGTGTCATATGCATAATGCATATTGTTGAACAGTCTTCCTCCAATTCTGAGGCCTCATTCTTCATAACAGAGTTCAGTTTTGTGAATCATTTGCCCAGCATACAGATTGAAAGGATACAAACTTGACACACACCCACCTGGATCTTAAACCATGCACTCTTTCCTTGCTCCTTTTAACAAGAGCTTCTTGGTCTAGATATAGATTTCTCATGAGCACAATTAAGTATTCTAGCATTCCCATTCTTCTCAATGTTAGCCATAATCTGTTATGATTCACGCAGGGGAAAAATGCCTTTGCATAGTCAATAAAGCACACATAGATATTCTTCTGATTTCTCTGCTATCATCGAGGACCCATCTGACATCAGCAAGGCTATCGCTGGTGCTGTGGCCTCTTCTAAACCCAGCTTGCATTTCTGGTAGTTTGTTGTCATTGTACTTTTCTAGATTACTATATCATTTGAGCTCTAGTGGTGTAATCCATGGGGTGTCAAGTTATTAAACCAAAGATGTTGCCTTTCTGGTAGTTCGAATACACCAGCTGTGGCGGAAAGATGGGCAATCACCTCCTGTCATATTTATACCCTGAAAGAATCCACTGGAGAACCATTTATGAGTCATTATAGACTCAATGGCAATGAGTAAGTTGAGTGAATCAGCATCACAGAAAATGAAATCCACATATTCTGAAGTAACTCAGAGGATCAAGTCATTTTTTCAAATAGGGTTTAATTTCCCATGTTTTCAAAAGATAATCCTGCGCATGGACAAGCAGCTGGTGGTAAATATTTTATTACAGTATTAAAATTATCATGCAGCCTAGCCACAAGTGAGATTTCAGGTTTTCTTCAGAAATGTCAATAAAAAAGGGTATTGCCTTCACATGACATAACTTGTTTTTCTTGTTCTATAGTTTCTCTCTTGACTCAATTCCTTTTGGATTACATTAGTGTACAAAAGATGCCACAGATAGATAGCCCTGTGGTAGTGACGCTGGGCATCCCTGGTAAATGTGTTCACATAAATCAAAGAATATAACCAATTTCACCACTTAATTACTGCAACTGAGTATATGGATTTCTTTTGCTCCAAGGCACCAGAAGTTCTGTCAGTGGACTTTTTGCTGACCGTGTCAGCATATACCAGCAGATTAGTTGTGGAAAAATTAGCTTCAAAAGAGAAAATTTTATCCCATAACCATAAACTGCACCATCTGTCTACTCTGCTGATGGAGATAAAAAAGGTCAAAATGTGGAATGTTTATTGCAGTCTGTCAACCCCAGTGGAGGTGGAAGTCAACGGTGGGGAAAAGGATAAACTCAATCTGTGTCATCATCGTCAGGAATGAAAGAAAATGAACTGTGACTTCAATATAGGTATGACACCTTTCCCAGTGCAACCAAGTGCGTGCAGGCAGCAGACACCGAAAGAGCATATGAGATTGTAAAACGTGAAAATCAATTTAGGTTGAGTTTAGTAGGCATCCTATTCTAAAGACGTCATATTCTAGATTGCTTAAAATTAATGCACTTGTTAAAATAGGTTGTTATGATGCATTTTACATTGTGTTTTCAAACTTCTACGAATGACTTTACAAAAAAATAGTATCAGTTTGGATCAACCTAATTAAGACAACCAGTTTAATAATGCTAGCAAGAGTGGCATTTGCATTCATGTAATAGTTTAGAATTGATGGTCGTTTTCTACATCATTCAACAATCATATTTGTATTTAAACATTAGATATTTATTGATTATCTATCTCCTCTGTTTCAAAAAGGAACATAACAAAAACTTGAGGTCAATCCCATAATTCTAAAATTAATTCAAAACCCAAACACTGTTAAAACAGGTATTTATAACAGTGTGAGGAAATTGTAACACACTTCAATTGTTAGAAGTAAATGAAAACTTTTCCCCCCTCAGAAGGCAGATTTTAAATCATTAAGCTTAGTCACCAAGTACAATCACTTCCCAGGTACATTATCACTTTTAGATTTTTGTGTTTTGTGGGAAAAATGGAAAACTATGTTATGGTGTTGTTGTTATGTGCCCTTGAGTTGGAACCCAACTACTGCTGACCTTCCCATATTTTCAGAGGCAATTAATTGAGTGGGAGGAGATAGCTCATCCTTCTCCCACTGAGCAGATTAAACAATTTCAACTCAAATCTGAAGTCATACAATGGCTTAGATTACCAGGATGTGTTCATATTCTCAAGTTGTAAAAACTCCTGATCTACATACGGAATTTCATGTAGTATTTTTCTTGAGGAATTGATATTATTATTTGTTGCTGCTGCTGTTATTATTATTATTATTATTATTATTATTATTATTATTATTTTGTCCTAGTGTGACAAAAACCCCTTGCCCAAGAAAAGTTTGGCTGAATTATTCACTCTTTTGCAAAGAACGGTGATATAAACTCCTTCAATAAGTGCTACATATATCAATTGAGATTATGTTTTGGAGCAGTGGCTTTTAAGTTGAACCAAGTTATAGAAGTGTTCTTGTTATTTAGATTTTGCTTACTCTGTGATTTCTGTATCAAATCTGCTAAGAACACTCCATGGGTCACCTATTTTACTTTACTTGCTTTAGAAAGGTGCTTATTCAATCTTCACAGACAGAAGTGGATGGAGCCTTCAAGAATCCATTTTCTCTTTTGAAGACTTCCAACACAAGCATGCACACATGTCCTTGAGCCACACATTATACTGCCTTAGTCTATTTTATGCTCAGAAAACTTGGAATGATTTGAAGTCACTCCTGTTACAAGATGAGCAGAGTGAGTGTTTTGCTGAACTCAGTGTGTAATTAATTAGATAAGTGAATTAGAACTTATTTGTTCGAATGCTATACACATCTGCCTACATTAGATATATATAATAAAATACACAACTATGTAAATTTCCTTTTTTGTATTATACATCTTTTTAAATTTTAAGTAATCTATTTTTTTAGTCATTTTAAATTGATGTTTTAATGAAAGTTTTTAAAGAACTTAGATTTCCATTTATTCATTGCTGCACATTTTCCTCCCTGCTCCCCTTCCCCCCAGTTCACTATTTTTTTGGGGGGGAGTTCTTTTGTTGTTATACAGTCCCCACCACCACCACCACTTTACTATGCAGCTCTTATTCTGGACTCTTGTCATGCCAATAATACCTAATCACATATCCCTTTCACACAGTTCTCTCCCTCGCCTGTTTCAATGCCCTGTACATTATTTATTCCCTCTCTACTTAGTTTCCCCTTATCCCCCATGTCAGTCCTCTTTTATAAAAGTATCAATTTATTTCTACAGAGTCCGGATTCATTCACTTGTTGCCTATAAATATAGGCCTTATTTTAAATTATAGAGGACAGAGATACATAATTGACAGTATTAACTGGTTCTAGAATAATTAAAAAGGACTAGTTCCTATTGATTTTCCCCTTCCCTTTTTTCTGTCCCCCTTTTCCCCCTTCCCCTTTCCACATTTGTACATATCTTACTCAGTTGTGTCCTAAGTGACTGACTTATTTCACTCAGCATGATGCTTTCTAGAGTCTCTCAATTTATGGTATTTTAAGAAATCATGAGTTGGGGGTATCTGTATGAAGGAATAGGAAAAAATCAATAGGTACTTGAAAAGACAGGGCAACAAAAGGCATAGATAAATAGTAATTAATTATACAAAATGCAATGTAATTGAATGATTGTGTAAAACCCCATGTACATTAATGAAACACAATGTACATGAAAAATTTTATGTATACCAATAAAGAAAAAACCCACAAAAACAAAAATGAGACTAGTTCCTACCCATTGCCTGAAAGAGTATAACCAAATTGTCATGCAGTTATAATGAATTAGCTCTAAAAGAACTGAAATTGCAACTGAAAAATTTTAGTCAAGTTTTTATATTAGCATGAGAAATCTCTAAAGGATAAATGCATATCTATCTACTCAGTGTTGCTCTGGGTTCCTATTTCAGTAAATAAATCCTTTATGTTTTTAGAAATAGTGCCAACTTTTGTAGACTTGAGTAAAAACTAGGTACATAAAATGCAAACTCAATGAATTATGACATCTTACATGGACCACCAAGAGAACAAATAGGTCTGTCTTGGAGAGGATGAAAAAAGCCAAGTTTCTCCCTGGAGGCTAGGATTATGAAGCTCCATCTCACATACTTTGGGCACGTGTCCAGGAGGGACCTACTGGTCCTAGGAGAAGGACATCATGCTCAGAAGGGTGAAAGGACAGCACAGGAAAGGAAGATTCCAGATGAGATGGACTAACACAGTGACTGGCAATGGGAGTAGGTGTGTTAGAGTCAGTGAGACTGGCTCAGGACAGGGCAGGCTTCAGAGCTGCTATACATAAGGTTGCTATGAATCACAGGACACTCGAGGACACTTATCAAAAACAACATAATGATGAGAAATTACTTTTCTTTATATACTCGTTTTGTCTGAACAGTAAGGGAAGGCAAAAGTCCGTTTACTTACTCTCACACATTTTCATGGGCTAAGCCACAATTCCATTATTGTCCATGCTCACCTCACCATCTCAACAGAGAGGATTTTCCCCTCCCATTTAATTCACATCTCCTATTGTTCTTTGTGCCAAGAACATTTCTCACCTGAGTTCCTCTGTTTATTGGAGTTGGTGTTTCAGAGTAAATGTGAAAAATGATTACCAAGAGAACATTTGGATAAAGAGAACCTAGGAATATTTGACATGTCTAGGAGGTAAAAACTACGGGGCAATGACTGTTGGATTTGAAGTTCAAGTGAGCCTATCATTATTAACATTAAGGAGAACAGTGTTCAGTAAGGAGCCAATTCCATGCCAGAGAAGGCACCATGCAGCAACAACAGGCTTTGAGAGGAAGGTGAAAGGAATTATCTCACTATATTGCCATTTGTCACTGGTGTTGTTTTTAGGTCCTGTAACTTCTGACTCACAGTGATCTTACATCCAAAAGAAAAAAAACAAACAAAACACACCAACCCAAACCAACATCATTATGTTTGAATCCGTCTAACCTCCTATAATATCATCCCCGAATTAAATTACTTTTCTGTGTAATGAGCCTTCAAAATAACTCTGTTCTTGACTTTTTCTTTCTCACCTTAAAGTGAACACTGAAATTTTGTTGTTGTTGTTGTTGTTGTTATGTGTCATCGACTCATAGCAACCCTATGTACAAGAGCTCTAAACACCATTCTATCCTGTGCCAACCTCGCTGTCTCAAACACATTGATTCCCACCACTCCACTCACAGAATCAATCCATCTCATTGAGGGTCTTCCTCTCCTGCACCGTCCCTCCACTCTCCCAAACATGATGTCCCTCTCCAAGGACCAGTCCCTCCTTGCAACATGCCCAAAGTATGTCAGATAAAGCTTCAGAATCCTTGACTCCAGGGAACATTCTGGCTTCACCCTCTCCAGGACAAACCTGATTGTTCGCCTAGCAGTCCATGGTATATTCAACGCTCTTCTCCAGCACCACAACTCAAAGGCATCAATTCTCTTTCTATCTCATAGAGCAGTTGGTGGATTTGAACCAAGTGCCTTTGAGATTTAAGTACAGCTGTATGCTTTCTTCATGCCTATTCAATTTGTATGCTGAGAAAATTATTCGAGTAGGTGGAGTCTATGAAGACGAATGTGGCATCTAGATTGGAGGAAAGCTCATCAATAATGTTCACCGTACAAATGACACAATCTTGCATCCTGAAAATGTAGAGGACTTGAAGAACTTTCTGCAGAAGGTTAAACACTGTAACCCACAATATGGACTGCATTTCCACTTCAACAAAACAAAGATCCTTGCCACTGGACCAATAGGCAACATCATAATAAGATGGACAAAAGATTGAAAATATGAGTGATATCATCTTACTTGGTTTTTGCAATCACTTGTTATGCATCAGAGAGCTGGACAATGACTAGGGAGGATAGAAGGAGAATTGATGCCTTTGAGCTGTGGTGCTGGAGAAGAGTGTTGAATGTTCCATGGACTGCCAAGAAAACAAACAGATTCATCGTAGAGAGGATTAAACCAGGCTGCTCCTTGGAGGCAAGGATTCTGGGGCTTCGTCTGACATACTTTGGACATGTTGTAAGGAGAGACAGGTCCTTGGAGAGAGGGACATCATGCTTGTTAGGGTGGAGGGACAGCGCAGGAGGGGAAGACCCTCTATGAGGTGGATTGATTCAGTGACTGGGTTACTCGGGATGGGTGTGTCAGAGGCAATGAGACTGGCACAGGATAGAGCACGGTTTAGGGCTGTTGTACATGGGGTCGCTATGAGTCGCAAACGACTCGACGGCACATAACAACAACAACAACATCATCTTACTTGGATTCACAACCAGTACACTTGTATACAGTAATCAGGTGAACAGGAGATAATATTGCACCAGGAAAATCTGTACTGAAGGCTCTCTCTAAATTACTGAGGAGCAATAAGGTCAATTTGAAGACTAAGGTGTGCCAGATTTAGGCTGTGGTCTTTTCAGTCACTTGCTATGCATCTGGGAACTGGACAATTAATAAAGATGATAGAAGAATTGATGCTTTAGAGTGTGCTGTTGGAAACGAGTGCAGAATATCCTATCCCATGGACTGGCAAAAGAAGAAACAGGTATGTCTTGGAGAAGGTATAGCCAGAGTGCTTCTTGGAGACAAAGATGATAAAGCTTCACCTCACATACTCTGGTCATGTTGATTTTATTTTTGTTGAGTACCATTGCCCTCCAGTGTGTTTTCAGTCAAGAAATTATATGGGAGTAGATGGCCTATCATTCTCCTTTGGGTCATGCTGCTAACAGAAGTTATTTCTTAGAGAAGGACATCTTGCTTAGAAAGGTGAAGAATTCCAGAGAGGAAAACTTGATGGCAATTAACAACAACACAAGGGGAGCTCTGATGGCCTAGTGGCAAGAAGCTGCACTGCAATCCCAGAGGTGCATGGTTCGAATCCATCAGATGCTTTGCCGGGGAAGGAGGGACAATCTCCTCCTGTACTAGTCAGATCCGATTTGACGGTACACATACACAAAAACAATAAAATAAACATTAAAATTTTTTTTAAAAAAAACAAAAAAAATTAAAAACAAAGCAACACAAAGGACAGTTTCCAGAAGAGGAAACTGACACACACTTTACTTAAGAAACGTATCTACATATTTAAACTATTTAAAATACTAACATGTTACAGGCAGATTGACACAATGCCTGCAACAATGGGATTAAGTGTGTCAGGAATTGTAGATTGTGAGGATGGCACAGGATAGGACAGTGTTCAGACCTGTTGTTCATATTGTCACTATGAGTCATACACCACTTGACAGCACCTAACATAACAACCAAACCAACAACTTTAAAATAACAATGGATGTTAAATGGGAAAAGGAATCTCACAGATTTGAGTTTGCATACTGTCAAAACAGTTTCAGCTCAGTGACTCTCTGTGCAACAGAGTAAAATACTGCCCAATCCTGTGCCATTCTCACAGTACAATTTGTCTTTTGATTTCCTGACTGCTGGTGCCAAGACTGTTGATTGTGCAACCAAGAAAACTGAAGTTATTAACAATCTCAATCTCTTCTCCATTCATCATGAATCTTCCAATTATTCCAGTGGTGAGAATTTCTTTTCTTGAAATTTAGATTCAATCCATAATAAAGACTAAAGTCCTTGATCTTCTGCAGCATATGACACATGTCCTCCTCAGTTTCAGCAAGCAAGGTTGTGCCATCTGCAGAACTCTGGTTTTTGATGAGTCTTCCTCAGACTGGTAAAGATACAATCTCTAGCCAGGTAGACTAGATGCCTCTGAGATGAATAGAAACTCTGACCCACATGAGTGGCACCACCCCATGAAATACCTTCAAAAGTTCTTAGGACAGCAGGAGTGCTACCCTGTGAGTTGGCTTACATCATGGAGTCTTGACAACTCAGATGAACACAAACGCTGACTCAACTGGATACTTGCAACTCCAATCTTCTGCTGGGATAGCATATACACTATCTTAAGTTAGACAGTTTATTTTACATTTCCCATAGCATGTATGCTGGCTTTATAATATTTGTATGCTTACTTGCTTTTCAGTTTGTTCCTATATGTACAACACTCTTCTTTCAGTTCGCTCTACTGAAGTGACTTGGATGTTGTTATGATGGTTTTCTTTGATATATTAGGAAATATTGATTGATAGTTTCTCTAAAAGCATACTTTTTACTTTGGTTTAACATCACTTTTCAGTCGGTTTGTTGAACCACAGTGAGCACTTTGTGTGCTGTTTTGATGTTGTAACCTATGCCACTAGCATTGAAAATACTAGTGTAGCACTCTACATTTCAGTGAACGTTCCAGACTGAGACAAATGAGAAAGAAAAGAAAGGCAATCTACTTCAGAAAATTTACTCATGAAATAGTATGAATCACAGATATGGTCCAAATCTTTGACTCACTCACAGTACACATGATCTCAGTCGGACAGGTTGCTTGAAATTAGCAATTATAATGGATAAAATGGAAAGTCAATGAAAGTAAGGAAGACTTTCAATGAGATGGCTTAATGCAATGGCTGTTAACAAAGGACTCAAATATATCAAGATCTATGAAGATTGCATAGGCCAGACAATGGTGTGTTCTGTTTTACAGTGTCTCCATAACTTAGCCAATTAAGCAACAATTATCAACTTCTGTTCCAGTAATTCTATATTATATCCTGATGGAAGTATAGGAATTCACTACTGTCACATCTAAAGGCACTTAGATGCCATGTCTAAAGATATTTAGACAATGTTATGTCTAAAAGCATTTAGTATTGTCAATAGGCAATTATCATTACTGGTAGAGAAGTTTGAAGTTGTCAAGGATTTACTTTTACTTGGCTCCACAATCAATAGCCTTGGTAGCAGCAACCCAGAAATCCTAAGATGTGTTGCATTGGAAACATTTGCTATCCTGGACCTCTTTCAAGTGCTTAACCTCAAGGATACCAGTTACAGAAGTGAGATATGTGTAACTCAAAGGACCTCTTGTGGCCTAATAGGAAAATGCTGTGCTGCAATCACAAAAGCACATGGTTTGAGGCCACCAGCTCCTCCATGGAAGAAGGATGGACCATCTCCTCTAATGTAATTAACTTCCCCTGAAAACCCACTGGAGGGCTAGCTATGAGTCAGTTACACCTGATGGAACACATGGTTAATCCAAGTCATGGTATTTTGCATTGCTTCCTATGCATCTGAAAGTTGGACAATGAGTAAGAATGACAGGAGAAATAAAAAAAAAAAAGATGTCTTTAAACTGTGGTGTTGGAGAAGAGCTCAAACACCTCGTGGACTGCCAAAAAACCAAGCAAGACTGTTTTGGAAGAAATGCAACTATGGTACTCCCTCAGAGGTAAGGATGGTGAAACTTCATTTCAATATGCTTTAAGCATGTTTTTTAGAGACACCAGTCCTTGGAAAAAGCATCACACTGGGAAAGGTTAGGAAATGGGTTAGGAAAGGAGAAGACAATCGATGATATGGACTGATAATAGTGACTACAACCAAAGTGGGCATGAGCACAGTGGAGAGTGTTGAAATGGGCCAGGATAGAGCTGAGTTCCTGACTGTTGGTCATGGGACAACTGTGAGTCACAGTTGACTTGACGGCACTTAACAAAACCAGCAAAGGTACACTTTGCAGAAGAAGAAAATGTCACACAATTTAGTAACTTGCCAAAAGCTGCAGGGGTCTGTATATCGAGGCTTTGACATCTCTTTTATCTGCTAGGCATTGATGTTTATCCATGAGGTCATTTGTTCATGAGAGTGAGCAAGCTAAAGACATACACAATCTAGGCTGCCAACTGCAAAGTAAATGATTTAAATCCTTTGAGTGTTCCGACAGAGAAAGATGGTGATTCCCTTCCAGTCAAGATTTGTGGCCTCAGAACTCCAACAGAAAGTCACTAGCAATGGGAACTGAGTCCACAACAGTCGGTCTGGTTTCTGGGCTTACCCTACATCACAATGTAGAGACACATTCTCTTAGCAAAAGTTAATGTTTGACCACATTTAAAAAGGGCATTCCCTCTGCCTTGCCTGACAAGGATTTGAAGTCCTATATTCTAATGTGATCTGAAAACAGCGTTCACATTCTCTCTCCATGTTTGTTTAAATTATACTAATCACATCTGAGACATTCTCAGACCTCCAGATCAGCCGCAGGTGCTCTTTGCAAAGATCTCTTTGGAAAAGGTAAATGTGAATACCTGAATTGTTAAGACAAAGTCTACATTAAGTGATTATGTTGAAAACATAGTAAGACTTCCCCTTGACAAACTGTGTATCTTCTTTTTTCTTTTTTTTTCTATTCGTGTTTCACTTGGTTTCATATATTATTTATTTTTATGAATTTATAAAGTACTAATGAATAAATCCAGAAGGGTCTTATTGCTGTTGCTACGGCTGCTATTACTTGTGGGCCATTATTTAAGGTTCTGTGGCAGGTTAATAAACTCTGTTCTCTCCAGCTTCCACCAGCCTATTCAATTGGGATGCCAAAGAAATAAAAAGCCAATCTTGAGGAGAATTCCAGCATGACAACATTCTTTCTTGTACTCATCATATTTGCAGGCATTCCTTAGTAAGTTGGAGCTTTACTATTCCTTATTGCTTGACAGGGAGCTCTACTGGCCTAGTCCATAGGGAGTTGTATTGCTAATCCAAAGGCAGACCAAATCATCCGGGCCTAGAAGGCTGAGTGAGCAATCTGTGCCCATGTGACTCACAGGCTCAGAAATCCAATGGAGGGCCAACTATGAGTGGATTGCAACTCAATAGCAATGGCTAAGACGAAACATGGTTTGATGCTTTAAATCATTCAGGGAGATACCTTGCCTTTCTGATAAAGGTGCTTTCTGATAAAATAATACATGCATTTATCTTTGTACATTAATATTGCAAAGTGGAATATTATCATTGTAGTGGTCCATACAAAGGTACTTCTCTATTATAATTATTATTTTGATTATATGTATGTTGTGTTTCAGGCATGTACTTTGTGTTTTATACAGTCTTTCATTTATAGCTTATTTTGACCCTGATAATGAACTTTCTTTTTTTGCGTTGTGTCTTATCAAATTAATTGCCATTGATGTACATACCCACTACTACCCCATCTTTTCAGATCCACAGTAGATCTTTCCTAACTGCTTCAACATCTCCCTCTGCCACTGGACTCTCTCTTCTCAATGATCTTCCCCTCATCCCTCCTCCAGCCTCAGCACCCCTTGGTCTTCCTTCTTTGGACATTTATATACATTTTACTAGTTAGCCTTCTATTTAAGTATTATCACAGTCTCAAAAACGTTTCTCTGATTTTCTACTTAGACACCTACCTACTAATCATTGATGGAAATAAGAGGGTTCTTTGTGATGAATTGGAAGACATGTAGGAGGTACAACTCACATGTGAAGTCACGGCTTTTCTACTACAAATTCTAGATTTCCCATACTCACAATGAGCATCTTTAACCAGCTTTATAAGCCCGAACTTCAAGTACAGACGCACTGAAATCTTCCTAGGCAGGACTGTTTCCAGCTCAATAATGTCTAGGGGCAAGACACTTAATCTTACTGCTTTTTTTCCAAGTAGTGAAATGGAAATAATAAGACGTGCTTTTATATTTTCTGACCTACATACTTTTAGTGTTCTTTAAGTCAACACATAGAAAATAGTCTGTAAACTATGATGACTTTTTGAGATGTGTGCCATTAGTAGACTGGCTCAGAGTTCAGTCTTTGTTCATTTCCAGATAAGATCAGCACCCAGCAGGCTGTTTTGTTGTTACTGCTGTGAACTTCTAAGACATTGTTTTACTTAAACCCATTATGTCAATGTAGAACTACCACAGGGGTTTTTTCTAGGCTGTTTTCTTCATTTTTGTTGTCATGTGCTATCAAGTTCAACGATGACTCATAACTACCATATGAATAACAGATCTAAACCATGTCCTGTCCTGCTACATAAGCACCATTTCCATCATGGTCTAGGCTACTGTTGCTTACTGTGTTGATGGTCTCCTCTTTCTGGGACCCTGCACCTTTCCTCCCAGCATAACACCTTTCTCCAAGGTCTGGTTGCTCCTAACAACATGCTTTAATTAGGCACAATGAGGTTTCACCACCCTTGCCTCTAAGAAGCACCCTGGTTGAACTTTCTTCAAGGTAGACTAGTGTATCTTTTTGGCTATCCTGCGATGGTCTGTATTTTACTCCTACATCACAATTCAAAGACATCAATAATTCTTCTATAAAACATATTCACTGTCCAATGTTCAGCTACATAGGAAGCCACTAAAAACAACACGTCTTGGTCAGGTGCACCTTGGCCTTCAAACTGACATCGTTGCGCGTAATCACTTTGAAGTCTTTGACAGCATTTCCCCAATGTAACATGAGTATTCTTTATAACATTATATTCCCAAGGCTTTCTCTCACAGAACTGCCGACTTAGTGCCAGCCACCAACTGAATGCTTACCTGTCTCACCACATATGCATTAATAGAGAACACAGGGAATTATTTCACCACAAAACTGCATTTACTAGGTGTGTTTGTTTTACCTACAATCTATCATGACTTTGGTTTTGACCCAAAGTGGGAAATTTTTCATTTTTACATTTGATTCTTTTGTTAATTGTGGTACATATCAGTATCACTTAAATTTTTTTCATCTAAAGATGCTTTCTGTAGGTTTTTTTCAAGTATGCGATATGCTGGCATTGGACAAGGATTAGTGTAACAGCATGAAAGAATAGCAAATTAGTTAGCAACACACTGTTTCTGTTATGAGGTTATTGTATGGGGCATTGCATTCTGCAGAGATGACTACACAAAATTCAGCTTCATTGGACTTTTGTTTCATGAGGTAAAAGTTTTAAGTGCATTTATTACTTCCTGGGTGTTATTATTCAGGATTAGATAATATTCAAGTAAATTTTATTCCATGTTCTACACCATCTGTCATACAATCCATAAACTGACAAGAGAACAAACAAGTCTTTGTATAGAAGGAAATACAATCAGGATGCTCCTTAGAGGCAAGTGTGGTGAAACTCTCTCACACTCTTTGCATATGTGCGTGTTTGTGTATATATATATGTGTGTGTGTGTATATCTATATCTATATCTATATCTATATCTAT
>NW_006399766.1:8004219-8005020 GCF_000299155.1 Elephantulus edwardii | reverse complement strand
AAATGAAAAGGCAAAGGCAAAGTTTAAATCTATTCATAGGGCCTCTATGAATCAAACTTGACTTGATGGAACCTATCAATCAATTACCTAATATTTAATTACCAGAGTTCATTCTGACATATATGTCTTATATACAGTTCTCAAAATCCACCACATTGAACAATTAAAATTCAGTCTCTATTCAATTAGTGGGAAGAATTATATCAACGAAATCTTATATGCAAAAGTAATTTGGATCATCAACCATGTAAAATCAAAAGGGCATCATGTGACCAGAAATAAAGCTCAAAAGGCAGGAAGGGGCAGGATTGAAGGACTGGTGAACGTGAGAATCACAGGGAGGATTTGGGAAGGGTGACTACAATGGTAATTACTCTATGTTCTCTATTATTAATATACATGTGGTAGACCGGTCAGCCATTCAGTTAGTGGTTGATGGTTGTAATAGTAATTCTTTAAGAAGAGCTACCAAAATGAGGGAATTATAATTAATGCAATAAAAAATGTGTATGAATGGCTGAATAGAAAATCAATTGGCACTGTAAACTTGCAAGCACAGTGAGAAACAGAATGAAGTCACAAGAGTCTGATAATGAAAGAGTTAAAGTCGGCCCATCATCTAACATAGGAAAATCAGATCTCTCTCTATGCGGTCAACAATTATAGTTTTCCAAGCATGCGAACCCACAGACTCTAATGTTTTTCTGTAATGTTGTTGTTGTTGTTGTTATGTGCCGAGTCGTTTGTGACTCATAGTGACCCTATGTACAAGAGCCCTAAACACCATTCTATCCTGTGCCA
>NW_006399766.1:8003214-8003727 GCF_000299155.1 Elephantulus edwardii | reverse complement strand
ACACACACACACACACACACACACGTTGTTGCTGTTCGGTGTCTTCAGGTCAACTAATATTCAAACACAACCTAAGAACAGATCTGAACCCTGCCCTATCCTGTGCCATCCTCATGATTTCTGCCATGTTCAAGCCTGTTATGTAAAACACTGCCACTGTTCATCTCATTGAAGGTCTTCCTCTGACACAACCTCCTTTCACATCACAACATCTCTCTCCCAGATCCAGTTCCTCCTGAAATTACGCTCAAAGTAATCAAGATGAAGTTTCACCATCCCTGCCTCTAAGAAGAATCCTGACTGCACTCCCTTCGATACTGATTTGTTTGCTCTTTTGACACTCCCTGCTTTGTCAGCACCACAATTCAGAGATAGCACCTCATCTCTGGTAGTCCTTTTCAATGCCAACTTTCAAATGCACAGGAAGTAACGTAAAAGATCCATGCACCTCAGTCTTCAAACAGGCATCCTTGCTCTTTAGAACTTTAGACAGGTCTTTGCCTGTAGATTTCC
>NW_006399766.1:7996929-8003114 GCF_000299155.1 Elephantulus edwardii | reverse complement strand
CTGCAGTCCTTGACCTTCTGCAGCAAGCACTTCAGGTCCTCCTCAGTTTCAGCGAGCAGGGTTGTGTCATCTGCATAACGCAGGTTGTTGACGATTCTTCCACCAATCCTGATGCCATATTCCTCCTCGTACAGCCCAGCGTCTCAGATGATCTGTTCTGCATACAGATTGAAACGGTATGGAGACAAAATACATCTCTGACGGACCCCTTTCTTGATTTTGAACCATCCAGTGTCTCCCTGCTCTGTTCTGACGACTGCCTCTTGGTCCAAGCATAGGTTTTGCATTAGCACAATCAAACGTTCTGGGATTCCCATTCTTCTCAGAGTCAGCCATAGCCTGTTGTGATGTAGATGTTAAAATAATGTAGGTGCTCAAGGATGAGAGTGATGAGAATTGAGCTCAATTTGTCCATAGCAAAAAGTACATAACTGTTTGTTCACACTCAAGTTCCTACAGAAAAATAAAACAAACCTAAACAAGTCCAGGGCCCAGAGAATCCCCTCATTTTTAAAAGAAGCCATCAAAGAAAAGTTTCAACTCCTACTTCTTAAAGGTAAAACACTGATATTTCTTTTAAAAAGCTTCAAATATTGATCTCTGGTGGCCTAGGGGCAATTCAAATACTAAAAGGGGGAAAAATAAGAACATACTGATAATTTTAGCTATAAAATACCAATTTTTAGAAAGACACAAGCTCTTCAAACTGACATAAAAATGAAAAATCTAGGGGAGCTCTGGTGGCCTAGTGGCAAGAAGCTGCACTGCAATCCCAGAGGAACACGGTTCAAATCCACCAGACGCTCGGCCGGAGAAGGAGGCGCAATATCCTCCTGTACCAGTCAGATCTGATTTGACGGTACACGCACACAAAATAAAAAATTAAAAAAAAATGAAAAATCTTAATCATTTTGTGTTTATTGTGGTCACCAGTTGTCACTGTGTCTGTTAAGACTCATGGTGCCTTCATACATGCAGAGCAGAACAGTTCCACACAATTTACAAGGTTATGACCTCATGGGAACAGATTACCAGCCTTTCAGCTCTTAGTTGAACATTTAGCTGTGTATTCTACCCTGACTAATTTATGTTTGTTAGAGAGATTGAATTTTTAATGTAATGCCTTCCCATAAATAAATTTAGACACATGAATTCATAAACTGCAAGTTTCCACCTATTTCTAAGAAGCCAACAAAATCAGCTACTAAAGTCCCCCAAGCACATCACAAGAAAGGAAGATAATGGGTGAACTCACACTATGGACATAAAAATGGAAAACCTTTAAAAAAAACACCCCATAACCAATGAACATCAATCTATATATTTATAAGTACAAAATTTATGGAACTCATCTCAGGCAGATTCTTTTGAGATTTATTGCTACTATTAAGAATATTGGTCTGCACATCTATTTTGAATTAAAATCTATTTAGGGAGCATGGGTTGCCTAGTGGAATAGGAAACTGTGTTACCAAGCCACAAGTAGGGGTCCCAAGCCACTAGCCATTCCACAGGAGAAATATGGGCACTGATGTCTCGAGTGCTTTTCAACTCCTGAAAATTTGCTAGTGGGTCAGCTATGAGTCAGTTCTGATGTGATGGCATTGACTTGAGTTGACTTCAGCAATGAGGTCACTGATATCTCATACCACCCACGCACCACACAGAAGAACATTAGAAGAAAGGTCTAATAATCTGCTCTCAACAGGTCACATGCTTGAAAACCCAAAGGAGTACAATTTACTCTGCATATATGGGATTTCTAAGTGTAGAAATTTATTTCAATGGGGACTGCTTAACCATGGTAGAAACTCCTGAGACATGACAATAAAATATACTCAATGATCCATCAAGCCAATCTTGGACAGAATACAACATTAGGTTCATAGCCACATTATTTCTAATAATTAAAAGCCGGGAAACAACCCAAATCTCTGAAGACTAGGTTGGATAATTACATTTTTGTATGTTTGTACAATAGAATTGTATTCAGCAATGAATATTGGTGAATGAAAGCTACATAACATAGATGAATCTCTAATGTGATACGGTGTTAAAAAATAACCACAAGAAATTAGAAAATTGCATATATGAATCCACATATATAGAGAACTATGATAGCTTAGCAGTAAGGTATTTTGTGTCCAACACAAAGGTGCATGGTTTGAATTCACCAGCTGCTCTGTGGAAGAAAGTTAGGCAATCTCCTCCCATGTGATTTATTGCTTCTGAAAACCCTTTGGAGGATCAGCTATGGGTCAATTCTGACTTGATCATCTACAACATCATGATAAAGGTTATTTTTAGAGAGACTGGTAAAGATTGAGAGGAGAGGGTTCTAGGTTGCTGCTACTGAATTATCTTTTCAGCACAGACATAGTGAGCAATTTAAAAATACAGAAGGATTTAGTACTCAATTAGGGGGAAGGATTATATTATGCTTAGTATTCAATTAGAGGGGAGAATTATATTCATATTCAATTAGGTGGAAGAATTTTATCAACAAAATCATCTTGTTCTTGTCGTCGTGGTTAGGTGCTGTCAAGTCACTGGCGACTCATAGCGACCCTATGTACAACAGCTCTGAACCCTGCTCTATCCTGGGCCGATTTCATCATCTCTGGCACATCTATCCCCATTATCTCAGTCACTGAGTCAATTCACTGCATCCAGAATCTTCCTCTGGACCATCAACCACACAAGATCAAGAGGGAATAGTTTGTCTAGATACAAAGCTCAGATCGCAGGAAGAGGCAAGATTGAATGATTAATGAAAATGAGAACCACAGGGAGGATTCTGGAAAAGTGACTTCAATGGTATTTATTCTGTGTTCTCTATTAAAGTACATGTGTTGGGTCAATTAGGCGTTCAGTTGGTGGTTGTAACTTTTCAGAGAGAAAAATTCCAACAAGGTCATTGCAATTAATGTCATAAAACAAAATGTGCAAATGACTGAAAATCAGGTGAGACCATAAGTTCTTAGTCACAATAAGAAACCGAATAAAAATCACAATAACCTGATAATAAAAGAGCAAAGCCATCATTCTATGTAAATGAAAGAAAAACAGGCATCTCTTAATGTTTCATTCTAGCCAGCAATATTGATAATTTTGTAAATACAAAAAACCAAAAATTCTAATGTCTGTATATAAATGGTAAAATGATGCTTAATAAAGGGGTAGAAAAAGAGGAAGAAAGGAGACCATTCTGATTGTAGTGGAAGAAGGATGAACAATCCCTTTCAATAAATTAACTGTCTCTGAAATCCCATAGGAGGGTCAGCTATGGGTCAGTTATGACTCAATGGTACTTAAATCAACAGCAGCGGCAGCAGCAAAGGTCAGTGTGTGGATGAGGGGAGTGAAGGGATATGAAAAGTCCAATAGGGATTTGACAAGACCGGATGAAAACAGCCACAGATCAATAATAATAATAAAATAGAATGTATATGAACGATTGCATAAAACACTATGTATGTGGCTGAAATACAATGTATAGAAGTGTATACAAACCAATAAAAGTAGGTAAAAATTGTCAAAATTATCATGTATGTGGCTAAGGGGATAGAGGTTAATTTTGGAGAGATGAGGAGAGGTAATGATAGGGAGAAGAAGGTCCTAGGTTGCTGGTATTGTACTGTCTTTTAATCACAAGCATCTGACCTTTGTGAAATGACTTCTAGTTATAATTAAGCATTGTGCCTGTGTATGTGTTCTATAAAAAACTCTTTTTAAAAGTCAAGTTTTGCCTTCAGATGAAGGTATTTCCCTTTAGAAACCATAACAGAGCTAACACTCATGGGGAATGGCACTTATTATTGTTTCAAAACATTTGTAATAATTTCTTTTATAATTTTGTATTGTGGGCATTATTATGCTTGATTCATTTTATAAATGGAGCTTGAAAGAGTTGGTAGAATTACCCCAAACAACTCAAATATTAAGTGCAAAACAAATTATCAAGGTTGAGGTTAGATGTACTCATGGAAAGACTGTGTTCTTTCAAATATCCCTTACACCCTATTCGTGGAATGAACTACTAGAAACGTCTTTAAATTCTGCTGTGCATTTTATGCTTACAGCATATCTCACTTTAAAGGATAAATTTTCATTGGCAATAACCTAAATGTACTTATGTATTATAAACTTTATCAATGAAAAAATAGGTTAAACGAGTCAATTTGTTCCAAACAAACTTTAAAAGATTAGAGGGGGGAAAAAAAGAAAAGATTAGAGGAAGACTCATCAACAACCTATGTTATGCAGATTACACAAATGTACTTGGCCCAAACTGAGGAAGACATGAAACCTTTGCTACAGAAGGTCAAAGACTGCAGTCTTCAATATGGACTGAAGTTCAACATCAAGAAAACCAAGATCCTCACCACTGGGTCAACTGGGAGCACCATAAGAGACTCAGGTCATTAATGATTTCATTTTGCTTGGTTCTGCAATCAACACTCTTGATACCCATAGTTAGGAAATCAAAAGATGAGTTGCCTTGGAAAAATTTGCTGTCAGGGTCCTCTCCAGAGCTCTGAGGAGCTATGATGTCAGTCTAGAGACGAAGGTGAACCTGATACAGGCCTTTGTCATTGCAATTACTGGCTATGTACTAAAGAACTGGACAATGATTAAGGATGACAGAAGAAGAATCCGTGTCTTTGAGTTATGGTGCTGGTGAAGAATATTGAACATATCATGGGCTGCCAGGAGAACAAACAGGCCTGTCTTGGAGATGGTGAAATCAAGTTGCTTGTTGGAGGCAAGGATTTTGTATCTCCATCTCATATTTTGGGCATGTTTCCAGGAGGGACATGGAGAAGAACCATAATGCTTGGAAAGGTGGAGGGACCGCATAGGAGAGGAAGCCCTTGGAGGAGATGGAATGACAAAGTAACTGTGGTAATGGGAGTAGCTATGTAAGAAACATTCAGTCACAAAGGACAAATACTGCATAGTGCCACTGTTGTAGAAAGGGACTGACATCAGGGTTGGGGTGAGACTGAGAAAAATTGGGTAAATTATGTATACTGCATTGAAACAGATGAGGGAGAGAACAGTTTAAAAGTGATATATGATTGGGTATTATGGCTATGACAGGAGTCCAGAGGGAAGGTCATATAGTGGAGTGTACTGAGGGGGTGGGGGGATTGTATACCAATGAAGGAATTTTTCTTTTACTTTTGAGAGAGAGGAGCGAACTGCAAGGGAGGAGTGGGCAGGGAGAAAAATGCAACAATGAATGAATGGAAATCTAAAATTTCTGTAAATATTCATTAAAATTAATAAAAAAAAGAAACAGACTGGCTCTGAATAGGATGAGATTCAGAGCTATTGTGCATAGGGTTACTATGACAACAACAAAAAACAATTTAGAATAAAAATTCACTTCCTCAAATGCTATTACCACATCCATTCATTTTAAAAAGTCACAAATGACCATTGTGGTAGTAAAAGGAAGATAAAGAAACAATCCTAACAAACTAGAAAAGATTTAAAAGATACTGCAATAGTGGTAAAACAAATGCATACACTGTGCATATGCAAACGTGAGTTAAATTTACACATAAAGTAACATTATTCCTTCGGATAAGCTTTCCCATCCTCCTTTTACTGATGAGCAAACTAAACTGAAAGGGGGAAAAAAGGATCATTTTCCCACGGTCACATAGTAATTTTCTCTTATGAAATTGAGAGATTAGGAGAAAGTCTAGGTGGAGGCACCATCTCAGCTCTGCCCCTACAACTACATGAACTTGGACTTAAACTTCATCACACATTGCTTTTCTCATTTGCAAGATAGGAACAAGATATTTAAAAACTACTGGGAAATAATAAGCAAACAAAAATACTTATAATTTCAATTACTGTTTCATGGACAAAAATTCTTTCCACTTGGCTTAGTGAAATTGCTCCCATCACATTTAAAATTGTCTTTAATCTGCTTTTTGTTTACCACAGATAAATGGGACAATTAGAGAAAGGCTGTCTAATGTTTTTCATCTCTTTTTATTTTTATTGATAGTTTTAATTGTATAGGGTTTGACACTCCACCGACCTTTTTCCTTTCCCTATTTTTGTTACATATCCCATGGGTTGGACAATGGAAGATATTTTCTGAAGGGATTTGGTAGATGAGAAGGGTTATCCTGGTGGAGGGTGGAGCTGGGAAGTAAGTGGGT
>NW_006399766.1:7984930-7994001 GCF_000299155.1 Elephantulus edwardii | reverse complement strand
CGGTTGGCGCCGGATAGAGCAGGGTTTAGAGCTGTTGTGCATAGGGTCGCTATGAGTTGGAAACGACTCGATGGCACATAACAACAACAACAATCCCATATCCAACTCATAGCAAGACTGAACTGTATGTGGTGGTGGTGGTGGTGGTGGTGGTGGTGGTGTACCACAGAGTTGGAACTGACCCAGGCCTGACCCTCCAGTGGGTTTTTAGAGGCAGTTTATCTCATGGGAGGAGACTGTCTATCCTTCCACAGAGCAGGTGGTAGCCTTGAACTGCTTGTCTTTGGTATTGCAATGTGGTTTCTTGACACTAGGCCACCAGAGCTTGGCAGAAATCATTGAATGTGGGTATGTTATGTACACATGTTCTCAAACACAATTAAAACACCTTTTTTAAAGATAAACACATTGTTATTAGGTGCCATTGACTTGACTTTGAGTCAGAATGACCCTACAGCTCATCTAAAACTTGTCTTGCCACAGAGGCATCCTCAAAATCTCCACATGGCATGTTTTTGTCATCATCATGTCCTGTCAGCTTGAGGGGTTCTTTTTCCAGTATCATGTGAGATAATGTTCCACTGCTATTCATAGAATTTAAAAGGGCTTATTATTTCAGAACTGGATGGCCAATCTTGCTCCTTAGTCTGTCTTAGTTTATAAGCTCTGCTGAAACCTGTCTACCATGGGTGAGCCCACTGGTGCTTATGGTACAGCTTCCAGCATCCACAATCCACCAGCCACCACAGAATTACAACTTAAGATAGTTGGTAATGTGATCGTCTAGTATTATTGCTTTTAAGCAAACAATAAATAACCCACTGTCCATTGATTTCACTATTTTCAAATTGGTTGAGCTACTGCCCCTTTCTTTCTTCAAATCAGAATAGATGCCTTTGAGCTGTGGTGCTGGAGAGAATAGTATAGACTATAACATGGACTGTTATGAGAACAAACGGGTTTGCCCTAGAGAGGGTGAGACCAGGATGCTCCTTGGAGGCAGAGGCAAGGATTCTGAAAGCATCATCTGACATACTATGGGCATGTTGCAAGGAGGGACTCATCCTTGGCGAGAGATGTCATGTTTGGGAGTGTGGAGGGACAGCGCAGTAAAGGAAGACCCTCGATGAGATGGATCAATTCAGTGATTGGGGTAATGCGAGTAGGTGTGTCAGAGACAGTGAGGTTGGCACAGGATAGAGCAGCGCTTAGGGCTCACATACATAGGGTCGTTATAAGTAGCAAGCGACTCAATGGCACATACCAACAACAACGACAACAACAACATTCTCATGTTTTACTGGTTAAAATAATATGTGGAAGCAACACTAAAAAAACAATGATCAAAA
Source organism: Elephantulus edwardii (assembly GCF_000299155.1). Lineage (NCBI taxonomy): Eukaryota > Metazoa > Chordata > Mammalia > Macroscelidea > Macroscelididae > Elephantulus > Elephantulus edwardii. The sequence goes on along the minus strand of NW_006399766.1, from coordinate 7,992,652 downwards.
AACGGAATTACCTGACCCTCATATTTTTTACATGTTCCAGAGTATTTAGCCATTTAACAATGTATATTATTATTGCTGGTGACAATAATTGACACAGTGGAGTTTTCTTTACATTTTGTCATCGCTTCCGGGTTTGTTTGGAGTTGTTTTTTTGTTCCCCCCCATCAGAATGATTTTGAGATTCACACTGTGAAGATGATGTCCTCTGGAGTACAGGAGGCCATGCCTTCTCAATAGCTCCCTGCTAGCATCTTTGGCTTTCAGGAATAAATTAGTGCATTACCCCTCTCTGAAGTCTACTCACTTGTTTAAAGGATTACAGAGAGATAATTGTGCAATGGGTACAAAAGTATTTGGCCCCCTCTGTCCTAGGGAAGTCACGCTGGAAAATGACATTGTGCTTCAAGTCACACAGTTACTAGTCACCTGACCCTTGCAGTATAAACATGGCCCATTAAGGAAACTTTTTATCCTTAAACAATGGCATATGCTTAAGGTGTAAGTACATGCCAGCAAGTATTTACTACACCTAGTTCAGCCTACCTGTTGTTCTTATTGTTATGTGCCATTAAATTGGCTGTTGACTCATAGTGACACTAGGCAAAAGAGCTCTGAACCCTGACCTATTTTGAGCCAATCTCACTCTCCTTGACACACCTGCACCCATTGCCAAAGTCACCGTGTCAATCCATCTCATCCAGGGTCTTCCTCTCCTGGAAGGTGCTGATCCTCTCACCCTGCAAGCATGATGTCCTTCTCCAAGGAATGGTTCCTCCGGGCAACATGCCCAAAGTATGTGAGATGGAGCTTCACAAGCCTGTCTCCAAGGAGCAACCTGGTTTCACCCTCTCCAAGATAGGTCTATTTGTTCTCTTGGCAGTCCATGGTATGTTCGATCCTTACCTCCAGCACCACAACTCAAAAGTATCAATTGAATCATTCTCTGGCATCCTTAGTCATTTTCCAGCTCTCTGATGTAGAGCAAGTAATTGAGAAGCTGACTGGGATCAGGCACATCTGTGTGTCTAGACTGACATCATTGTTCTGCAGAATTCTGGAGAGGTTCCTGAGAGCAGAAGACTTACCTAATACAATCATCTTTTAATTTCCTGGCTTCTAGTGCCAAGAGTGTTGATTCTGGACACAAGCAAGATGAAATTGTTAACAATCTCAATTCTTTGTCCATGTATCATGATGTTGACTATTGGCCTTGTGGGAAGAACCTTTGTTGCTGTTGTTTGTTCTATAGTGAGATGCAATCCACTTGACAGACTGCAGTTCTAGACCTTCTGCAGCAAACACTTCAAATTTGCCTTAGTTTTGATGAGCAAAATTGTGTCATTTGCATAGCACAGATTGCTGATGCGTCTTCTTGCTACATTCTCCTTCACAGAGTCCATAGTTTCGCCTACCCATTAAGCGGTTAAGTGGGAGCTTTGGTGGAGCCTACTGTTAAGAACCTGAGCTGCAATCTCAAAGGCACAAGGTTCAAATACACTAGATGTTCAGAAGGATAAGAATGGGCAATCTCCTCACCTAAGATGGAGCCATGAGGCATTCGTTTCAGATTAGTTCTGACTCAAGAGGACACAATAAGAGTGAGAGGGAAAAGAGCTTAATGTGTCAGACTGATAATAGTGAGGCACTCCTCAGAAGACAAGGAGGCTCACCCTCTCTCATAAAGATTTACATTCTCGAAAGTGCAATGTAGGGTTTCAATGAGTTGAATGATAATGAGTTTGTGGGGTGTGTGTGTGTGTGTGTTGGGGTTTGGTGTTTGTTGGTTTTTGTTTGTTTGTTTAGTAGAGGGAGAATTACATAAAGTAGACCCGTATTTGTGTCCCTCACCCATGATGCCGGTGAAGTGCATGTATGAATGAGCTCTCTGTCTCCACCAGGGCAATGCCCCACAGCTGGGGGGAGGGACAGGATCAGTGTGACATGTGACTATCCCTTTAGCTCCCTCATCTATATTGTATAGAATGTTTATCATCCAGGCCCAGACACCCTGATGTCAGGGAGGACCACTTGGTGTCCTCTATACTCTATGCTTTCCCCCCCCTAAGGATCCACTTTCCACGTACTAACATGTGCTTAGTCACCGATTGCATGAGTAGGATATTCATGGGGGAAACTCCGTTAGTGATCGGTACTCGATGCTTCACCGTCTTCTTGCCATTCATAAATCTGAGGCCACCGAGGACACTACGTACAGTTTGGATGTGCTGCATCACACATACCGTTCAACCAATACCTCTCGGCATAATGAGGAAGATAAGGTAGCAAAGCACGTCTTTTTATTGTCTTGTTTTCCAACATCACCCAGTTTGGTATAAGAGAGAACTCTGGAGGCCATCAGGGCTAACCTCCAGTTCAGAATCAGTGGATTCTAAACCACGCATGAAGAGAGGAGATTCTGATTTAAGCTCAGTGCTCAATTTCAACAATGAAGAAAAGCTTGGCACTTGCTGCAGTACCCAGCCTAGTGTAAGAAGGCACTAGAATTCGTGGTGCTCACTATTCAAAGGACTTTTAGAAATGCTTCACATTTTTAGCGTTGTGTTACTTACGGCTGCCTTGTAAAGTAAGGTTTATTATCAGGAATCTCTAGGGAGTTTGCACTGGTAACTCAAAGGGGTCAGCTCAATGGCGGTTGAAACCTACAAGCTGCTCCATGGGATAAAGACCGATAATCTCTTTCAGGGCAATTTACAGCCTCCTAAAAACCTGCAGCTGGTGGAGCAGCTATCAGGTGATTCGGACTTGGTGTCAAGGACTCAGTGAAAATGACTATCTGTATACTAAATAAGGACAAACTGAAGCACCTAATTGTTAAACAGTAATCTGACAAATGTTAGACGGTGGGTAAGACATGCAGCTAGGAGAGTCTTCCTCCACATTCCACGGTTAAGTTCATTGCAAAACAAAACTTTCCTTTTTCTTAAACAAAAAAAAGAAGAAGAAGAAGAAAAATCTTTTTAGTATCACATGTAATCCCTGACATTAGATCCATCCAGGTATCCCATAAGTACTAAAGACCCTTCACTTGTGCCACTGTGCACCCAAGGATGATGAAGAATCGATTAAAAAGGAATTAGGATTATTTTATTTTATTTTAAATTGATTTTAATGAACGTTTGTTTACAAAGACTTTGGATCTCCGTTCATTCATTGGTGTACTTTTCTCCCTGCCCAACCCTCCCCCCCATTTGTTTTTTGAAAAGTAAAAGAAAAAATTCTTTCATTGTTATTTAATCCCTCCCCCCAAGTCCACTCCATTTTGCTACCTTCGTCCTGGACTCCTGTCATGACAATAATATCTAATCACATATCCCTTTTAAACAGTGCTCTCCCTCATCTGTTTCAGTGCAGTAGAGACTATTTATTTCATCTTTCTCAGCCTCCCCTCCAACCCTGATGTCAGTCCTTGTAACACCACAAACATAAGCACATAAATGCCAGGTCCAATAGTCAGTGATGAGAATGGCCAAAATCTGGAGAGGGTACAAGAAAACTAGGCCTCATCACTACCATGAAGTTGGCAGGTTTAAGCTAGACATTGAGTTTTGTAATCATGGATTACATAGATTTTGCAAAGCAGCCACTAAAACGCAGAGTATTCTAAGTAACTAGAAGCAGCACGTGCAAAAGCATGCTGACAAATATAAACTCAGGAGGATAGGAGAATAACTCATAGGTCAACAAGTTCTGGTGGCCTAGAGGTAAGAAGCTGCACTGCAATCCCAAAGACACCTCGTTGGAAGAACGGACAATCTAATCCCATGTGATTTGCTGGTTCTAAAACCCACTGCAGAGTCAGCTATGAGTCAGTTCTGACTTGATGGCGCAACGACAACAGGATGCAAGGGAGTTCTGATGGCCTAATGGACAAGAAGTTAGGCTGCCAACCCCAAAATCACAAGCTTCGAATCCACCAGCTGTTCAACAGGACAAAGATGAGCAATCTGCACCTATGCAATTTATAATCTCTGAAAATCCGCTAGAGTGTCAACTGTGAATTGAATGCAGTGAGTATAGTCAAATAGGACAAAAGTTTAGAGAGAATGGCAAGTCTCAGGTAACATAAGAGGTTCCAGGACAAAGAAATCATATTACGTAGAAGATAGGGATTCACTATAAATAGTAAACAGAGACGAAATTCTTTTCAACGGATTTTTATGTGGCAACCTTCAGTTCAGTATGTAGAATGTGTAGAAGGGTGTTCATCCTGGGGAGGAAAGTGTCTAGGGGGAGAGGAGGCAAGCTTTGCCTTTTTCAAAAATGGTGTCAGGAATAAATATTAACTAATGACTAGGAAAACACTAGAACACTCCTGAAGGAATAGAGAGAGTGGAGTTGCGAGTAAGTACAGGTTTTCCGATTAGATGTTGCCATGAACAAGGATGAAAAAAACCAAAATGAGGAGTCAAATAAACTGAAAGGAAAGATGGAGAGAGCAGGGCAATAAGAGGCATTGTGTCTTACTCAGTTTGTCATGCTTGGCTCTGACTTCAAGGTGGATATTATTCCAGGGGGAAAAGAGGAAAGGGGGACACATACCAAGTCAGAAATGGGAGCCGGGCAGGAGATATCCAGAATTATCAACTTGTCTCTTTTTTGGTCGCACAGTCTCCCAAATTATCTCTGAGAAAATAACTTCCATTCCCCCCCCACATGTAGAATGACTCTTGTGTGGTCTCTTCAGAATAAATAAATGTGGTTTCTGCAGAGTAAATAACTCCTGCCTCTACATAAGTTTTTCTCAAGACATTTCTATCCTAGAAAAATTGATGCAAAATACAGCACGGCTCTTCATTTGGGTCTTAAAAAACTTTTCAAGGAGAGGAGCAAACGGGGGGGGGGAGGGGTTGGTGCGGGGAGAAGGGTGCAACAATGAATGAATGGAATTCCAAAATCTCTGTAGATGTTCATTGAAATGAAAAATAAACAAACTAAAGTAATAAAATATATATATATATATATAAAATATATATTGCATTGAAAACAAAACAAAACAAAAATTTACTCTCGTTAAACCTGAGCTTGGAGTAGTTATTGATGCACAAGATTACAGTAACTTTACTTTTTTCCAAAAGTTCTATCATCTTGTATGTAGTTTAGTATCAAGTTTATGCTCAGTTAAGATCTTTTCTTATCTATCTCTTATTTTCCTCCTCTCAATAAATGTTTGTTTTTAATTACGTTTATAATTTTATTTATATCTATATTCTCTCTTGTGACTTAATGGTAAGGAGTTGTGCTGCCAAACTAAAGACGCAGAGTTCAAAGCCACGAGCTGCACCATCAGAGAGAGGAACATGGGCAATGTCCTTCTGTGTGGTCTGAAGCTCTGACTCAGCTCCAACTCAATGGCACAGTGACGACAATATCAACATTTGAACCCACATCTGCACCTCCACCTACATACATATCTATGTCTATAAATCTTACATGCAAAAATCTAATGCCTGTATAAGTTGTATGTACACAGTGGGTATTAGCATATAAATACACGTTTATGTCTGTGTTTGCTTGAGAAGTTAGAAATTTCTTCAAACGTTCCAGACAGATTTGTTTTCTTTGAGCACCAAAATGACAGAAACGAAACGTGGCTCTTGTGATCTAAAACATTAGTGGTGAGGCTTGGCTATGACACTCGACCAGCACAGGATGTTGTCATAAAACTTCAAAAAATCATGTGGGAGAGGAACTCCTCCATTCACTACTTGTAGAGGGGCAACTTTCACCGGAGCCACAGCTATAAACCTAAATGTCTATCTCAAGTTTTGAGTTTTCTTGGGGGTGTTTTTCCTGAGTATATAGGTTGTGAAGAGGGAAGTGGAATAATTTCCTGTTCAATTCTGTAGCACATCTATGATGGAATATATTAAAACATCGACTTTTTAATTATTTTTTTTAAACCAACTCGCAGACAGCTATGAAGATTCACTTCATCCATGAAAGCATCTTAGGACGTTTTGCTCAGTATTTTATTGTTTGTGGTTGTTGTTTTGTTGTTATGTGCCGTCAAGTCGTTTGCGACTCATAGCAACCCTATGTACAACAGTCCTAAACCCTGCTCTATCCTGTGCCAATCGCACTGCCTCGAAGTGGTTAGTGAAGGTCAGGCATATAAGCGCCTCTACGAAGGTTAAAAGAATCCAGTTAAAAAAAGAAGCATTGTGTATAGTCTCAAATAGCTGAAGGTACAATGGGATCCATAGTAACATATGTTGTTGTGTGCCGTGGAGTCGTTTGCGACTCATAGCGACCCTATGTACAACAGTCCTAAACCCTGCTCTATCCTGTGCCAATCGCATTGCCTCCGACACATCCATCCCGATTATCCCAGTCACTGAATCAATCCACCTCGTAGAGGGTCTTCCCCTCCTGCACTGTCCCTCCACCCTACCAAGCATGATGTCCCTCTCCAAGGACCTGTCTCTCCTTACAACATGTCCAAAGTATATCAGACAAAGCCCCAGGATCCTTGCCTCCAAGGAGTAGCCTGGTTTAACTCTCTCTAGGGTGGATCTGTTTGTGTTCTTGGCAGTCCATGGAACATTCAATACTCTTCTCCAGCACCACAGCTCAAAGGCGTCAATTCTCCTTCTATCCTCCCTAGTCATTGTCCAACTTTCTGATGCATAACAAGTGATTGCAAAGACCATGGCCTGTCTTTGTTAGGTACCATCAAACTATCAGTTAATCATAGTAACCATATGAACAATAAATCTAAGTTTTGGCCTATCCTAGCAATCACCAAAATGCTCAAGCCCACTGTTGGAATCCATCTCCTGGAGAGTCTTCCTCTCTTCCACTGACCCCCTGCCTTTCCCAGCAAGACACTTTTCCCAGCAATTGGTCCCTCCTGAGAACATATCAAAAGTATACTAGAAAAAGTTTCACCGTCCTTGTCTCCAAGGAATACTCTAGTTGTACTTCCCCCAAGACTTAACTGTCTGTTCTTTTGGTAGTCCATGGGATATTCAATACTCTGACACCGTAACTCAAAAGCATCAATTTACACTTTAGGCAAATCTTTATACTCAATTACTTTAGGGAAATTAAAATGCTTTGTATTCATTTGATTCCATTTAATCAAGCAACTTCCTAAATCCACCAGACATTTGTCTTAATAAAAATACCAAAAATATTTGTACAAATTGTTTAATGTCACTTGAAATGCACCTGGATGTTATGTTTTCATTTTAGGGAATCCATCTTAGCTCTCTGAGGCCTTGCTAATCTTTGAAAATGTTCCCGTATTCAGTTTGATGTCAGAGTGCCAATGCTATGGTGTCTACTTGTCTGATAAAACACAAGACGAAGTGAGCTCTGGTGGTTTAGTGGTAAGGAAATGTGCTGCCAGCACAAAAGTCCATGGCTTGAGTCCTCCAGCTGCTTCTCAGGAGAAAGATAGACAATTCCCTCCTGGCCAGTTTCCCGCCTCTGAAAACTCAGCGGAGGGTCAGCTATGGGTCAGCCCTGACTCCACACTATATATCAAAAACGAAAAACATTTAAACCCATACAGTCTTAAATAAAGCAAATGACCCTGCACCATGTCAGTGGGGTTTTTCCTCCATCAATCCTTAGTAGACTTTAAGATTAAAAACAGAGGCATCAGAGAGAACTGTCATTCAAAGGTGAAAAGGACATTCTGCCAAAATGTCTCTGACTCGCCCATCACCTTTCTTCCCCTCCTGCGCTGTCCCTCCA
>NW_006399766.1:7963785-7980890 GCF_000299155.1 Elephantulus edwardii | reverse complement strand
CAAGAGAGGAAGACCCCCAATGAGATGGGCTGACTCAATGATTGGGGCAATGGGGGTAGTTGGCTCAGATCAGAGCAGAGTTCAGAGCTGTTGTACACAGGGTCGCTATAAGTCACGACAGCAACAACAATTACTAACTTAAAAGTTAGTGGCTTGAATTCATGAAACACTCCACAGAAGAGAAACAGGCAGATCTCCTCCTGTAAAGATTTACAGTCTGTGAAACCGTTGCCATGGGTGGCTGTTAACTAGAGGGCAGTGGTGTGTATCCTGTTGGTTGTTTCCCGCCCCTCTTCAAAAGCAGCTGCTTGCTTGCATCCTTTCAAAATATCTTTAACTCTCCAAAACGGTAAACCCTAACTTTAAGATTAAATCCATTTAACAAAATAATTCAAAAAGCTTTTATATACTAGCGATTCTCCAGGGCCTTTGGCTTTACAGACTTTTAATACATCTAGTTGGACTTCTCAGGTTTTAATGTACACTGAGGAACATATCTAAAAATGGGATTTTAATAGCTCTGCCTCTTTTCTGGAACATGTTTCCATTACAACAGTTTCTTTAAACAGGGGGTCTAATCACATTTTTTTTTTCTGGTTTTCTTCTATGAAAGGAAAACAAAACTCAAAACTATTGTCCTAAAACAATATACTTCCTTTATGCTCCATCTATGCCCTTCTCTCAGGTTCTTAAAGCAAAAGACCCCCCCCAAAAAAGCAGTATATCCCTTCCATTTTGCCTTGTCTACTGATTTTTGATCAAAGGGAATCTATTTCTGGAATATCCCTTGACCATCCCTTTAAGATGGCTCCCTTCACTGCTCAATTTCTCTCTCTTTAATTCCCATTACTTCCCCCTTCCCCCAGTATAAAATGTACTTATTTATTACACTGTTTGTTTAGAAGGGAAACTCCACCAAGAAATAAATGTATGTGTTATTCATAACTTACCCATGAAGCATACACTAGTGGCTGGCACTTAGTAAGCAATCAATAAATATCTGTTGAATGAGTAAATAAATGTTTTCTTTCCCTGCCCAGACCACTTTCCGACTCTCTAGTGTTGCCAAATTAACTTCTACTAAATCTTTGCATCTCACCTAAGGGCCCTCTGGGAGGCCTTTACATCTGGCAGCCTGTGGTGATGGCTCTAATTGTACATTTCATTGAATGGATCACTCAAGTCCAGGTGAGCTGGCTCAAGGCCCGTTTTCCTGTGTCCCCGGTCTGCCATTGTATTTCCTGGGCAAATCCTAACTGAGAACTCAGTATGTTTACCCACAGAATGAATTCATGTGGAGTTCAGTCTCACACTGTAAGTTGTCTTGTTGGGTTAGTTTGAATTTTCTTTACTTTTGTAATTGGTTTTTATACAATGATTTATTTACATTGTGTTCCATTCACATACCTTATACTCCATTCAATCTCTCATTTACATTGTGCTTCAATCATTCAAGTGCACGGCATCCCATATAATTAATTATCATCAACCTATGTCTATTATTACTCTGTCTTTTCAAGTCCCAATTAAAACCTTTCCATTTCTTTCCTCCCCCCCCCCCCCCCCGCCTCAATCCATCCACTAAACTCCGTTACTCTAGTCTCAGGGAAGCTCCTGTATACCTGCAAGGCCTCTTTGAGATCTCTCCTCTGAATCTCAATACAAAAGGAGGCATTATTAGCAGGCCTTAGGTATAAGTCATGGACGGCCAGGTGTTTACAAATGGCCTCGGAATTCTTACTGTTGTTGTTGTGTTGTTAAGTGCCATTGAGTCCTAGATGACTCACAGCGACGCTATGAATGGAAGACCTGAACAGTTGCATAACTTTGTTTCTCCAAGTTCATAGAGTTTCCAGAGGCAAACTATTCCGCAAGTGGATGCCACTCCTGTTTCCAGGCTTGTTTTAATCGGGAAGCTCCACCAAACACTGTCCACTATGGGTAACCATTAACGCATTTGACACATCATCCTAGTCTCAGGGAAGCTTGTGTATACCTGCAAGGCCTCTTTGAGATCTCTCATCGGAATCTCAATACATAAGGAGGCATTATTAGCAGATCTTGGGAATAAGTCATGGATGGCCAGGTGTTTACAAATGGCCTTGGAATTCTTACTAGGTTCTGTTTTTCTTGCATGGAATTCATTTTCCCTTTTCTTTCTGATAGTTCTTTCCATTACTTCCCATCCAACTTCCCTGGACTTCCAAATGCAACAAATTGACATTGGCTTTGTCTCCTGGAAGATATTCTTGTCGCTTGAGCTACTTGCCCACGTTATCGGAAATTCTATCTGCCTCCACTAATCAATCTCACAGCCTCTGTCTCTCTGACTCTGTCTCCCTCTTTCTCTCTCTCTCTCTTTCCCTCCCCCTCCTCCCTCCCCTCTGCAGCATAGCCTTATATTTTAACTTCAAGCTCACTTTCATCACACATAGTATCATGTCTATAAACCTCAGTTTTCCTTAGATTACTCTGTTGTCCCAAGAGCCTGGGCCCGTCTTTTGTGGAAAGCAATTTCCCCCCCATTTTGAATATTTATTTTTGGCGGAATGTTTTGTAATTATTTGATTAATGTTTGTTTTCCCTGCCGGATTACAATTATCAGCAGAGTAATGCTCATGGCTATTGTGCCTGCAATGGCTTCCACGGTTATGAGACGTCAGAAATTCAATTCAGACAGAGGCAAGTCTATTCGCATCTCGAGGTTCCAAGGATACCAGCTGACTTGCAAATTATGCACTCTGAAATCAGAATTGTATTGAGCATTTTTCTTTTTGTTCACTGCTGTATCTCTACTACCCAGAGCCATTCCAGGGATACAGTGTGAATATAATAAGTACTTGTTAAATAAGTGGTGGTGGGGGTGGGGGGAATAAATGCTTTGAAAGAGATATGGCAATGTCCTCCAGGACTGAAGTCTCGACATAAATTACCAGTCCTAGTTATTCAGCTGGCCTATATTTCAAGAAAATTAGTTAACTGGCATCGTTGCTTACAAATCAGGCTCTCTAGGCCCTGATATTCTAGAAACCTCTACAGCTAAGGACAAAGCTCTGACCTGTGGTGACAATGCTGACGAACTGGCTGAACCTCTGAGAGCAAGAGAATCAGTCAAATTAATTTACAACACACTGCACTTTTCAGAATATTATCCTTCATAAGCCATGCAATTTTTCTTACTCCCTAAGCATATGTTCTGACCTATCTTTGTTTTTGTCAAGTCCTTTAAAAAGATGACTTCCAAAAGTCTTTTACAGTTACAGAAAGTCTAACTTATAATGCCACAGCAAGAGAGGTCACAAAATTAAGTCAATGCGTTTCAAGATACCACTGGGAAAAATAAAGTTTTAAAATCCACCTGGCGTTCCTGTGTGGTGGTATGACACTTGCTGGCTAACTGAAAAGTTGGAGGTTCTAATACAGCCAGAAGAAACAAAGAAATGGGATAAGAAAGGCAGGAGCCCTGGCAAACTAACACTTTATCAAAGAAGACATAAACTGGTCAGCAAACTCATGAAGAAATGCTCTCGATAGCTAGCCATTAGAGATAAAAACCAAGACAACACTGAGGTTTCACCTCAGCACTAACAGAAAAGTACAAAAAAATCCCAGAAAACAACCATTGTTAATGTCAGAGTGGAGAGTCTCTCTCATTCACTGTTAGGAAGTTGGAACTGGCAGATAGCTACTCCTTCAGTGGGTTTTCTGAGGCTGTGTATTACACAGGAGGAGACTCTCAATATTTCTCCCACAGAGTAGCTGGAAGATTCGAACAGCACACCTTTGAGGTGACAGTGCAACCCCCTAACCTTTAGGCCACCAGAGGTCTCATCACATTCTGCAAATGGGATCGTATAATGGAGCACTCTATATGGAACTGACAGAAAATGTGTCTAAAATGAGCATAAGGCATTAGCAGGTCTTGGGGAGTAAGTCAAGGATGACCAGATTTTTACAAAAATCTTCAGAATTCTCACTAGGTTCCTCTCATTCTCTTTTCTTGAAAGGAATTCATTTTGGTTTCAAGTATTTCTATCTAATTTCCTTGGACCCAAATACAAGCATATTAGATACCACTGTCCCTAAAATAAACATGTAATCATAATGCCAAGTCAGGCATTTTTATTAGTCTTCGTGAGATTTCTCAGCATATTTGTTTTTTCTTCCTATTTATCTTTTATTCTTTTTTTCCCCCCTCTCCTGTCTCCTGGAGCAAATTGTCAGAAAGCTCCTCTTCTTTTACTATTTAGATTTATATTAGGTAAAACAGGATTATGTCACATGGAGAGAGTCTAAGACTATCTGTATCTCAAAATCAAATAAGAGGCCAGGATTCCAGTGTATTTCCAACCAAAGACTTCCTCTGGAATTGAGAGAATGGAGGGAATGGAGAAAATGAATAAATATTGGGGAAATTGCTTTCAACTTCATTCCCTCTAATTTTGCCTTTTTAGATAGTACTTTTGTTGTTGTTGTGTACCATTGATTCGGAACCAACCCATAGCTGACCTCTAACAGCGGGCTTTCAGAGGCAGTTAATCACATGGGAGAAGATTGCCCATTCTTCTCCTTCAGAATGCTAGATTTGAACCACATGCCTTTGGAATCGCAGCGTAGATTCTTACCACTAGGCCACCAGAGCTCCCTTTTAGGTACTAGTTCAGATTATATATTTAAAAAAAAAACAAAACAACAACAACAACAAGGGGTAATAAAGGGCTGGGCTGAGAAGAAAATAAAGGTATACAATGGGAAAAGAAGATATTAGACAACAACTGACAACACTAACTATTTAATTTGTGGAAAATTGGTGTTGCATAATGAAGAGTCAGCTCCAACACATTATAACCTGATGTACAGCAGAAATAAACATTGTCTGGTCCTGTGCCATTCTCAGAGTCACTGCCAAACGTAAGCCCATTATTACAGCCACTATGTTAAAACATTTCACTGAGGGTCTTCTTTTTTTTTTTTTTTTTTTTTTGTCTGACCCACTATTTACCAAACAAGACATCTTTGGCCAGGGATTTGTCTCTCCTAAAAGATAACAAGCTCAAATTTGACAAGAATTTCATCATCCTTCCTTCTTTTTTTTTAAATTTTATTATTTTTGTGTGAGTGTACCATCAAATCAGATCTATCAGGTACAGGAGGAGATTGTCCCTCCTTCCCCGGCAGAGCATCTGGTGGATTTGAACCGTGCGCCTCTGGGATTGTAGTTGCAGCTCCTTGCCACTAGGCCACCAGAGCTCCCCTTTCACTTCTAAAGAATATCCTGGCTGTACTTTTCCCAAGGCATATTTGTTGCTGTTACAGAACTCTTCTTTTTATCTCTCTCCGCATTCTTTCTTCTTTTCCTTTCCTGCTCCTGTAACAACTCCTCCATTTGTAACATTTAAGCCAAGTCAAGCAAAATCAAACTACTTGCAAAAGATCTAAAAGAGGATTGGCTGTATTTGACAAGTTTGACTCCATGTAGAAGAATGTGGCATTAAGAGTGGAAGAAGACACATGGAGAACCTGGTTATGCAGATGAGGCAATATTGCTTGCTGAAAGTGAGGAAGACCTTGTTGCAGAAGATCAAAGACTATAGCTTTCAACATGATGACACCTCAACACAAGAAGAAAAAAAAATTCTTGCACTGAACCAATAAACAACATCACGATAGATGGAGAAAAGACTGAAATTGTCAACAATTTCATCTTACTGGGACCTACAATTAACATTCTTGGTATAAGCAATCATGAGATCAGATGTATTACATTGGGAAATTGCGCTGCAAGTAACCAAATGTTTCATCATCACCTGGATACTTAAGCATTTGTACCATCTATGGATGCTAGGTGTTTTATTTTGTTTCGTTTTTTTACCAAATATAATTAGTTAAAAATATTTTCATCCAACAAAAAGGAAATGCATTATAATCAGAACTATGTAATACCTTAAAATATCTTCATTAATGGTCTGTCAGTGTGGTACTTTAGTTGGTGACAACTTAGTGTCTTTAAATATACATATACAGCTCTGTGGCTTCATGCTGCCTAAGCATGGCGTGGCGGTTCTCACGCACCAGGTCACTATGAGTCGTCTATGACTCGACGGCACTTAACAACAATAACAATGACAACAGAGAGAGCTACATTGGCCTAGTGGACAGAAAGTTATGCTACCAAGCACAAGAGACAACTAAGAAGAAACTTGCATAAGGAGATGGCAGTAAATCAACATGTATCCCCCATCAGGGTGTTGAAGACAGGAAGTCAAAAGGCCTTCACTCATCTCTCTTCCCTGGCATCTGAGAAGATGTCTGTCAAACTGCCAGACACCTTCTTGAGCCTGACCTCAATAAGAGAAAAGCATCCTGAATGGCTGAAGGTGCAGCCATGGGCTATGTTCCTGAGCTTATCTCATCCTCACCTGATTCAAATCCTGACCTGGGAGAGAGCAGTGGACTCAGTGGTACAAGAATAGGTTACTTTATGGAGGTGGTAAAAAAAAAAAAATATGATAATCTATAGTGTGTGTATGTGTGTGTGTGTGTGTATATATGTGTGTGTGTGTGTGTGTGTGTATGTGTTTGCGTATATATATATAAAATGAGGTTAACAGTTGCCTTGGGTAATCTTTACATTGTACCCTCCTCTAATTTCTAAATAAATGGCCATTGTTGGATCCAATGGATCAGCAGAAAAACAACAAATACACACACACACACACACATACATAAACATGCATATTTTTATAGATATATCTATATATAATATTGTATATTCAATGACATATTGTGACATTTGATGTCATCAATCTTTAAAATCTGTAATGTCTGAAGTATTAGTGACATGAAATTATCATGGCTTGCCAGCATGTACTGAATGCTTCATTCTAGCAGCATGCAACCTGTTTAAGAAGTCTTTCTTTGTTATTTAATAGTGGCATGTTAGATACTACCGTAGGAGACTGGCAAACTGAAGAAGTATGCTGAGGAAACGATATCGAGATGGAAATTTTAAAAAATAAAAGATTTTTACACACACTATAAAGAAGAAAACAGGTAAGTTTTGACAAACTCGTGATACAGGTTAGGTAAGGAAGCTATATTTAGAAGATTTATGGGGTAATAAAGCTATTTAAAAGCACATACAGTTTAATTCCATACACCAAGACATTAAATTCAAATAATCCCAGAGAAATGTGGGCATCTGGTGAGTACAATAAGTATCTCACTTATAGCCTGAAATTGTGTATGCAAGTAAATATCGGTGTGATCATTTAGACTGATAAAATGTTATTGTTTTCCTTAATACAGCTGTTTTATATGTGGTGCATATATTGATTTTTATTGCAATTTTTTTTTCTTTCTCTACTTGGAAAAGAATACTGAAACGGCTGATTTCCCCACCCCCCCGCTTTGTGTTTCCAAGGACACAGAGAAAACAGAGGGTCTGAGGGGGTCAATGATCTCCTCCAGCGGAGATTTTATGGCTTAAATATCCTGATACATCACCATCAAGACTCAGACTAAATACTACTTTTGAATAAACATGCCCTCAAAAAACAAATGTCATTGGTACATTAAAGCCAATGGTAATGAAGTAAGAAGTTCGAGTTACACTGAAGGCACTGGCAAAAATAAGGACCCAGGAACTGATGGGATACCAATTGAGGTATTTCAACAGATGTATACCTAGAATCACTCACAAGTCGATGCTAGGAAATTTGGAGGAGAGCTGGGTGGCCAACTGATTGGACGAGAGCCATATTTGTTCCCATTTATAAGAAAGGTGATCCAAGAGAATGCAGAAATTATAGAACATTCATGCAAGCAAAATATTGCTAGAGATCATGCAAAAACAGCTACAAAAGTTCACTGATAGAGAACTGCCAGAAGTTTAACTTTGGTTTAGAAGTGGCCCTGGCACCAGGGATATCATTGCTGATGTCAGATGAATCCTGGCTGACAGCAAAGAATGTCTATTTGTCTTTTATTGACTATAAAAAGGAAAATGACTGTGTGGATTTAATAAAAAAAATTGTAAAAAAGATGGTATGGCTAACAATGAGAAAACAGTAAATGCCAAAATACTTAAATGTGCTCATGTGAAAGCTTTACTTTATATAAAAAAACTGATATCCAAATAGAACAAAGGAACACGTCATGATTTAAAATCAGGAAACATGTATGTAAGGATTGTATCCTTTCTCCATAGCTATTCACTCTGTACACTTAGCAAGTCATTCAACAGGCTGGACTCCGTGATGGAGAATGTAGCATCAGGACTGACGGAAGACTCAACAACCTCTGTGATGCAGATAACACAATTTTGATTGCTAAAAGTGTGAAGGGCCTGACACACTTGAATTGCATCTCAACATCAAGATGACAAACTTCCTCACCACTGGACCAATAAGCAACATCATGATAAATGAGAAAAGACTGAAATGGTCAGTGAGTTCATCTTAGTGGGATCCACAATCAACACCTCTGATACCAGCAGTCAGGAGACCAGGAGACATACTGCAATAGGCAAATTCACTAACTGTGAACTCTCCAAATTACAGAGGAGCAATGATGTCAGTAAGGAAATGAAGGTGCACTTGATTCAGGCCATGGCATCTTCAATTTCTTGCTATGCTTCTGAGAGCTGGACAATTAATAAGGGTGACCAAAAAAGAACTGATGCTTTAGAGTTGTGGTATTGGATAAGAGCACTGAATATCCCATGGATTGCAAAAAAAAAAAAAGGAAACAGGTATGTCTTGAAAAAAAGGTGGAGGAAGAGTCCTCCTTGGAGGCAAGGATGGTGACATTTCACCTTGCATATTTTTGGCACATTGCTAGGAGAGAGGCTATGCCTTGGAAAGGAAAATATTCAGAAAGATGGAGGGTCAAAGAAAGTGAGGAAGCTCTTCTATGAGATGCACACAGTGCAGCAATAATGGAATGAAGTGTATCAGAGATGATGAGGATGTCACAGGATAGGACAGGGCTCAGCTCTGTTGTTCATAGGGTCATGAAGAGTTGTATTGGACTTGATGACCC
The DNA here is from genome assembly GCF_000299155.1 of Elephantulus edwardii. Classification (NCBI taxonomy): domain Eukaryota; kingdom Metazoa; phylum Chordata; class Mammalia; order Macroscelidea; family Macroscelididae; genus Elephantulus; species Elephantulus edwardii. Next base: position 7,971,848 of record NW_006399766.1, on the reverse strand, counting down.
CTAATAACAACAAACCTTTAAAGAAACCAAACCCACAAACCAACTCATTGCCATTGAGTCAATTAGATGGCTGGTGGAACATTAGGTTAAGAAGTGAACAGGTAAACTAAAGGCTGGTGGTTCAAATCCATCAGCCTCTCTATTGGAAAAAGATGTACAGTGTGTGCTTCCATCAATATTTAGAGGCTAAGAAACTAGTTGGGGCAGTGTGACTCTGTCCAATAGGATCACTATTGTCAGGATTAGAACCAAAGACTTAGAGGAGGCAAAAGTGACATCAGACCCTGAAAGCAAACATTAACATACATAAAATGAATGCTTTAAGTGCAAAAGTAATATCAGAAGCAGCGGATACGTTAAGGTTCATGAATGATGTCAGAGAACACAGAGCAGACTGAGAACCACCCACTGAACTTTGAACTCTCCATGGCATCATCTCATTGGCCTCAAAACCCTATCAGGAAAGAAAGCCATAAACAGAGCCTCCCCTCACTAGCCACCTCCCCTCTGTATATCCTTTCAAGGAGAGATGCCTGTCCCTTTGGGATGTAACTCTCTAATAAGTGCATCTTTACCTTTTACCTTCACTTCAATAATCTTTTTCTTCTTGCCCTTCACTAAAAGAAAGCTTTGACCTAAACTTTAATTGTCCATAAGCTAAAGTTTTCTCTTCCAAGAAACCCTAAAATTGCTCCACACTATCCTATCTTGGCACTTAGGCACTGGCCTCTCCTCTATTCTCTTCTGCCTGGCACAGTTCGTTGACTTGTGCAAAAAAGGGTGAAGTAGGGCCCTTGGCCACAAGGTACCAACTGAGTCAGAAGTGATTCTATGGTAGTGAGTTGGGGATTGAAGATTGCATTTGAAAGGCGGTTGAAACGCCATACCTCAGATCAGTTCTGTAACTCAAGTGATTCAATCATGATGAAAAACCAGCACATAATTGACAAAAGTTTGTGTAGGGGCCAATGAACAAACGGGAAATTATTTTAATGTTTTGATAAATGTGTTGCATTTCAAAAGCTCCTAATAGAAATATGCAATAGAATGGTTTTGTAAAGCACTGCATTTAAGTGTTTTGAATGTCACACTCAGTTTTAGAAATGAGTTTTAAATTACCTTAAGTTGTTCTTCCAAGGCAGCCGTTGCTTGGTCCCCACTTGTTTCATCGACCACCACTACCATGTGAGTGAGAGAATTCACTCTGACTTGTTCCTGTTCTAGGTCTTCTTGAAGCACCTGAAAAACAAAGTTATTGCTGTTGGTGGTGTTTTAAAAAGTAGGGGATTAAAAAATGTGAAAGAATACTCTGTTGACCTATATGTAAAATCTGAATCTTTCTAAATGTGTGTCATTGTGGGTAATGCGATTTTTTTTAAAACGAGAACCACTGCATGCAAATTTTCTGCTCTACTGCTGAGAACAATTTACATTATTCCATTGTCACTTGAAGTTAAAAGCATATAAATAGAGCACATGTAGCCAAAAAGAATGCAGGTAATATGTCTCCTTCCTTGTCCCATTCACTCTCAGTTGTTTATCTTTTTAAAAATTGTGTTCAAGTTATTAAAGTACAAAGGAAATAAAGTTTTCAGTCAGCCAGTCATTCACATTTTGTTTTATAAGATTAACTTCTGTATACAAGATGAAATTTACATTTTCCCACTTTCTCACTCTAATTCTGATGTCCATGAATCTATCTCTGCCTATCTTCCCTATCTTTACTGACACTATATTTATCCTACCTTTATTCCTTTTCCATCCACCTATTTCAGTATGTCTATTGCAAGAAGCTGCAATGCAATCCTGAAGGCGAGCAGTTGAAATACATCAACTGCTCCACAGAGAAGGATGGGCAATCAATCTCCTCCCATGCGATTAACTGCCTCTGAAAACCCAGCAGAGGTTTAGCTATGAGTCAGTTCTGACTCAACAGTACACAATAACAACAACATTATATATTTTAGGGAGCTCTGGTGGCCTAGTGGTAAAAAGCTAAGCTTTAATTTCAAAGGCATATAGTTCAAATCACTAGCTGCTCCATAGGAAAAGGATGGGCGATCTCTTCTGTGAATAACTACCTTTGAAAACCCTCCAAAGGGTCAGCTATTCTGATTCCATGGTACACAATCAAAGCATTATATATTAACTGGTTTTACTTATGCACAGGCTCCTCCCTTAAAGATTTATGGGCTGAAAAACTACACGAATGTGTAACAAATTGATGACAGCTGGCTCTACTCTACTGAAACGCTCTGTCATCACTTAAGATAAAAGCCAACTCTCTTTAACAAAATCTTTCAGGTAATCCCTCTTTTTTGTTCCTTTTTACAGAAAAGCATTTTGTGCTTTCTGCACTGATCGTTTCCCCTACCTTGAAAGAATGTCCTCTTCATCCACCACCTCATGGCAACATCTCTTGTGAAAGTCACCGTCAACTCCTGTTCCCCAAATCCAATAGTCGCTATTCCCCTTCCCCAGGTCATCACACTTTACTTTCACGTACCACATCCTCATAAATACCCCTCCACCTCACTAGCTGCAGCTTTTCAGTTCCCTTCTTTTGGCTCCTTCTCTTTTGTGAAAATCAAATCAGATGCCATTTTTGTGTTTGAAAGCCAGCGGATTACAATCATACTAGGAAAAAAGTCTAACTTCTTTATCAGCAACTTGTATAGAGTCAAAAGCTGAAACCCAGTTTAGGTGGAAATCCATCAAAAAAAAAAAGAGTACTCCAATATTTAACACTTAAAATGAGTAAAAGAAAAGTGGCTCGCATGCCCTTTGTCAAAGGGAGAAAATGTGAAAGACCTTGAAAAAGACGACAACGCCTTAGAGGTGAAGCTTAAACAATTTGCACTGTACAGTCTAGCACCTGCCTACGAATCCAGGTTAATTGTGTCACATTCCTGGCCTTTCTTGCCTTTCAGCCACTGTTTTCTTCTCCCCCATGCACTACTCAAGTTATTCTTCTCATCCTCCAGATCTTTAAATAATCCTTCATTATAATTCAGGACTTAAGTGTCACCCTCTGGCCTCTCAGAAGCTTGCCATCCAAATTTGTTCCCTAGTTTCATGCTGATGTAACCATAGTTATATAACTGTTGCGGTTTCTGCTGCTGCTACTGTTGTTCACGCTATTATAGCAACTCAATTTTTCTTCTCTATTATGTAGTCATTTTGCATTTGTCTCTATTTACTACAATTTAGGAATATCCACTAGTGCAGAGAGGCTGCCTGTCCTGCTGGCGACCTCTGCTGACACTCCCAGCAAACTAAGGATCAACAAATCTCTGTTGAATGAATGACGCTATGCAGAAGGTAGATTAGTAATCACAAATAAGTATAGCCCTTCCCTCGTGGCATAGCGTTTATAATCGTGCAGAGGAAATTGTACAATTACATGCATTTAAGTAGATTTCAGTTGAACCTTGGGAGAAAAGCAGAAAATTCATGTCCAAACTTTTGAGGGGAGAACAAGTATGACTCCAAACATCACTGTTTTCTCTAAATGGAGTCGCCACACTGCAATCCTTTCTTAAACCATGAAATATACTTTTAAAGATAAAACTAAACAGAACAAGTAAATAGAAGTCACTGCCATAGAGTAGATTTTTACTCATAGAGAATTTATTGCATTTTAAAAGAAAGAAAACATTGTAGTTGAGTCAATCCCAACTCACAGTAACTAAATCTTAATAGCATCAAGCAGCTTTACCGTCCTTCCATTGATCCGGGAGAGGATTTGAACCCATGTAACACATGATGCCACTAAGGGTATGCAAAGAGAGTTATAAATAGATGGGACACAGAGAAGGGGTCAACAGGGAAGGTTTATTCTAAAACCAAGACAACCTGCATGAGGACCCCAATTCTCCCAGACTTTGATTACACCAGTTATGATTGGCATCTTCCTGAATGGGGTTCTAAGACTGCTGGTCATCAAATTTACTCCTTGGATAGTTTTCATGATTTCATATAAGAATGGACAAAACCGTTTTGGGTCATGACCTGTGTATTTCTGAAAAGCCTGAAGTACCTGCTTATTAAGAGTCACCAGACTATATTATCTTTATTCCAAACATAGGCAAGTATAGGAGGCCTGGAGGGATATGTACCAACTCAGACTGCTACCTCAAAGGTCAGAGGTTCAGATTTACCAGCAGCTCCAAAGGAGAAGAACGGTGTCTTTGTCCATAAAAATGTAAAGCCTCTGAAACCCAGTCAACTTGAGTCAGACTCATCTCCAGAGCAGTGGAATTGGTTTGAGTTATGACAAGTAGTAGGCCACTTATTAGGATGGCTGCAATACCACCTCAAATGTATGAACATTCGTATTCAGGATTTCAACTTTCTAAATCTCAACATTTGAAAGCACTGTAAAAATCTCTTCATTTTACTTTCTCTCTCTGGATTTCATGCTACATTTTCAAGTGAAGCAATTTCAAGTAAAATGACTATCCATCTATTTTGCATGTGGAGTCTATACTGCCTATCATGCCTTAGACATTCCAGAGTTAATGCTGGTTAATAAAACTCTCTCCGACATGAGAGGCTGAAAATGGAAACATTAACATTCAGAGCTGTCCTTGACAGCCATGTGGAGTCTGTGTTTCTGAGTTATATAAGACAGGTTGGGAAAGTTTTAACTGTGTCAGACAGTTGTTTTAAAAATAATAATAAAAGTATTTTTTTCTTTTAAAAGTATTAATTTATTGGTCAGCATTTCCTAAGTTAGTTTCTTGAATTTAGCCAATTCTTTGGGGTTTGTGTACTAATATATTATCAACCCAGTCCAACAATCCACTCCTAGGGATCTTAGAGGAAAGAGAGCAACATAACAGATTTTCTGAGGCTGTAAATTTTTTTTTAAGCAGACTGCTCTGGCTTTGTCCTATGAAACAGCTACGGGGTTTGAACTGTAGAACTTCTGATTAGTAGCTTAACCCTTAATCTAGTGGGCCACCATTCTACGCACTATCTTTAAGTCAATTTTAATGACCTATAATGGCACAGTATGATTGGAGCATGAGGTTTCCATGACTGCACAACTTTACTGAAGCCGAATGCAGCACTGTGTTCCCATGAAGCAATTGTTGAGTTTGAACAACCTATCTTTCTTTCAGTTAGAAGCTCACCACTCGAGCACTACTGCTCCATTAAGGAAATCTTTTTCAGGATCACAATTTAAAATGCAACTGTTTAGCTTTACTCTTGAATGCCTTTCCATAGAGGACCTTGGGAAAATGAGTGCGTGGCCTATGAAATTCTGCCTGCAAAAAATGCCACCGGTGCCCCATTTTTTATATTCTCCAGTGCTTCCATTGTCGATTCTGCTTTATCTACTTTATCTGTAATCAGAAATGGAACTCTGGCTAGCACTGATCATGGTTTTACATTTGGGGCTTTTGCAACAGTGCTAAGACAAAATGCCAGTCAACCTGGTTGTGAGTTGAGAATGCTAAGACCATACATACCAACTATCTGGACTTATATGTACAAATAAGGAAATATCAGAGATACTGTTAACAGTGGCTGACCAATCTTCAAGAATGGGTAGTGTTGGGGAGCTTAGCATAAACAGCTTGAATTAATATTATTTTCACACCGTATACTTTTCTGTCTTGCAACCTTTTAATAATGCTACCTATGTATTCTCTCCTGCAACAGAAACCTCATTGTCTTCCAGTCAGAATCAACCTATAGCCGATTCTCCAGTGAGGCTATAAATTCCACCATCTTTCTCCAGCAGGACTGCTGGTGGATTTGAACTGCCAGAAAGATCCAGCCTTTTGATTAGTGTGGCTCCCTGTGGACTACATATTCAGAGCTCATAATCAATGTCCAAATGGTAAAAGTTGAGCTATCACCCTGAGCATATGCCGTAGCGGGAAGACATAAGTTATTGTAAAACTGCAGCCAGATGTATGACTTTCTCAGATTTCAGCTCAGAAAATAAATGTTAGCAACCATGACTGACAATAATAGCTAAAGCTTCTCCCTTATGTATCAGCAAAACCCAAACGATTTTAAAACATCCCGTGTCTAGACGCCATAGTTTAAACATGAGTCCTAGGAGCAGCAGAAATACAATACAAAGAGTTGAAATTTAAAAAAAAAATACTTTCTCCAATCTATACATATATGAATGAGGGCCTTGATTGTTAAAATATTTCTGCTTACTTGCATAGTTAAGAAAATAGGCATTTTCAAGCCTATCATTTTTTAAGAGACAGTAAAGCTCTGTTGTCTTATTTTAACGACATTTTGGTTTAAATATTGACTTCTTATGCATTTCATTTTCTCACAGCTCCATTAATAAAATGGAGATTTATGGTTGATTCACTAATTAAACCTTAAATATGAGATAAATTATAGATATATTCCTGGAGAGGCACATTAATATTTTTGCCTACCATGAAATAATGCCTTCAAAGTAAAACACTGTAATAAAATTGTTAAAATATATTTTATTTACCAGAAGCTTATAAATTAATTATGTGTATATTTTATGTATGTATTTCCTGTCATAATTTTACTAAAGATGGTATAATCTCTTATTATTTGAGACTGTCATGTGACTAATTAATATTCCATATTCCTATTACTGAACTACAAATGTCAGCAATATTTGTTCTCTAATGTCCAAAAGAAATCATTTTTTTTCCTTTATGACAAGAGAAAAGGCTAGCTGTGAAATTTGACATTAAGAACGCTTAGATTGGACTAACTTGTGTCTTGTGATACTTCTGTGAATAATTTTACTTTTTCTAAATAACGCTCATTAATAACCTAGTCAAGTCTCCGTTTGAGCCTCAGTTCTCATTTTCTATGGGTATATTCCAAGCAATAGAATAGCGGGGTACTATGGAATTTCTATCTCCAGCTTTTTGAGGAAGCACCAAACTGCCTTCCAGAACGATTGCACCATTTTACAATCCCATCAACAATATATAAGACTTCTCATCTTGCCATATCCTCTCCAACATTTATTATTTGCTGTTCTGATAAATTTTGCCACTGCTACTGGAGTGAGATGGTATCTCATTGAGGTCTTGATTTGCATCTCTCTTACTGAGGGAAGCCAAATATCAAATTTAATAATAGTAGACCAAATGCTGTATCGGGAAATGAGGGAGACTGAATACAAGCTGAAGGTCACCTTGTGACACTGGGGCAATCCTTAGGAGGTCACCTTGTGACACTGGGGCATTCCTTAGGAGGTCACCTTGTGACACTGGGGCATTCCTTAGGAGTCAACATTGTTTTTAGTTTGTATCAAATGAATCCCTCCCTCTTGAGATTAACATAAAGAGGAACTTGGCCTTATTTAGAAAAGATTTCACCATTATCCTTTGTTGTGTACTTCCTTGTGATTCTATATAAATACTCAGAGAAGCATGGCTTGGGGTCTTCAGTGGAGAACTGCTGACCCCCTGTTTTACGCTCTCTGCTTTATCTCATTCCTGGCTGTTTGTCTCTTTATTATAAAATTATTCTATTCTTTGGGAACCTCGGTCTGCAACATCTTACTGCCAGTGATTTGGAGCATTTCTTTCTGTGTCTGGTGGTTATTTAAATATCTTTCTTCCTCTGTGGAAATTCTTTCCATGTCTTTTGCCCATTTTGTAAATGGCTCAACAGTCTTTTACTTGTGGATGCCCAGGAGTATTCTATAAACTTTCATTATGAGACCCTTGTCTGATATGATATTGCCAAATATTTTTTTCCTAGCTGGTAGGTTTTCTTTTCACCCTGTTGGGAAAAGTTTTTGATGTGCTGTTGTTGTTGTTGTTATGTGCCGTCGAGTCATGTGCGACTCATAACGAACCTATGCACAACAGCCCTAAACCCTGCTCTATCCTGCTCCAACCGCACCACCTTTGACACACCCATCCCGAATACCCCAGTCACTGAATCAATCCATCTCATAGAGGGTCTTCCCCTCCTGTGCCGTCCCTCCACCCTCGCAATCATGATGTCCCTCTCCAAGGACCCGTCCCCCCTGGCAACATGTCCAAAGTATGTCAGGCGAAGCCCCAGAATCCTTGCCTCCAAGGAGT
>NW_006399766.1:7954887-7961746 GCF_000299155.1 Elephantulus edwardii | reverse complement strand
TCATTCCTGTCACCAAGCCCATGTTTTCCGACTACTGATTCTTCTTCACCATTCTTGGTGACAGGAATTTGATGTGCAGAGGGATTTAATCGTTAAAAGTTCCACCAATGTTCATAGCAGTGTTCTTCACCATCACAAGCACATAGAAACAGCCCAGAAGTCCACCCATAAACAAGTATGTTGTTCATAAGGTTGCTATGAGTCATGGTCAACTCAACATCACCTAACCACAATGTAGTTCATTCAGAGTCACTTCTTTCATTTACTTCTCACTGGGTGAGGCTCTAAGTCTCTCATTGCACTGAATGAGATGATTTGTAAATTACTTTTAATTTTCCTTTTAATCCAAAATCCACTTTGCTAAAACTGTATGTTCACAATATTGTCCCACTCTCCATGAGGATCTATTTATGGTATGTAATTTTGCCATAAATTGACGGAGTTATGTGAAATAAGTTTCTTTAATAGGCTCTACTAGAAGGGTGTTTATTTTGATATTCACTTACTTAAATGTTGTTACATAGTTTTCTCAGTCTTAACTGAATTCGATTCCATGGCTTTTACTTTTGTTGCTTAGAATGTACTGCTTTTGCGTCTGTCAACTGTTATGCTAACAAAATGGGAAAGTTTACACTGATGATAGTTTCAAAGGAGAGATTAGCAAGGTCTCAAGGCATTAAATGCTCCCCAATAGCAAAAGGATGATCAGTAAATATGATAACTTGTTTTCAAAAGAGAATCTTGGTGATGTCATGATTAACCCGCCCACTGCTAACTGAAAGCTAGGGAGTTCAAACTTACAACATAAATAAAAGCCTATTAGACAATTCAACTCTGCCATATGTGGTTGATGGAATTGTAATTTTATCAGTGACACTCATCACCAGCAACAATATGACAGAATACACTGACATGGTTCTTAAAGTGAAGTCAGGGAGACTTGGACACACACAATGAAGAAGTCAACATGAAAGGAAAACTGATAGAAAAAGACTTTATCCTTGGTTAAGTAAAAGGCCACCTAGGGCAAGGGAAACAAAATGAAATGGATTAGTCTAATAGGCACAAGAAAGAGTCTAAACATATTAACAATCATGAAGACAGCACATGACAGGCACTATTTTTTTTAAATTTTTATTTTATTATATTTGTGTGAGTGTACCGTCAAATCAGATCTGACTGGTACAGGAGGAGATTGTCCCTCCTTCCCCGGCAGAGCATCTGGTGGATTCAAACCGTGCACCTCTGGGATTGTAGTTGCAGCTCCTTACCATTAGGCCACCAGAGCTCCCCTGACAGGCACTACTTTATTCTGTTATATACTAGTTTGAATGAGAGTCAATTTGATTGCAACAACAAAATCATTGAACACATAACTGGAAAAAGCATAGTCTGAATTGTGTGCCCAAATATTCGTGAAAGTTTAAGCGTTAACAATATTAATAGTGATCAAGATTTTGAGATCTGAATTCTTCTGTTCTAGTTTTGTTCCAGGAAACAGCTACATTATCTCAAGAAAATTATTTAACCACACCAATTCCAGCTTGATAATATGCAAAACTGAGGTAAAAATACTATTAGCTCATTAAAAGATTATAAAGACTGAATAATACGTAACTGCTTAGCATCTTACCAAGGTGAATATTAACAATCTGTGAGGCTAAGTAATTGCTTTTGTAAACAACAGCTATCAGGATGAAATGCTTTCATCAAAAGATATATAGAAGAACCCTAACCAAAATGGGGGGGGATATAGAAAACACAAAATTCTAATGGCATTTAAAATTTTCTGGAACAAGAGAAGTTAAAATCACAGACAAATTCTGCATAGACCCTTATACAAACTTCTAGATAAACTTGAAACTATTGACCTGTGATAAGCTTTAAGCTTTAAACCAAAAGTGTCCTCTGAAGTTATCTTCAAACCATATAATAGTTTATATTAACTAGTAAACAATGTCTACGTTAAGTATAATATTCATTGAATTTTAATCTCTATTGAAGTTAATTGACAATGGTAACTTGAAAGATTAAGTAGGAACCATAACAATATGCTAGTGAGGAGAAAAATGTAAAAAAATAAAAAGAGTGGTTGTAAAACTAGAGAAATACCATCCATGTCACTGAAATGCACATGCAAAAACTATTCAGTGGGAATATACCTTGACTGTGAATATCAGAACTGAGGCACAAATGGAGATTTGTACACCAATGTTCACAGCAGCATTATACACCATTCCAAGAACATGGAAACAGCCCAAATGTCCAACCACATTTGAATAGACTGAGAAATTATGGTATATCCACATGATGGAATACGACACAGCACACAGGAGAGAAAGAAATTATTTTGAAAATCACTATCTAACTTGAGAGGGACTGGAGAGTATTATGCTAAGTGAACTAACTCAGTCCCATAAGGATAAATACTATATAAGACCATTATTGTAGAAATAGAAAGATAACTAGTAACACATGTACAAAGATCCAAGGGGGGAAGGCTGGAGCAGGGGTTTGAGGATGGGTGGGAGGTTGTTAATGATAAGGTTACACAATCTGATGGGCAGTGGGAGGTGTCGATAAGGGAAACGGGAAAGAGCCAGTAGGAAAAACAATGTATACACACTTTGGAAGTAAGCCAGTATAAAAAGAAAAAGTTTAATACACACACACACATCCTGCTGAAATGGTATACTTCTAGTGAAGGAAGCTCTTGTGACTTAGTCTGTAGGGAGTTGTGATGCTAACTATAAGGTGTCATCTCTGTGGTGGTTCAAATCCTCCAACAACTCAAGGGGGGGAAAGTGAGCCATCTCCTCTTATGCTCTGTACAAACTCAAACAAATCTGCCGGTGGGTCAGCTAGTAGTCAGTTCTGACAGAATGGCAGTAAGTTTTGATTGCGTTTTCTCCTGTGTGTATTATCAACACCAACAAAAATAATAAAGATGGTGGAAAAAAATAGCAAAGATGGATAGGTAGTCAATTCTAAAAACACCTATCTAGACAAATTCAGAGAAAGAGCTTTAAGCTAAACTCTCAGAACAAAATACCCCTTTAATTGACTCTCATCTAGTATCTTCTGCACATAGATAATTTTCTAATAAAGTCCTTAAGAACAGGATGGAAATATGGTTAGGGAAATGCAAAGGATGAGGCCCAATAATAGCAAAATTGTAGAGTCCATAGAAAAAGAATAAATTTTATACCTTGAAAAACAAGTTTGAACTTGAAAAACAAGTTTGAACTTCTGAATCACTTAAGTGAAATTAACAGCAACTTTCTGTAGAGTTCAGATCCCTATCCTTCAATGACAGCTCTGAAATTTCATGCTTTTTCTTTCCCTCCTGTAATACATGTATGTATGTATGTTGAAATAATAAACTCGATTATATGGAACATCCTGAAATCATAAAAAATAATTTAAAAAACACCGTAAGCTGGACGTGAATTTTTGTACATGAAGTGCCCAGGAGTGTTAGGAAATGGGTGTGGGTAGTTTTCAGGAGCAGTGTGGAGGATGGTGTATGAATCTGTAGAAAGCTGTGTTCCTAATCCAAAGGTCACACCTCTCCAGGGGTTCACACTCGCACACCCGCGGTTCTGCCAGGAAAAATGGACAATCTCTTCCCATGTGATTTTGCAGCCTCGGAATATTCTCCTGAAGGTCAACTCTAAGTTGGGTCAGTCTTGAGGGCAATGACTGAGTGTGGCGACGTGAAAGGAGTCTGCTGGCACAGTGATTAAATCCCTCAGCTGCAAAGCCACCAGCTCCTCTGCAGGAGAAAGATATGGTGGTCTGATTCTGTAATGATTTACGTCCTGACAAACTCTGTATGGACAGTTCTAATCTGTTCTATGAAGACACTACGCGTCAAAATCGACTGAACAGTCAAAGGGTTTATATAGGTGCGACGTTCAATTCCAGCTCAGACACTTTTTTTTTTACATTCCCCTCATGCCCTTATTATCTTCCCTTCTACTTTCTGTTTCAGAGAGTGAGCTATGAAATGGATGTTGACAAATCATTTCCGAAAGCATTTTTATTCTTAGCATGCCGCCAACTACAGGCTCTCTTTCCTAACTACTAGGAGACTTAACCTGCACTCAGTTTCTCTCTACTTCCACCAGGTGTTTTCAAGCCCACAAAACCCTAGGAACACAATATCCCCAATTTCCATGCTTCTCTGCTGCAGTTGTTTTCATTGCTGGGATTTAAGTCGGAGAAAACCTGCACTGGAATCTCAGAAGGGAGAAAATGTTGTCGTTATGTGCCATTGAATCAGAACCAACTCACTGCTGACACTTCAGTGGATTTCTAGAGGATGGAAATCAGACAGGAGGGGGCTGTGTGTCTTTTTCCTGCAGAAGAGATGCAAAATTTGCACTGCATGTCTTTTGATACACAGTGTAACTCCATGCCAATAAGCCACTCACACACCATGATTAAAGGGCTCAACTTCTAATAAAAAAGCCAGAAGTAAGTATGGCCCAGTTTTTCCTTGGCAGAAAAAGGAGGCAGCCTTCTTTTGCAAAGATTTTGCAATTTTGGAAACTCTATAAGGAACATTATATAGTCTGTCCCATAGAGTCACTATGAGTCAAAATCAGTGGGTTTAGAATTTGGAATCAATATGAATTACTTGATTTGTTAAAATAAGGCTGCATGTAGGAATTTCATTGTTATTTAAATTAAAGCAATGGCAGTAAGTTACCACTGCAAAAAGTTCCCATTGGAAACTACTGTGAGTTGATAGATTAATTGCATATTACAGGTTTCAACAAGATTTTTTTTAAAGTATTATAAAATCGATCATCATGTCCATGCTGATCTGCATGTGATATTGATCTCTCCTGGACCTTCTTTCCATTATTTAGGTCAGGAAGTGTTGTTACACCACCAGTCACTCTCATTAGAGTAGGATTTGCATCTTATAACAGCCAGGAAGGATCTAATACTGATATTATTCTAAGTCCATTTTATGCAAGAATCCATTAAATCCTTTCATTAACCCTGTTATCAACATCATTAACATCATCATGATGATGCTAATATTTTAAACGGGGAAGCTGAAGGCCCAGAAAGCTTAGCAAAGTCACTCAAGCCAGTATGTGGCAGAGTTGTGATGTTAACTCAGACTTATGGTTCCAATCTGTGACATACATGTGATTCTCATGTAAAGGGGAGACCCCAAAACACATAACCAGTAGTTACCTCTTCAATAACACCACATCATATGGTGTATTAATAGAAGCAAACTATGCTATGGGATTGTGTGTATGAATGTATTGAGCTTCAATGTCTACTGAGTCAACTGAATTTCAATGTCTATTGACACTTGAGTTCATTCTTTTTTTTTTTTTACTTTGGATTTCCATTCATTGTTGCACTTTTCTCCCTGCCCACTCCCCCCACCTCAGTTCGCTCTTCTCTTTAAAAAGTAAAAGAAAAAGTCTTTCATTGTTATACAGTCCCTCCCCCCAAGTCTACTCCACTATGCAGCCTTCATTCTAGACTCCTGTTATGACAATAATACTTAATCATATTAATTCATCCTCTTATATTAGACCCTCAGTGGAATACATTGGTACTGTAATTGCAACAATGAGTTTAAGCAGAGTAGAGATTGTTAGAATGGCACAGCATAACATGGGGTTTCATTTTATTCTTTCACACTGGGCCTCTGAGAGTTAGAACCAACTTGAGGAATGAAAGGCTATGGGACCTCATGAGGAAGTGCTCACCTGCTAATAAGAAGATAGGTGGTTTGAATCTATCAGTTCCTCCAGAAAATAAAAATGTGGCATTATACTCCCATAAACACTGTTGTATTGTTTCGTGCTGTCCATTTAAAATTGACATATAGACTCACCATCCAATAGGCTTTCAGAGGTTATAAATCACAGGGGAGAAGATTGCTTATCTTTCTCAGAGCAGCTAGTAGATTGGAGCCACATGCTTTTGGGTTTTTAGCAGAACTCCTGAATGTTAGGTCACCAGAGATTTCATAAAGATGAAAGCAGTAGAATCATTAATCTCACATGCAAGTAAAATATTGTTGAAGATCAACCAAAAACTATTAGAGCAGTTCAGTGGCACAGACCTGCCAGAAGTTCAAGCTGGGTTTAGAAAAGGTCAGGGCACCGGCGATAACAGATGGATCTTGCCTGCAACCATAGAATACCAGAAGAAATTCTATTTGTGTTTTATTGACTATGCAAAGACATTGGAATGTGTGGATGATAACAGGCTATGGTTAACACTGAGAAGAACAGTAATTCCATAACACTTAATTATGCTCATATGTAACCTATACCTACACCAAGAATTTGTTGTCTGAATAGAATAAGGGAATACTGCACGATTTAAAATCAAGAAAGGTGTGCATCAGGACCGTACCCTATCTCCATACCTATTCAACCTATATACTGAGCAAATTGCTCAAGAAGCTGAACAATTTGAAGGGAAAAGTGGCATTAGGATAGGAAGGAGTCTCATCAGCAACCTGCATTATGTAGATAACATAATCTTGCTTGAAGAGAACATGATCTTGCTTGCTGAAAGTGAGGAAGATCTGAAGTGCTTGATGCATCAGATCAAACACTACAGTCTTCAATATGGATTCTCTCTCTCCACACGAAGAAAACAAAAGTCCTTATCACTGGGCTGATAGACAATATCATATTAGATGGAGAACATAATGAACTTGTCAATGATTTCATCTCATCCTGTTGTTGTTGTTGTTATGTGCCATCGAGTCATTGGCAACTCATAGTGACCCTATGTACAACAGCCCTAAACTCTGCTCTATCCTGTGCCAATCGCATTGCCTCTGACACACCCATCCCGATTACCCCAG
>NW_006399766.1:7930682-7953712 GCF_000299155.1 Elephantulus edwardii | reverse complement strand
TAGATCTCTTCCAGTCAGTTGGCCAAGTGGTTGTTCTCCAGATTTCTTGGCACAACTTGGTGAGCACATCCAGGGCAGCATCTGTTAGCTGAAATATGTCTCATCCTACTCAAATAAAAAATCAATACCCTGGGTTGGAACCACAGTCAAGAAATCAAAGGATGTGTTGCATTATGAATGAATGCAGTAAAGGAATTCTTCAAAGAACTGAGGAGAAATTATATCAGTCTGAAGACTCATTTCAGCCACTGTTGATGCATCTGAGAGCTGGAAAATGAATAAGACTAGCAGAAGAAGAACTAATGCCCTTGAACTATAGTGTTGGAGAAAAGTACTAATATCTCATGGACTGTCAAAAGGACAAACAGC
The DNA here is from genome assembly GCF_000299155.1 of Elephantulus edwardii. Classification (NCBI taxonomy): domain Eukaryota; kingdom Metazoa; phylum Chordata; class Mammalia; order Macroscelidea; family Macroscelididae; genus Elephantulus; species Elephantulus edwardii. The sequence goes on along the minus strand of NW_006399766.1, from coordinate 7,953,343 downwards.
TATGTCTTAGAGAAGGTGGAGACATTGTGCTTTTTAGAGGCAAGGATGGTGAAGCTTTGCTTCATATACTTTGGGCATGTTGGTAGCAGGAGCTATTACCTGGGAAGGGACATCACGCTTGGAAAGGCAATGGGTTAGCAAGAGAGGAAGACCATCAATCACATGGAAAGACACAATCACTGGGAACACTGAGCTCAAGATGAAGACGATGGCACAGGGTTTAGATATGTTGTTCGTAAGGTCTCTATGAGTCATACTTGACTCAATGACACATATCTGCAGTAACAACAATAGCAATGAATATGAATCTAGTAGAAAGCATTGAGTGAATTAGGTTCAACCAGAAGGCTTCATGAAAACAGAGGAAAACAGAATACCACAATGGTGGTAGTTGTATGCTGTGAAGGTAGCTTTACTCCCATAGGTGACCCTCCAGTGGGTTTTCAGAGATAGTAAATAGCATGAGAGGAGACTGTCTATTCTTTTTCACTGGAGCAACTGGTGGATTTGAACTGTGTGCCTTTGGGATTTCAGCTCAGTGTCTTACCACAAAACTCCAATATATTCATACTAAACACCACACAAAAGTAATATAGAGTAACTCTTTCAGCTTGCTTGATTCCACAACCAAAACTCTTAGCACCAGTATTCAGAAAATCAAAAGATGAATTGCATTAGGAAAATCTGCTGTCAAGGGCCTCTTTCTTCAAGAGTGCTGAAGACCAACGATGTCAGTCTAGAGATTAAGGTGAACCTGATCCAGACCACTGTATTTGCAGTTGCTTGCTCTGCATCAGATTGCTGGACAATGACTAGGGATGACAGAAGATGACTTGATGCCTTTGAGTTGTTGTGTTGGAGAAGAGTATTGAACATACCATGGACTGCCAAAAGAAGAAACAGATCTATAATGGGGAAGGTGAAATCAAGTTTCTCCTTGGAGTCACAACTCCTAACAATACCTAATATCAATTCTGTGAAATGTGGGAAAGAGCATGCCAGTCTCAAAACATCAGTACTTAATTTCGCCGATGTCTCGGGCTTATAGGAATTACTCATCCTCCTCCCTGTTATGGCATTGCTCTTTTATTTACTTTCTTCATTTTAACTGTAGCCTCCCGTGTACTTTCTTCAGAGTAAATGATTTCAAGTTCTTTGCTCATTCCTTATACCCAGTCTTGTTAAAACGTTTCTCACACTTGCTTACAATTTTCATTCCTACCACTTCATCCAGGCTCTGTTTACTGTCTACGCCACCCAGCTCCCATGTCATGCCTTCTGCCTTCACATTCCACCCGGCTCTAACTTATTCAACAAGATCTCTGCTCCTGCAAAAAAAGGAGACGTTTTCTTGCACTGCTACACTCTTCAGTTTAGCGTCTGGTTCAATTATGGCCCTCTTTATCCAAAGAAGCAGCCCTGGTGTCACACAGCTGAAGATATCATCCAGTTTCCAGCCAACTGACAGGTTAAAAGTCTAAATCCACTAGCTGTTCCTCCACAACCAAAGATGAGCAGTCTCTTCCTATGAAGATCTACAGCCTTGAAAAGCTTATGAAGGGGACTCAATGATCCAGATTGTAATCTGTGACAGTGGGTATCATTTAAGCAATACCTTCAAATATCTGAGCCTTAAGTGCAGTGCTGGTTTGTTGTAACTATAAAAAAAGGACAAAGTTAAATCACACATTCTACATTCGCAATCTCATTTGATCTGGCCAGCCTCTTCATTATGTTTTAACCCTCTTATGTCATTAGTCATATTCCGCATTACTGAATGGCCACTCCCCCCCCCCAGTATCATTATATGATGTAATAAGATGTGAGAGAAGGAGACGTACTAAAATCTTCTTGAGGGAGATTCCATATGTGATTGGCCTCTGCATTCATCCTAACATCCATCTTGCTTTAATGTGTCTTTGTTCAGAGAGATGGAATGGAATGCAATGGAATGAAAGGACTTCTCAGATACCTTGGCAGTATTAGATCTAAACTTTCCCCATTACATGAACAGCTACATCATTTTAGAAAGGTCACAAGGTGAGGATATTCCACACTATTGGTAACCAAAATGTTTTAACATTATCTAGGCTCCAGGGAAAGGTCTTCTATAATAGGCAATTTATCATCTAAGAGGTGGTTTCATTTTTATCAACCTGTATTTGACATAGAAAATTCCTTGAATTCAGAACACACGACATATACTACATTCATGGGTACACATATGAGGGGCTCATATAAGAAAGCCTCTTAGCCCAGTCGGTTGTGACCAAAAAACAACCCAACAACTTTCCAACTTCATCCTTGTCCAACACTAAGATGAGACAAAAGATTCCATGCTCAAATTATTTTTCTTTGACAAAAACACCCTGCCGAAGAACAATCTTTTCAACTAATTGTAGTTTAAACTCATTGCAAGTAGTCCCCGCCTCAGGGTTCCTTTCCAATAACTCCATCATAAGCCAGATCTAACGTATGTGGAATCTCTCCTTAATTTTATTTTTTCCACTATTTCATCGTCATTTTCTTTTATTAACAGGGAGTTCATGTTGCCTTGTAGTAAGAAGCTGCACTGCATTTCCAAAGACAGGAGGTTCAAAGTCATATTGGTGAAGATCTGTGAGTGAACTCTTAAGAATGATATTATAAGCAGATGGTGTGTTTCAACTCCGTATGTAGTAGATATTACACATATTCAGATGTACCGGGGAGGGGGGAGAAGGAGATGTTTGTTAAGTGTGGTTTGCCCTGACTCAAATATAACTCAAGATGGAGCCTACCAATTCAGGTTTTAGCCACACACTATGATTCACCTCATCATTCCATTGCTGTCTAGTAAGAACTGACTTAGAGTCTAGTAAGAACTGACTCAAAGCTAGCCTCAAGAGGCTGGAAATCATGGGACGGTATGCATCTTTCTTCTGAGGCACTGTAATTGAATTTGAACCTCCAAAGAGGCAATGCACATAGGCTGTGAGTCAGGAAAACCACACTTAAAGACTATGCCACCAGAGCACCCCAGCAGGATTAAGTTCAGGCTTAAACCTTAGCCCTATGCTCCTTCACAGTCTTACCCATCTGCTTGGGAAAACTTTTCAATCTCATTAATAGGCTTCTTAAGATACAAATGACCAGCCAGAATTCTATTCGAGATGTCTTCACGACAGGAACAAATCGCTCAATCTGTTCACTTTCCCTTAGAGAAAAGTATTGTTAGGTGCTTCTGAAATAAAACATCTCCAAGTTTTCTCACCAAAGCAATAGGTAGGAAGAAGAAATGATTTCTTCCAAACTTTCTAACACACAGAACTCGTTATGACTACCAAGAGATAATTGACTGGTTAACCACCAACTCAAGATCGATTGCTTTATCGAGCTTAATTGCCAGATATTGTAGAAATTACTTATCTCCATGGTATTTCACAGTGGTTTCCTTTCCGACCTGCTTCATAACAGAATGTGGCTGAAATGAATATAGCAAAGGATTCTGTCACCAACTATACAGAGGCAGATCTGTATTGCTCACGGTGTACTTGCAAGATTTGCAAGCATTTTTATCTTCCCCACTGATTGAGAAACAAAGTGAAAGAGTCTGAGAAGAAGAGAGAGTGCAAGCTTGTGCTAAAAAAGGTGCACCCTCTTAAGTGAGTCAAATCAACTCCCCACAGCATGACCTGAATTGTTTCCTTTCACTCTGCCATCTGTAATAATTTTGGAGCCAAAAAGAAGCGGAAGATGGAAAAGAAAATAACAAAAAGTCAACAAAAAGATGGCACAAGGTTTCATATCTACTTCTATGAAGCTAATTGATGATACATATTTATTTTTAATGTTTATACACTGTCAAACCAGAATTGGCTCATAGCTGACCCTCTGGTGAGTTTTCAAGAGGAGGAAATAACAAAGGAAGAGACCGCCCATCTTTCTCTCACAGAGCAACTGGTGGGTTCAAACCAAGCACTTTTAGATTGCCAGTGCAAATTCTCATCTATAGGCAACCAGAGATCCCTATGACGAGTTCATTAAGCAGCAACAAAAACAAGTGAAGTGACATTACCAAGTGGTTACGAAGCAAAATGAAGTCCCTTACCTCTATGATTTTTGGTGTAAAAATAAAATGAAGCATCCATATTTTCATATATTTCTTATTATTGGAAGGGGAAGTTGCAAAGTGAATTAATGACTATTTGGACAAGGTTTTAGTTCAAAGTATTACCATCTAAAGGAAAAGCATTTATCTTCTCCCATTTTAGGAAACAGTGGGATACTTCACAAAAGAGAATTGCTCTCTTTTTATAATGTAATTTTAAGAAAATACCATTTCACATTAAATATTTCTAACTCCTTCTTGAATAATGTGATTCTATTAAATTCTTTTTTGTGCCAACACAGTTTCAAGTAATGAGACAATATTGCCAACTGCAAGATCTCCTTGTGGTTATGTGTCTTTCCAGTGTTGTAATTCTCTTGTTGCTGGGTTTTTGTTTTGTGTTGTTTTAAAGAAAACCCTATCTCTTGTGGTTTATTGGTATGGAGTTATACTGCCAAAACAAAGTTACATGGTTGGATATCTGGCAGCTGCTACGCAGGAGAAAGATGGGCAATCAACTTCCTGTGCTTTACAACCTCTGAAAACCTTCTGGAGTATCCTCTACGAATCAGTTCTAACTTGATGAACACAACAACATCCTAAACTAGGCTCACACATTCAAACAGTTGAAACACAGGTGGAAGTTTAAAAGTCAGTCACTAAACCACCAAATCAAAATTCCTACTGTTGCTCTCTTTCATTTCTGTTTATTCTAATGAGTCCTTCGTGTAAAATATTACACAATCAATGTGCAGCTAATCCTGTAGCTTCGTTTGTTTGCTTGTTCTGTTCCAAAAAACTCTTCCCTTCAAAGTAATTTTCCTACTCATCAAAGATGGCATATTTTCAGGTAATGGGCAGTCTATTCAAATTTTATGTCAGTAATAGTCACATATTTTCCATTCCATTCACTTTATATCTTTCAGAGGGAAAAAAATAGAAAACTTATCAAAGAACTGTTGGAATTTTAAGATCCTGGATACTCTGTTTAAGCTTTATGAATTTATGTTCTGTATTGCAAACTGAGACCCTTCCTCAATGTTGACCTACATTAACCACACCTATGTCTTCCTTACAATTCTATCTCTGACTTTTCTGAAGTCCTTCTCCCGAGCCTCCTCTTTAGATCATTTTTTATCTGGAAATTTCAATATACCCTCTGATGTCATAGGTTTCAATCTTGCTGTTTGGTCAAATGCATCATGTTCTAAATCTATTGAGAAAATGAAAACTGATGGAATAATCATTATAAATCAAAGACCACCACACAAATAGACCCTCAGTGGATAAATGGAGAATGAGTGGAGATTGTGAAAATTGCTAATTTGCCTAGTGGTGGGGTAAACTAGTATTTCATACACCTACTAACCAAAAGGCTAGCAGTTTGAATCCACATAGAAGTGTCTTGGAAGGAAGGTCTGGTGACCTTCAAAAAAAATAAGCTGTGGACACACTATGGAGCACAGTCCGGCTTTAAAACATATAGAATAGCTATTAAGTCAGGAGGACTTCACAACAACCTATAACTCATAGAATCAAATTTCCTATTTTATGAAAGAAAAAAAATGAGTTCTTATATTAGTTCTTCCAAAAATCATGCCAAAAGCTAAGGGTGTTGGTATGAGTAGTCAATTTGGTTGCTGATCTCAAGGAGAACTTGAGAGGGTGGGTATGTAAGATAGGATACTCAGTGGTCACCTGGAGCTCATTGTTACTGCAGAAACTCTGAGACACTGTGAAAAACTTCTTTCCAAATTGCCCTGCCTACAATGATTCTGTGATATTTTAAACTCCTGTTCTGCATTGCTTCATGGTAGCTCAATTAGTACTATTTCCTGGCCACCCTTAAATTGGTAGAAACTGGACCATACTCAGATAATGACATCTGGCAGAAAAATGGCTTTGGTGTGTACAACTTCCTGTGCCAGCCAACTAGCAGAGATGTGCACGAACAGAATCCATCAAAGTCACAGGTCATTCAGGACATATAATACGAAAAGCAATGCTGGACCTAATTTACCTTTATCAGATATTCCTACCAAAATACAGATATGTGACCATAAAGCAATAATGATGGGTCCTTCAAATACTTTGTAACATGAATGAATCCAGAGGACACTGGGATGAGAAAAATATGGCAATCACAAGAGAACAAATATCATACGGTCTGTCTTTTATAGAGAGACAAGAACAGGTATCCAGGAGCCAAAGATTATTGGTGATTAGCAGGGATATGTGAGGGATCACTCCTTCGACAGTGGTTACTTGTTATTATTGAGGAAAGCTAACGCTGAATGAGGGTGAAGCAGGCAAACTTGGTCAGAGCAAATGATGTCACTATCACAAATGTTGTGGCATATGCAATTTCGTGCTAACAGCCAAAAAGATCTGTTGTTACAAATATATTGACATATACATATATGTCTATGTGTGCATCTAGATGTGCATAAATCATGCTTGTTAATCGGTGCTGTCGAGTCAGACTCATAGCAACACTGTGAACAATAGATGTGAACCCTGTCCTATCATGTGCCATCCTCTCTATTTCTGATACACTTGAGCTTATGGCTGTAGTCACTGTGACAATCCATCTGGTTGAGGGTCTCCCTTTATTCCACCTCGCCTCCATCCTTCTAAGCATGATATCCCTTTCCAAGGATTAGTCATTCATAACAACGTGCCCAAAGCATGTAAGACAAAAGCTTTGTCAACTTGACCTCGAAGGAGCATTCTGGCAGGACCTTCTCCAAGACACATCCATTTGTTCTCTTGGAATGTTCAGTATTCTTCTCCAATACCACAACTGAAAATCATCTATTCTTCTGTTGTCCTTATGCATTATCCAGCTTCCAGATGCACAGCGAGTGATTGACAAGACCATGTCCTGAATCAGTTGCACCTTAGTCTTCAAAACGGGCATTGTAGTTTCTCAACAATCTGAAGAGGACCCCGACTGAAGACTGAGTGTCCTATGGAGTTGATCATGAATACAAGTATGATTAAATCACTGACAATTTCAATTGTTTCTCCCTCCATCCTGATGTTGTCAATCAGTCTTAGCAGTGAGACTTTTTGTGTTCTTGATGCTGAGATATCATCCACATTGAAGGCTACACTTTTACCTTCCTCAGCAAGTGTTTAAAATCCACCTCACTTTCAGCAAGCAAGGTTGTGTCACCCGCACAAGTTGCCTGAGTCTTCATCGAATTCTGATACTGCATTCATCTTCATAGAGTTCAGCTTGTTGAATGAATTTTTCAGCATAACACATTCAATAGGTATATATACAACTCACACCTTTCTCAATTTTAAGCCAAACCTTGTTATAAGTGCATATATAGATGCATATATAAGCAGGAGTGGCATCCACTTCCTAAACAACATGACTCTGGAAACTCTATGAACTTTGATAAATGTCGATAGTTGTAGAGGGACATCAGGCCTTTTGTTCATAGGGTCGCTATGAGTCGTGTTCAATTTGAAGGCAATCAACAACAACATATGCCTATATCTATATGTATACATAAATAAAAATAGATGCAAGAAAGCACAAAGAGGACTCTCACTTGCTGATGCATCTAAAGACTTAACATCTTCTGGGATTGGTTTTCATGATTTTAAGATTTAGGACCATATTTGGATGGCACAACTTGGTCAAGTGACTTAAATTAAAAAAGTGTACGTTCTACATCTCAGTTTGGTGAGCAGTGTCTCAAGTCTTAAGAGTTTGCAAGCATCTCAGAGACAACTGTAAGTCTGTACATATAAAGAGCAAGAAAACAAAGAAGGTAACCAGTAACAGGAAAAACCAATATACTTGAGTGGTAGTCAACAGAAACCATGATTTCACCTGCACTGGGACTAGAAGAACCAGATGATGCCTGCTAGCACGAACAACTGCTCAAATTAAGAAGAGAATAGTTGATCTAGGCCATGGATTTTGCAACTACAACTATGCATCAGAAAGCCGGACAATGATTAGGGATGACAGAAGGAGAATTGATGCCTTTGAGCTGTGGTGCTGGTGTGTTGAATACACCATGGACTGCCAGGAAGACAAACAGGTTCATCCTAGAGAGAGTGAAGCCAGGCTGCTCCTTGGAAGCCATGATTCTGAAACTGTGACATACTTTGGGTATGTTGCAAGGAGGGACCAGTCCTTGGAGAGGCACATTATGCTTGGGAGCGTGGAGGGACAGCACAAGAGACAAAGACTCTTGATGAGATGGATTTATTTGGTGACGGGGGTGATGGGGGTAAGTGTGTCAGAGACAATAAGGTTGGCTCAGGATAGACAGGGTTCGGACCTGCTGTGCATAAGGGTTGCACCGAGTCACAGGCAACTTGACGGCACATAACAACAAGAGAGTAAAAGACAAAATGTACACCTGAACTCAACTCTTTGCAAGGCCAGACTTAATAGTTGACACAATAGACTCCTTGTGATTATTATCCTGAGGTACTCGCTAAATTTGTATATAAAGTATGTCCTGAGGCCATCCAATCGCTGAAACTACAGATATTTACTAGAAGCCAGTGAGCTTTACAACAAATGTACAAACAACAGAAAGATAAGATGGAAACATTAAAATAAATGGTTGCCCTATTTTTCACAAAAGTAATGTTTCATGTGCTCATTTGTCATCAAGTTTGGCTTGAGCCAAGACATTATAAATTGAAGTTAAAAATACCTTAAAAATATTACACGTGTTGTTTAAATTTGCATTATAGGTAATTCCTACAGATGCTGTCTTTTAGAAAGCCAAGACTAATAAATCACATACTCCCTTCAAGGAATGTTCCCCCCTCTAAATATGTTGTATTTGTATCATTAGGTATTAATTTTATATTAAAAATATTTTTTAAAAATTAAAATAAGCATCAGCTATAATAATTTTAAAACTAGTTATGATTTGAAACTTTAAACTTTGATATCTATAAACTATGATTTGTACATTTATGGGATATATATACACACACAGAAAGAGAGAAAACGAGAGAGAGAAGAGACAGAGACACAGAGAGACCATGTTTTTTTAATAAAGACATACAGCATAAACTATACTAACCTTATGTTGTTGAACTTGGCGTTTTAAGTCTTCAAGGTCAGGTCCAAGGGGCTCTTCCTCCATTTTCCTTGTCCTCTCTTCTGTTTTTGTTAGCCAGTCATTTAACTCTTTCAGCTGTTGATTCTGGAGATCCATCAGGACCTTATGCAAACTAAAAATTTGAAAGGAATATATGATTATCTTTATTTAAGACACCTTAATTTCACTAAAGTTACAGTTAGGTAAAACTGCTGACATTTGTAATTTATAGTAAGTTTACATTTTTTGACAGTTACTAACGTTATATAGAAAGATAATTAGAGTTAGTCTCTGTCTCTCCCTCTCTCATTGCCTTCAAGCCAGAACTGATTTACAGTGTTCCAGTGGGTTTTCAGAAGCTATATATCATTTGTTATGCATCAGAGAGTTGGACAATGACCAAGGAGGATAGAAGAATTGATGCCTTTGAACTGTGGTGCTGGAGAAGAGTATTGAGGGTACCATGGACTGCTAGGAAAACAAACAGATTCATCCTGGATAAGGTTAAATCAGGCGACTCCTCGGAGGCAAGGATTCTGAGGCTTTGTCTAACATACTTTGGATATGTTGTAAGGAGGAACAGGTCCTTGGAGAGAGACATCATGCTTGGGAGGGTGGAGGGCAGGCGCAGGAGGGGAAGGCCCTCTGTGAGTTGGATTGATTCAGTTACTGGGGTAATCAGGATGGGTGTGTCTGAGACGGTGCGATTGGCACAAGACAGAACAGAGTTTAGGGCTGTTGTACATAGGGTCACTATGAGTTGCATGCAACTCGACGGCACATACCAACAACATATATCACATGAGAGAAGACTGCCCATATTTCTGGATGGACTTGTTGGTGCTTTAGAACTGGGCCACTATTAGGTTAACAGTGCAATTTCTTAGGGGCTATATTCTATTTTAAATGTATTATAGTTTACATACTTCAGTTAAAAAAAGTCACAGAGGGAAGTAAACAAAAACGTGTTAATAAGAGCTATCAATGAGAATTGAGCCAGCTAAATATACTGTTGATCATTTGTTCCATTTTCAGATGCTTAGAATGCAACCAAAAAGATCACAACTTAGAACAGGCACACCTCAATCTTTAGGTGCAATTAAGTCCACTACATTCATAGAAATTATATTTTAGAAATTTTTTATTGTGAATTGTGTGAAAGTGTACAAAGAGCTTGGTTTTCATTCATTCAAATACATTTTCCTTCCTACCTCTCCCCTAATCCTTCAATACACTTTTTAACGCTTCTCCTGTTCCAGATAGTTACTTCTCATGTAATTGTCCAATTCTTTCTGATTGAACTTCCCTTCACTTATTCTAGTGCAGTATTAATTCTTGTTGTTATGTGCCCTCAGGTTGCCTGTGACTCAGAGACCCTATGTACAACAACCCTACACCCTACTCTATCCTGTGCCAACTTTATTGTCTCTGACACACCTACTCACATCATCCCAGTCACTGAATCAATTCATCTCATCAAGGGTCATCTTCTCTTGCTCTGTCCTTCCACCCTCCTAAGCACCCTCTCCAAGGACTTGTCCCATCTTACAACATGTCCAAAGTATGTTAGATGAAGCATCAGAAGCCATGCCTCCCTGAAGCAGTCTTGTTTAGCCATCTCTAGGATGAACCTGTTTGTTCTCCTGACAGTCCATGGTATATTCAATACTCTTTTGCAGCACCACAGCTCAAAGGCTTCTATCCTCCCTAGTCATTGTCCAGCTTTCTGATGCATAGTACACAATTGTGAAGACTGTGGCCTGGATCAGGCACACCTTGGTCTCCAGACTGACATAGTTGCTCTTCAGTACTTTGGAGAAGTCTCTGAAAGTAGATTTTTCCAATGTTATTAGTCTTTTTATTTCCTGGCTGCTGGTACCAAGAGTGTTGATCGTGGAGCCAAGCAAACTAAAGTGGTTAACAATCTCAATCTCTTCAACATTTGTCAGGATACTGCCAATCAGCCCAGTGGTGAGAATCTTTGTTTTCCTGATGTTGACCTTCAATCCATATCCTCCTCAGTTTCAACAAGCAGGGTTGTGTCATCTACAGAACACAGATTGTTGATGAATCTTCCACCAATCCTGATGTCACATTTCTGTTAATACAGCCTAGCCTCTCTGATAATCTGTTCTGCATATAGACTGTAAAGGAATTGAGTTAGGACACATCCCTGGCATACACTCTTCTCAATTTTGAATCATTCAGTGTTTCCTTGCTCTGTTCTGACGACTGCTTCCTGGTCCAAGTATAGGTTTTGCATATTTATACATTTATTTGCATGCTTTTCTCCACCCTCCATGTATCCATCTTATACATCTTATATAGCAGTGGTCCTATGCAGTCTTTGTCCTTTGGAGACTGAGATATTTCATGCAGCATAATGTTTTTCAGTCTCATCAATTTATTTCATTGCATGGTTGGGCCCAAGTTTATCTATCCATTTGTTTATTTATAGCACTTGGGCTGCTTCCATCTCTTTACTATTGTGAGTAACACTACAATAAACTTGGGTGCACATACAGCTCTGATTTCTTTGGGGTATATTCCCAGTAGTGTGATAGTTAGGTCAAATTGTATTTCAATTTTTTAAATTTTGAGGAAATGCCAAACTGCCTTCTATAGTGCTTGTATAATTTTCTATACCCTTGAGCAATGTACGAGAGTCCTGATCTCTCTATATACTTGCCAACATTTATTAACAGAACAAATCATTGTCCTGTATTATCCTCATCACAGTATATATGTTTGAGCCCATTGCTGAAGCACTCTCTCAATCAGTCCATCTTATTGAGGGTCCCTCTTTATTGCTATCCTTCAACCAGGCATGATGTCTGAAAATATGTCCAATGCTCTGTAGATGAAGTCTGACCATCCTTGCTTCTAAGAAGCAATCTCATTGTATTTCTTCCAAGATATATAATTCTTTCTAATCCTGGGAGTTATTGGTATATTCAATATTCTTCACTAACACAATAATTCAAATGTGTCAATTCCTTTTTAGTCTGTCTTCCTCCCTTTTCTAGGTTTTCAATGCTTTTGAAGCAACATAAATATCATAGTCTGGGACACATAAATATTCCTCTCATTGACATATTTGGGTTTTAAAGAAATAAAATTCAATCCTTGGAAACGTCAATCTTTTTTCCAGTTAGCTTATTGCTTATTTATTTTTGTGTATAAAATTAAACCTCTACAAATCTTTAAGTCATTCATTCCATGTTGCCATGAAAGTTCCAGGTCCTTCAATGTCTTTCTTTTTCTGAGCTACCCCTGTCCTTAGAAGTACAGCCCTAATGTTCCTTAGGAATAAGGAGGGTGGGTTTTTTATCTCACATGCTCTGCACATGTTATCAGAAGAGGCCAGTTCTAGGAGGAGGATATCATGCTCCATAAAGTAGAATGTAAAAGAACCAAAAATGAGATGTGTTGCCAATAGTGACTATAACAATATGTTCAAGCAAAGAAAATGTTGTGAAGATAGCACAGAACCACATATTGTTCTGTGCACAGGGAATTCTGGTATCTTAGGGTAAGGAATTGTAGTGTCAGCACCAAGGTACAGGGTTTGAATTCATCAGCTGCTCCATGAGAAAAAGACGAACAATCATCTCCCATGAGATTTACTGTCTCTGGCAATCTGCTTCACATGCATAGGAAGCAAGTGCATAGCATTTGGCAAAAGCAAAAACATAGGTGATGGATGTTATTATGATTCTAAACAGTGTGTGTTCGTCTTGAATATGAAGACAAATCACGTGGAAAGGAAGTTAAAATAAAAAGTCCAATTCTCAGTTTGGAGCTAGAGTTTTACATTTCTAACAAGCGCCCAAAGCTATAGATGATGAAGGTTCATGGGCCACACGTTGCAAAATTAGAAGCCATTTTGTTTAATTTTCCATTACTTGCAGTAAATGTGGAGCCTACGTCATATTAGACGCTAATAAACACCTTAAACTCCTTGAAGTTGAATCCTTTAGACTCATATGGATCCACGAATCTATTGAGTCCCATGAGTACATTGTGTTTCCGTGGTTCTAAATTGCACAGAGAGAGACTACCTGTCATGTTCCCAGGGCACCACTGGTGGATTTGAATCACCCCAGAAAAAGCCTTTGGGTTAACAGTGTATAGATTTTTCACATAATTGTACTAAAGATTCAGACCTTTATCCTGAAACCCGTTGTAGGAATATGTCTCTTGCACATGAAGGAAACCAACAAGAAAATACAATCTATTGTACAGATACTGTATTTTTTTTGTTTCCTTCTCTTTATTGTGATTTGAGAAATAGTTGAGAGCTAAATTATTTTCTATTCAAGAATTCACACGTATTTTTAACCCACTCAATTTGCTACACTGTAACCAACTCTTCTCATTTCTTCCCTAAGATTCAAATATTATTCATCTTTCTCCCCCGTTCTTTTCGGTTTTCTGAACTTTATCTTTCAGTAAATACTATCCTTCAGATGTAATATGGTGGTTTAGCTAAGGAATAGTGCCTTTCTGTTATTATTTTCCATCATACGAACCTATGTGTAGTCACCAAGGGGGTGAATGTTGTTCCAGGTTCAAACATTGAGTATGTGGGAACATCTTGAGAGTTTAATTTGTTTTTTTTTATTGGACTAGTAAGCCTCACCATTTTCATCAAGTTTTTATAAATTCTTAATTCATTTCTCACCCACTCCTTTGAGGACCTGCTACTTTGATCCTTCTGAGAGAGGTCAGCAGTGGGTGCTGGGCACCATCGAGTTCATCCAGTCTCAAGGTCATAGAAGTTGAAGGTTGTGTCTTACGGACGGAGTAACTGTTATAATATGGAAGGCCATTTCTCCTCTAACCACAGCTGTACAATTTACTAAAATGATAGAAATGGTCTAGATCTGTACTACCCAATATGAAAATAGCCACTCTAAACATGTTGATATTGCCAGTTCTTGTTGTGTGCCATCATGTCAGAATTAACTCATACCTGACCCTCCCATGGGTTTTCAGAGGCAGTAAATGGCACCTGAGGACATTGCCTATCTTTGTCCTGTAGAGTAGCTGGTAGGCTTGAACTGCCTGCCTTTAATTTGGCCACACAACTCCTTACCACTAAGCCACTATTTGTTTTTATGTGCCGTCGAATTGACTACAACTCATAGAAACCCTCTAAACAAAGGCTCTGAACCTTGACACATCCTAAGCCAACCTCATTATCTCTAACACATCCCACAATAGTGTTACAGTCACTGAGCCAATCCATCTCATCCAGGGTCTTCCTTCTCCTGTAATGACCTACTACCCTTCCGAGCATGATCTCCTTCCCTGTATTAAAAGTAGTTGAAATAAAAACAAAAAAGTTTATTTTTTAAATAAAAAATAGCATATGCTACAGTCTCAATGCCTCTTGGGATTTATTGCATTATAATAAAAACAATGTATTCAATTACAACATGAAAAACTTGTATAACTGGCACAACCCTAATAAAGGAAAAAAGTATTGACTTCATAAATCCTGGAATATAAAAATTAAAAATACTTAGTACCAGAATGTCAAGCATTCTAGGGTAGACAGAGTTTCAGCCCAAATTTTTAAGACTTAATATAAGTAGTTGAAATGCAATTCTTCAATAAATCAAATGAATGAGGCTACAATTAGAGGTGCTTGCTGGATGAGATGGATTGACTCAGTGACTGGGGTTTAGGGGTAGCTGTGTCAGAGACAATAAGGTTACCTCAAGACAGAGCAGGGTCCAGAACTGTTGTACTCAGGGTTGCTATGAGTCACAAGTGACTAAATGGTACATAACAATAAGACTGATGGAATTATGGGTATTTGACCCAAGAGATGATATTTTTTATAAACTCTTACACATGTGAAACTGAGACAGTGAATGAGGAAAACTGAGGAATTATTAATGCCTCTGAATTATGGTGCTGGCAAATATTTAATATGCCATAGTTTGTTGATCAAGTGATTAACAAACAAATACATCTTGGGGAAACGTAGGTTGACTTCTCCATAGAAATGAGGATGTTAAGACTTCACCATTTAGCTCACATGCCGTGGACATATTACCAAGTGGGGGCCAGGCCATGGAAAAAGACATCATGCTTGAGTGAGTGGACAGTCAATGAAAACAAAAGATCCTTAACAAGGAAGACTAACACAATTGCTGCAATAACAGGCTCCAATATAGTATCAATGGTGAGGATGGGGCAGGACGTATTTCTGCAGTATTTCCATCTGTTATACATGGAGTTGTATTAAGTTGCAATTCACTTGCTAGCATCTACCAACATCAGATTAGGGACACAACTAAATAAAAACTACCAGTGGGGGAGCTCTGGTGGCCTAGTGGCAAGAAGCTGCACTGCAATCACGGAGATATGTGGTTCGAATCCAACAGATGCTTTGCTGGAGAAGGAGGGGCCATTTCCTCCTGTACCAGTCAGATCCAATTTGACGGTACACGCACAGAGAAAATAATAAAATTAAAAACAAAACAAAACAAAAACTACCAGTGATGTTCAAATAATATGTTCTACATTCAAAATACACTGCTATGATTTAAGTTGGCAATAAAAACAAAGGTGCCCACTCACTGTCTTAGAGTGCATTCCTACTCATAGTGGCATTAGTACTCCATGATCTCCAGTGTTATAAACAATGACAGAAGTGGACTGTTTCACTTCCCCTGCCCTCAAAAAAACTGATTCATTTGATGCAACCTTTCAATTGGTAAACAAATACCATAACTACTACACCAACCAGGGATAATTCACCTTGCGTGCATTGCCAGGAGGAATCAGAGACCTAGAATTTTTAATGTTCTTTTTACTTTAACATGGATGCCATTTAGTAACCAAAGAAAAGTCACAATGATGAAAATGAAAATTAATTTATTTCCCTCATTCAAATTGTTGGCTTGAAATTAGTAAAAAGGCTTTAATGAGGAGATTATATAGATTTGATTTTCACTCAGCAATTGTTTGCATGCAAATAGATGCTTCCTGAATGCTGGCAAATGCTAAATATGGGGAGCTTTCAGTCCCTTTGTAGGGATTCTCATTTCACTTGCTCTATTAAAAAGTTGATTAATGAAGGTAATGCGTAAGTCCATTTTTTATTCCAGTTCTTACAAAAAAGGGGGAATTAGAATTGATGTTAATAGGGTCCAAATATGTGAGTTCTGCACATTAAACTCACAGAGAGGTTTTCAAACTGTATTTCACCTTTAACACCCTAATAATTCACCCCAGAATGTCTGAAGTAGAGCCTCGGCATTAAAACTTTTTTAAAAACTCTTCCTCAGGGAGCTCTGGTGGCCTAGTGGCAAGAAGCTGCATTGCAATCCCAAAGGAACGTGGTTCAAATCCACCAGATGCTCTCCTGGAGGAGGAGGGGCAATCTCCTCCGGTACCAGTCAGATCCAAATTGATGGTACACAAACAAAAATGATAACATTTAATAAAAAAAGTTTTAAAAAAACACCAAAAAACTCTTCCTCCTCATGATTCTAGAAAATATCTAGGATTTAGGCCTCTGTTCTGCTTTTTTCTGGACTCTCATCATTTTTCAGTTTAGCCCTGGGGTGCTCAGAAGTGCCAAATACTTGAGTTGTCAAGTCAAGGTACTATTGCCAGATGAGGATCTATTTCAACCAGAAGCATGTCAAAAACATGGAAGCAAAAGCTTATTCTATGTAACATATCTATATACAAGAATAGCACTTAGAAAATACATAAATGATGTGGTTCAAATCTACCAGCTGCTCTATAGAAGCAAGATGGGAAATTTCCTCCCATATGATTTAATGCCTCTGAAAATCTGCGGCAGAGTCAGCTATGGGATGGTTTCCATTGGATGGCACATAACAGCAGTAATTCAATAGTACATTTTATAAGTGGAAAAACCAAGTCTTCTATTGGCCCAAAAGCAAGTTATGGTGGGTGAACACATGGGAGATTTTGCTATGAGGCATGACTCAACATCACCATCTACTGCCTGTTTTATCAATTTAGACCTGGCTTTTACTCATCCTTCCTTTTGTTTAAGGCAGAGATTATTAGAATGAGAAAACAGGAGGAGGAGGAGAATGTCATTTGTTGGGAATTTCTAAAGAGATAGTCATTAATATGCAAATCTGCTGTTTTGTTCTCATCCACCTGTAAATTAAGGTTGTCACTACTGAGATAGATGTTCTCAGGTAGAAGTGCACTCCAGTGGTTGTTACTGTTGTTGTTATGTGCCATCAAGTCAGAACTGACTCATAGCTGACCTTCCCTCCCCCCAACCCCTACACACACACACACACACACACCACACCAAGAGTTTTCAGAGGCTGTGAATCATGAGGGAGGTGATTCTCCATCTTTCTCCTGCACAGTAGCTGCTGAATTTGAATGATCTGCATTTGGAGTGGCAGTTAAATGCCTTAACCATTAGTTCACCAGTGCTCAAAAGTAATAGTAGAAACTATAATATACTCTGAAGTCTACATTCCCTCATATATAATGGCAATAACCTTAATGTAAAAGTCAGATATTTTTAATATGTGTAGAGTCTCAGTAAAGAAAGGATTCAGAATATGTAATTTATAAAACAAAAATGAGATAACATTGCTTTCAATAACACAATATTCATAGTTGGTTTTTTAAAAAGCAATGCTTTGAGAAGACAACAGATGTCAGGAGAGGGGGATACAATCAGGTGAGGGACTCACTCCCAGAGCCAACATATTGTGGTGTTTGAGAGTTAGATGTACTAAAAGAAAACTTCCCAGGTATCATGAAGAACAAGGAAATCTACAGTTAAGAACGTCAATGAACACCAAAGAGACTTGACCTCAAAAGAAAGACATCAAGACATATCAGCGTCAAAATCTCTGAAATCAAAGATAAGGATAGAATACTAAAAACAGCATGAGAAAAACAGTCACCTACTCAGAAGAACCAATCATAAGAAATTCTGATATCTCAGAAGAGATTATGTGAGCCAAAAAAAAGGGGGGGACAGCACATACAGAAGGTTGAAAGGTAACAATTTCCAGCAAAGCTGTCCATTAAATATGAAGGAGAAATTAATTAATTAATTTGCCCAAAAAAGCAAAAATTTAAGGAATTTTTGAAAATGAGAGCAACTCTACAAGAAATTCTAAGGGAAGTCTATCATGTAAAACACCAAAGGAAAGTGGATGAATCATAGTAACCAGAAACAACAGAAAAAGGAACACAGCAAAATAGCAATGATAAAGCCTGGCCTGTCAATAATCAATGTGAATGGATTGAATACATCAATTAAGAGAAAAAGAGTAGCAGAACGGATTAAAAAAAATTTCAAAAACCAAAGCAAATCAGTATGTTGCCTATACAAGATATATCTAAGATGCATACATGCACACACACACACACACACACAGAGAGAGAGAGAGAGAGAGAGAGAGAGAGAGAGAGAGAGAGACTAAAGCATAAGAGTGTGGAAAAATATATACAGAGCATTTGGGACCCAGAATAAAACATAATTTGAAAGACTATGCTCTGATAAAATAGACTTCAAGATGAAATTCACCATAAAAGATATGGACTAGAAGCACTCTATAATGATTAAAGGCACATAAATCAAGAAAGCATAACCTTGGTAAACATCTACGCACCAAATAATAGATCTGCAAAATAAAATAATGGTTAACAGACATAAAGAAAGAAATAGCAACACAATGGTGGTAGGGGAATTTAACACACCACTCTGACCAAAAGATAGGTCAATTTAAAAGAAACTTAACCAAGATGCAGAAGATCTAACCTACACAGCCAACTCCAAGATATTCACATGTCCAACAGACACATGAAGAAATGCTCAAAATCACTGGCAACAAGAGAGATGTTCATCAAAACCACAGTGAGATGTCAACTCTCCCCAGTAGCACTGGCAAACTTTAACAGGACAGGAAGCAATAAATGTTGGAGAGGATGCGGCGAGATTGAAAGTCTCACACATTGTTGGTGGAATTGTAAAATGGTACAAACACTCTGGAATCCTGTTTGTCATTTCTTCAAAAAGCTGAACAGAGAAAATCAATTTGACACAGCAATGCTACTGCTAGGAATACACTCCAAGGAAATTAGCACTGAGACACAAATAGAGATTTGTGCACTGCTGTTCATAGCAGCGTTATTCACAATAGCAAGAAACAGGAACAGTCAAAATGTCCATCAACAAAAGAATGGATTGAAAAACTGTGGTACATTTACATGATGGAACGCTATGCGACATTCAGGAACAATGATTTTGTAAAATACTATACAACATGAGAGACGCTATGCTGAGGACAAATACTGTACAAGACCATTATAAAAACAGAAGGATAGGCAAGCTCTGGTGACCTAGTGGCAAGAAGCTGCAACTGCAAGCTCAGAGGTGCACAGTTCAAATCCACCAGATGCTCTGCTGGAGAAGGAGGAACAATCTCCTGTTCCAGTCAGATCTGATTTGATGGTACATGCAAAAAAAAAATACATAAAATGAAATATTAAATTTAAAAACATTAAAAAAAGCACAGAAGGATAAATAGTAAGATGTGTATAAAAGTCCAAAAGGGGGAAAGGAGGGAGGAGGAGGTCTGAGGGTATGGACAGGGGGAGTCCCAGGGTGACAGAGTTTGGTGGGTGGAGGGAGTGGAAGAAGGAATCTGCAAAGATCCAGTGGGGACTTGAAAGGACAGAATGATAGTGGGCATAGATCAATGGTGATTGGATTTATAAAACACAATGTATAGAGAAATGATCATGTGAAACACAATGCAAATGAAGTAATGTGTGAAATACAATGTATATGAATAAAACACAATGTATACTAATTTTGTGTGCAAACCACTATAAAATAAATCTATAACCTTTTAAAAAAGGCATGTTTCAAAACTGCATATAGAAACATAGGTCAAGTCTTCCTGTTCAATGAGAGTAATAAATGAGCCCTAAGAAGTTCATTCATGTTTTTTAACTCTCAAGGTTTTTAGTGTTTATCAAAAGGTCAACAAATGTTTTCTGAGATACAAGATTTTAAGTTCTTAGATCTATATATAAACTATTACCTAAAATGTATAAAGTTTTCACCGTACCCATCACCTTCTCCATTAACATCTTTACCTCCCCAACCCCTTTGACCACTATCTACAAATTCCCATGTTCGAGTGTTTTTTAAGGTAGGCCCTCAACATCTATGAAGATTCAAAATAGAACCTTCCTTCCTGCACCTCTTTGCCTTAATAAGTAGGTATTTTACCTTCTAAGACCTTATTACCATCTACTAGACTGACTTGCAAAGCCTGAGACTTAGTAAGGGTGTTCTGCTTTCATTAAAATAACTTTAAAGCAAATTTTTTTTAAAAAGAACAGGAAGAGGATGTTGAAAGTGAGATTAGTTGTCTCTAAGAACAACTCCTCCTTCACGTAGATCAGAAGGACTAGGTAAATGATTATCAGACATTACAAATCAAAATCTCCACAGCTGAATCCTGATCAAAGGGGATGGAGGGTGATGTAAATACCAAGCATAATTTAAAATTCTTATAGATTCTAGACTTTCAGGACCCATGGAGCATGGATGAACTCCTGAAATTATTGCCCTGAGGTAACTTTTCAATTTTTACCTAAAAAGTATCTCCTGAAGTCTTCTTAAAAAATGAACAAGAAAAAACAAATCTTAAGCACCAGAATGGTCACTTTGATTAGGGAATTTAGAGAATGAAGTGAGCGAGGGTTCAACCAAACTACATAGGAAGGCTCATTGTGTTACGTTTTTAAGAAAGCCAATATCTGCTTAGGGACTTCTAGTTACCTAGTCGGTAAGAAGTGGTGCTGGCAACCCAAAGGAAAACAGTTCAAATCCACCAAGTTCTTAATGGGAGACAAATTGACAAATCATACCTGTGTGATTTAAAGTCTCTGACAATCCACTGGAGGTCAGTTATAAGTGAGTTCTGACTCTACAGTAATGAGAAAGAGTCAACATACACTTATTTTTCTCTATAAGATTATCATTACTCACCAATGAGTAGATTACACTGACATTTTGGTCCAATGAAGTCAAGGAAAGATGGCAAAGGCAGATACATGCTTTTGACTCAAATATACTGAATACATCATAGATTCCCAAACCAACAACTTTCTTGGAAGAAGTATAGTCAGAATTCTCCTTAGAAGCAAGGGTGATGAAATTTTGTCTTACATCCTTTGGGCATGTTAGAGAAAGACATCCTGTTGGAATCCTACAGGGTCAAGTGAAAGAGAACAAGACCTTCAAGAGAAAGATAAGAAGCTATTCCTTGGAAATGGACATCATGCTGGGAAAGGTAGAGGGTCACCAAAAGAGAGGAAGACCCTCAAAGAGATAAAGAGATAGAGTGACTGTGCCAAGTTGTCCAAGTATCTCAGGGATGATAAAGATGGTACAGGATAGGACAGGGTTCAGATTTGCTGTCCATAAAATTGCTATGAGGTGTTCTCAAGTCAACTGAACCTAACAATAATGACTGGAATGATGAGTTTAAGCACTGCAGAGTTGGTAAGAATAGCGACACGACAGGGCAAAGTTTATATCTGTTCTGCAAAGTGTCTCTGAGTTGGTTAACTTGGCAGCACCTACCAATATCAATAAAAACTATTTCCCCACTAAATAAATGTGAGAAGTATGGTGTCTATAAACGACTATGTGAGATTAGGAGGGGGGAGGATCTGACATTGACATTGTTTTCAAATGTCAATCTCTTATCTTCAAAAAGATTTTCATCCTGTGGGATGTTAATGGTATGGTTCCTTAAATTCTACATTCTCTTCAATTACCTTTCTTCAGATTGAGTTTAAATGAGGAGCTCTTCCATTCAATTGACCAAGCAGCTAGCTGTCTTCCGAATTTTTTGACAAACCTTGACAGGGCTTCTAGTGCTACATTCCTTTGGCGAAACACTTCAGTTACAATTTTGTCAATTCCTGTAGCCTTTGTTTTCACCAACGCCTGCAATGAAGATTGGACTTTCCCCTCTTCAACATCATAGGTTCTTGATTATGTTATATCCTAAAATGGCTTAAATTCCACCAACATTTTGTGGGACTCTGTGTAAGTCTTCCACCTTCTTTAGATATATCTGATATCATTCAATATTTTCACCATAGAATCCTCTAGTATTTTCATTAAAGGCCTTAGACTTTATACTTCACTTATATCAATAAGACAAATAACAAATGTCATTTTCCTTTTGGGTTTTCTAACTCCAAGTGTTTGCACTTTTGTTATAATACTTTGCTTTCCCTTCTGAAGTTGCCCTTTGAAGTCATCTGTTCAGCTCTCTTATGTCATCATTTCTTCATTTCCCTATAGATTTTCAATGTTTTAGAGAGAGTTTCTGAGTCATTTCTGATCTCTATTTTGGCCCTTCCTTCCTTCCTTCCTTCCTTCCTTCCTTCCTTCCTTCCTTCCTTCCTTCCTTCCTTCCTTC
>NW_006399766.1:7928623-7930582 GCF_000299155.1 Elephantulus edwardii | reverse complement strand
TTCCTTCCTTCCTTCCTTCCTTCCTTCCTTCCTTCCTTCCTTCCTTCCTTCCTTCCTTCCTTCCTTCTCTCCAAGCTTTCTAATAACTTATTGCTTTGTGTATGAAGTTTTTTATGTCATCCCACAATCTATCTAGTCTTTTGCTCCTAAGTGTGAAATGTAGGCAGTCCATTCTTGAGATGGTTTCTAAATTCAAGCGGGATATATTCAAGGTTTTATTTTTATTTTGGTTCTCATGGACTCAATTTCATTATCTTCAGCTTCAATTTGAACTTGTATATTATTGATAATTTGCTTCACAGCAATGCTCTGGCTTCACTCTGAATGATGTTTTTTTAGATGTATATTATTGTTGTTGTCAACCATCAAGACAGAACTGACCCATAGCTCACCCTCTGGTAGGGTTTTCCTAGGCAGTAAATCAATTAGACCAGAGGAGACTGTAGCCATGTGCCATTGGGAGCGCAGCACAGTTTTTACTACTAGGCTACTATTGTTGTTGTTGTTGTTCTGTCAAGCATCACATTATGCCCACTAGACCAACTGAGCTCGAAGTTGTTGTTTTTGTTAAGTGCTGTTGAGTTGTAGACGACTCATAGCAACCCTATGAATGAAAGACCTGAACACTTGTATAACTTTCTCCAAGTTTTAGAGTTCCCTTACACTGATGTCATTTATGGATTGATTGGTTTGTTTAGGGTTGTTTTATTGTTTATTTTTTAAAAAATTCATTTGCACCCAGGTTTATTGCAGCATTGTTCATAATACCAAAGACTTTAAAACAACCCCAGTGTCCATCAACAAACAAATGCATAGAGAAGCTGTGGTTTATTCACACAATGGAATATTACGCTGCATTGAAATACAAGAAACTCATTAAATATTATACAAAACGGGTGACCCTGGAGGATATTATGCTGAATGAAATATCAGTCACAAAATGACAAATACCGCATAGTGCCACTGTTATAAAACAGAAATGACATTGGGTTTGGGGGAAATCAAGAGGGGATAAATAATATATACTGCCTGCATTGAAACAGATGAGGGCGAGAACTGTTGAAAAGGAATATAGGATTGGGTATTATTTTTATGACAAGATTCCAGAAAAAGAAATGCATAATGAAATGGACTTTGGACTTGGGGGGAGAATATTATAACAAGGAAAGAATTTTTTTTTCAAAGAGAAAAAGAAATTGGGAGGGAGGGATAGGCAGGTAGGAAAATGCGCAACAATGAAAGAATGGGAGAAAAAAATTAAATGGAAAGAATTTGCTGTAATATATATAAAATAATCATTAATAAAAAATCATTTAAAATAGAAAAAATAATTCATTTGCACTGGTATCATTTCTTTCCAGCCATATCAGTGTTTCTTAATCTTCAATATGCTTAAGGATCTTGTTAAATTGCAGGTTCTGATTCTATAGAAGGGCAGACCCAAAATTATCCTGCTAATATTGTTCTTTAAAGGACCTTGATATACAAGGAATTACCACATTGACATTATTGAAAAATAAGGAAAAAAAAATACAAGAGTTTATCCTTCTGTGATAAAAAAAGGGGGGGGGGAATCACATTAGTGATTTGAGTTTACATCTTAAAAATACTCATTTATCATTTTAATGAACATTTACAGAGAATTTGGATTTCCATTCATTCATTGCTACACGTCTCTCCCCGCCCAGTCCTCTCCCCCACCCGCCAGTTCGCTCCTCTCTTTCAAAAGTAAAAGAAAGACTCCCTCCCTGGTACACAATCCCAACGCACCCCTCCCACCACCCCAAGTACATTCCACTATGCAACCTTAATTGTGGACTCTTGTGATAACCATAATACCCTATCATACATCGCTTTTAAATTATTCAGTCCCGTGCTCGCTTCGGCAGCACATATACTAAAATTGGAACCATACAGAGAAGATTAGCATGGCCCCTGCGCAAGGATGACACGCAAATT
>NW_006399766.1:7923394-7926872 GCF_000299155.1 Elephantulus edwardii | reverse complement strand
ATCTTCACTGAGGGCCAGTCATCAACTGTTTAAGTGTTCAATTATCAATAAGCCGAAGTCTGTGGAAGGCCATAATGGCCCTGCTTTAAGTGGTTCGCTACTACCGCAGCTCACCACACTGTCTCTGCCTCTGCTGCCATCTTGGATCTACATTTGCTCTTTCTAAGGCCCATATTTTTTTTTAAAAAAGAAAGAAAAAAAATTATTCAGTCCCTCATCTGTTTCAGTGCAATATACACAATTTATCCAGTTTCTCTCAGTGTTAAGAAAGTCATTTAAAAGACAACCTAAAAAGAAAACTCATGTCATCTCTTCATCCATTCATTCACAGCTTGGCATGGATGCTATGTTCAATCACGCAGTTTGAGAGAAAACCATCAACCTATTTGTCCAGAGTCTCTGCTCTTTCCACTCTCATACAGTTAACAGACACTTGGAAAAAACAAAAAAAGATAATCCAGATTTGTTCGGCATATTTTTCTCTAGTATCCAAGAGTCGATGCTGAATCACAATTCTTTCCCATGGCCTGGCTTGTCTTTTCACCCAGATACTGTTTCTATCTCACCTCCTGCTGCTGCTAACAAGAACACAACTTCATTTTGGCCTCTGTTGCTGACTTGCTTTCATTTTTTACTTCTTACCACCACAAAGGCTTTGGTTTCCCTCTGCATGTCCTAAGTGTAGTTATCAGATAAGTTGATGGAACTCACTGTGCTTATCTCTGTAATTCCTTGTAGAAATGTCAGTAAATCTCTTTTGCTCTCTGCAGGTTTCATTTTTCAATCAAACTAATTAGTTTGTTCATAGAAAAGAAAATCTTGTTGTCCCTATGCCAGCTGCCTTCTTTTGCTGTCACAGTGAGAACTTGTCTTTTCCTATCCTCCTCCTCCTCTTCTGCCATCCAAGGATATTCTGCATCATAAAACCTTGCTCAAAAAATAAAGTCTTGTATCTTACTTTTCTTAAGTTTTCTAGCTCAAGCATGTCAACAGACACACTTGTTTTAATTATGCTATTTTAATTATGGAATCGATGGCACTTCCTTCTCTCATTTAAATCTCATGCACGTTGTTATAGATTTGTAATTAAGAAATATCAGCATGGCGGTGTCAGAGTAGTCTGGCGCTGGCAATGTCTTAATGCTCTTCTGTATTTTATTAGCTTGCATTATTATCATCAATTCATATCCAGGAAGGATATCATGGGGCGATTTAGTTTACGTGGAAGAGCAGCCTGTACTCTCAGACAGTTATTCAGTTTGTAACTTTTCACCCATAGACTCTACTGAAGCATCTGCCTCAGAATAAATTGTCCATAAATATTTGAGGGCTAAATTAAGAACTGAATAATTATCAAAGTGGCCATGGTAACAACTAGACCTGGAAAGAAAAATGCACTCACTTAAGAAGAACATAGTAAGGAAAACACTGTGAAAGATCCAGCATTAAAACAAATGTATATGAACTCTGTAAGCAAATCAACAAAAACCGAAAATTTTATTTAAAAAATGTGATGTTTGTAGAATTGGCAGAAGATAAAGGGTTCAAGATTTTACTCTATGTAAACTGGACTGATATATTGATTTATTTGCATGTGACACCTTGCCAATTTCAGGAAGAGGGGAGCTTAACAGTCAAATTATTATTTTTGTAATAATTTTTTGTTTATAAAAAAAAATTTATAATTTTTATAATAATTTCCCTTAAGACTGGTAGGTGGTCACTGCAATTAGCAAGGTTAAATCTCAAAAATTTTTATTTGCAAATGCAGCTCCGTTCTATTCTTTTACACTGACTGTATTTAAAAAAAAATCAACCAAATAATTTTTAATGTCTTTAGTTCTATCTAATATGCCTGCAGATGTTGCTATCTGTCCTAAATTCAAATCTGAATTACTGCTGTTCTATATAACGTAGACGTGTCCTATAGAATTTCTCAGACTATAATCTTTACAGAACCTTATCACCAGGTCATATTTCCCTCAGAGCCACCGGTGGATTTCACACTCCTTTCGGTTAGCAATTGAGTGCCAAATCACAGCATCACTAGGTTTATTTCTAATATCACAAAGAGAAATCTTAATTCTCATTCCCCATGTCATTCATCATCTTCCTTAAAAGGACTTTGAAGAGGTCCCTAGCCCTTCCATATTTCCCCAAAGCTATACTTCAACAGATCTCCTAATTGCTGGTACCAAGGGTGCTGATTATAGATCAAAGAAAAATGAGATCATTGAAAATGTCTTTTTTTTTTCCCTCTCTCTATCATATTGTAGCCTTTTGGTCCAGTAGTGAGGATATTTGTCTTCTTGATGTTGAGATGCAATTTTGATTGAAGGCTGTTATCTTTGATCTTTTACAGGAAACATTTCAAGTCTTCCACACTTTCAGCAACCAAGATTGTGTAATCTGCATAATGTAGGTTGTTAATGAGTCTTGCTGTGATAGTGATGACACATTCTTCTTCCTTTGAGTCCAGCTTTATAAAGGATTTGCTCAGCATAGAGATTTAATAGACATGGAGAAAGGATACAACCCTGACACACACCTTTCTCAATTTCCAAACCATGCAGTTTTCTGTTGTTTTGTTCAGACAACAGCTTCTTGGTTTCAGTGTAAGTTTTATATATGCACAATTAAGTGATGTCACATTTTCATTATTCTCAGTGTTAGTGATAATTTGTTGTGATCCTCAGAGTCAAACGCGTTTGCTTAGTTAATAAAACACAAATAGACATTCTTCTTATATTCTCTGCTTTCATCCAGGGTAGGTTTGACATCTGTAATGCTTGGGTATGTTGCTGAGAGGTGCTATTCCTTGGAAAAGGACATGATGCTGGGAAGAGTGGAGGGTCAGCAAAGGAGAGGAAGACCCTCAACCAGCTGGATTGACATAGTGACTGTTGCAGTGGGTTCTTGTGTGTAAGGAAGTGTGAGGATGGTCCAGGATAAACAGGATTCAGGTATTTTCTTCATAGTATTGTTATGAGTTGTACTCTACTCAATGCCACCTAACATCAATGATATCCCTTGTGCTATGACCTCTTCTAAACCCAATGTAAACTTCTGGCAGTTCCCTGTCAGTATACTGTTCTAGCCAGTTTTGGATGATCTTCAGCAATCTTTTACTTGCTTGTGATATTAATGATATTTTCCACATTCTGTTGGGTAGCCTTCCTTGGGAACAAGAATATGGATCTCTTTCACTAAGTAGCTGTCTTCAAAAGTTCCTAGCACAGGCTGGTGAGCACCTTTGGGATTGTCCTTTAGTTGGAACATGTCAATTGGCATTGTGTCAATTCTTTGAAACTAATCTTTTGACAATGTCTTTACTGCAGTTTGAACTTCTTTCCTCATTACCATGTGTTCTTGATGATGTCAGTCCAAAGCTAAGGAGTGCCTTACTCAAGCCATCATCTTTCCAATCACCAGCTATGCATTTGAGAGCTGGAAAATGAATGTTGTTGTTGTTGTTGTT
>NW_006399766.1:7910602-7922916 GCF_000299155.1 Elephantulus edwardii | reverse complement strand
AGAGAGACACCCTTGCTCTTCAATACTTTGGAGAGGTCCCTAACAGCAGACTTTCCCATGGCAATATGCCTTTTAATTTCCTGGCTGCTGGTGCCAAGACTGTTGACTGTGGAGCCAAGCAAACTAAATCAATGACTAAGGATGACAAATCCATGCCTTTGCACTGTGGTGAATGAGAAGAATTTTCAATATCCTATGGACAACTTAAGAACCAAACAGGTATGTCTTGGAGAAAGGAAAACCAGAATGCTCTTTGGAAGCAAAGATGACAAAGCTTCATCTCATATACTTTAGGCATGTTGCTAGGAGTGGCTACGGCTTGGAAAGAGACTCCATGCTTGGTCAGTGAAAGAGAGAAAAACCCTCAAAGAGATGGCTTGATGTAGTAACTGCAGCAATGAACTAAAATGTTTCAGAGATGATAAGGATGGCACAGGACAGGAAAAGGTTCAGATCTACTGTTCACAGTGTCACTCTGAATCATACTTGACTCAAAGTCACTTACAAATCACAATATGTTATTCAACCCATGCTCAAGCAGGCATGATGACCTCTGAAGGGTCAATTGGCACCCTTTCTTTGTGAAAGCATTGGAGGTGTGAATTAATATAATCTTTAAAATTTTTTTTATTAGTTCTTTAGTGAAAACCTACTGGAGGGTCAGCTGTGAGTCAGTTCTGACACAAAGGCATACAGTAACAGCAGTTCTTTATTGGTGTTCTGGGTGTGGAACCCATATAGTGTGTCGCACTACTAACTAAAAGTCCTCATGTCTGTAGTGGTCAGAATCCACCAGTGTCTCCTGGGAAGAAAGACGGATAGTTTCCTCTGAAGATTTACAGCCTTAGAAACCCAGTGGAGTTTCTCAACAGAGAAACTCAATGGCAGTGAACTGAGTCTGAGCTATTTCCCAGGCCTCCTTACTCCAACGTATTCATGTATTTGGAAGTAAAAGATACTATGTCAGAAAGAAAGCTAACCGTCACAATAACCATGATGAGAGAAATTGACAGATTGTATATTATTTAATTCATTAACTAAAATCTGGAATATTTGTTAAATACAGACAACAAACTCTTTTGATAATGAGTTTGTGTTTCCTCTCCCCTCCAAAAGCTGAACAAATCACTTCCAGCATAGTTTACGTAACCATTTCTATCATTTAGCACTTAATACATTTTAAGCATGACACACACATAGTCAATAAAAATGGCAGAGAAGAGGCAGTGTTATTTACAAATCCCCATAAGCTTTTTGTCATTGAATCTACTTTGATTCATAGTCAGGAGAAGACTACCCCTCTTTCTCCAGAGGAACCAATGGTGGCTTAGAACTGTCTGCCTTCGGCTCAAAAGCACAACTTTTTTACCTAGTAGGCCACTGGTGCTCACATAAAGGAGTGGAAAAACAACTTGATCTATTTCCCTTGTTATTTACAGCCGCAGAACCCAAAGGAGGATCAGCTATGAGTCAGTCTCAACTCAATGGCATTGAAGTTTTTTGAGATGGCATGTGTAGAGTTTGGACTAGTCAAATCATTATGATTATTGTAAATCTCACCCCAGGAGTTATAATATGATCATGATGCTCTCTCAGCAAGTAAAAGATGTCAATGTGCACTGACAAGTATTTGCTGCTATGAAATACAGAATATTCAATTAAAGACAGTTATTTGTTAAGAGTTTATCTCATATATCCTTCCTTATTTTTTTATATTCTAGATATATTCTTATTCTTTTTGAAGATGTAAAAAGTATGTTCTCCCTTCCATATTATTACACTATAATTTAGTACTGGAATAGTAAGCATCTCTGCATATCTAATGAGCTTCTGTGGTCCTATTTTAAAGTATTTTTAATCTTCATAAATAACAGCTAAGTAAACGTAAGGCTCTTTGGACAATTTCTTTGGTTTAATGTATTCAAATCCACATTTGGCACTCCATTCCTGTTCATTTAAAAAATAAATCTTATCTCATAGGCTCTCCATGAATACACACACCACCTAACACTATAAATCAAAGCAACACATACTGAATGATGAGATCAACCTGTTAGTTTCAAAAGATACCTGCCATTCTCAGAAATGTCTTAATTTTTTTAAAATTAAGTCAATAAACAGCCTTTTTTTATTAATTTCAATGAACATCTACAGAGATTTTGGATTCATTCATTCATTTAAACAGCCTATTCTTAAAATGAGTCCTAGCCATGCAATGTAACAGTTTGCTTGAATCAGGATTTCTAAACACAGATGAAGATTATTTCATTTTTCTCCCCGCCCCCGAGCATTTTCATAAACAAATGAAAAGAAATCTTAACTATTTTCAAGAGGTTTTCCTCCAAAAGAGTAATTCTTCATCAAGTGCAACTAATAGATAATTTTACAAAAATTGTTTACTGGGCATGCGTCCATGTCGTCCACATTCACAGTTTACTTGGCATAGAAAATGAAGAGAATATAAACTATGGCCAAAAATTTGGCAACTCTGACTTCATTGTTCTGTAGATAATGGCATGACTATCCTACATCCCGACTCCAATTACAAAAGTGATAACAAAAATGAGAGTTTTGACAGTCCAATTTCAATGTCACTTTAAGAAGCACTTCACAACTTAAATCCAAAGAGAGAAAGAGAGTTCTGGAATAACCCTGCAGTCACATCAAAATGGTAGCAGTATTCCAATAACTGCAATTTGTCTTAATTAAAAACAAATAAAGACTTACTTGCTTTGTTTTTCCATGCTAGCTACCCGGAGGCATTCCCAACGAGAATTTAAGAGATTCATTTGTTCTTGTACTTCAGTTTCTTCGTCTTCTGATAATTTCCCTGCTCCAATCAGTTGACTTCCCAATTGGAGAACATTACCAACCCGTCCCTGATGAGATGTCAAATCCATCATGTACCCCTGACAGGAAAAGAAGTTAACAATAGTAATTAATACTTTAGAGAAATCTTTATGGCTTTTTCATTTGAAAAATTGTACACAGTCAAAATAAATTCCCAGTCAAACATTTTCATTTTATTGCAAGAAATCTATTAGAGTTTTTAATACAAATCAAGCAAAGTGAGACACAAATGAGTTCACTAGAGACATGCTTGATTTGTGACAGTCCAATACCTTTCAACAGAACTTTCTGACTACAAGAGACTAGAAATAAAGGTGGGGCAATCAAAGAGAATTGACTCAACATGGGCTGCCAAAAGAATAATCAAAAGAGCTTTGAAAGGGATACAACCAGAATTACTCTTTAGAGGCAATGCAGGTGAAACCTCATCTCACAAACTTTGGGGATGTTGTCAGGAGGGACCGGACCTTGGAAAAAAGACATCATATTAGGAATGACGGAAAATCAAAGAAAGAGAAGATAACCCTAAATGAAATGGAATGCCACAATAACAGCAACAAGGGGACTGAGACAAGACAGAAATTGTGATAGTGACACAGGATAGGGTTGGGTTAGGCTGAGATCTATTGTTTTTCATAGAGTCCCTATGAGTCATGATCAACTCAAAGACACCTGACAATAACAACTTCAGAAAATCAGCAAGTAACAACTCTATGGATCAGAGAGTTCAGATCCACAACCTATCATGTGGGTGCTCCACGACAAGTCAGAGTTATGTTCATTTGCACAAGAGTCAGTGCTACAACACTGTCATAGGGGACTTTTATGGAAGCATACCCTGAGTTAAGGAAGTCTGTGTAAGTGACTTTCCATGGGAGACTTCCTATGGAGGACAGTAAGGGAGAAAGAGGAGCAGGAAACAGGACTGGGCAAGGAGAAGCAGCTAGGCAAAGACGTAATCTCAATGCAAGTCTCTCAGAAAGAGTTTTTACAATGATAATACATGGGCACTCTGGAACATAAATTCTGCCTTGGCATTGTTTTAACATGAGAGATGGGAATTAACCTTGCACCCTATTCCTGCCACAAGTTATTCGCAAAACAAACTTTGTACATCTTCAAGGATTTCCTCTAAGAGACAACTGCAGAAGCTGGCTGCTAGAATTCTAAGGACATCTGATGAACTTTCATTGCTTTCTATTTCAAAATGACAATTATATTACAATCAACACCCATGACAGCGGTAGTCCAGAAATCAAAAGATATGTTACACTGAGAAAGCCTGCTGTCAAGGACCTCCTCGAGGTGCTAAAGAGCAAGGGTATCAATTTAAAGACTAAGGTGTACCTGGCCCAAGCAGTCAATTGCTTTCTATGCATCTGAATGTTAGTCAATGAATGAGGAAGATTGAAGAAGAATCAATGTCTCTGAATTTTACTGTTGATAAAGAGCATTGCAAGTATACCATGGACTGTCAAAAGAACAAAGAAATTCACCTTGGAAGAACCAGCACCAGGGTGCACTTTAGGGGCAAATTGATGAGACGTCATATTACATACTTTGGGCACGTTGTTAGGAAGGCGAGTTCTGGAGAAAGAAACATCATTCTGGGAATGGTGGAGGGTTAGTACAAGAGAGGGAAGACCTTCAGTGAGCTGGATTGAGAATGACTGCAACAATGGGTTCACACAAAGCATGTCTGAGCTTGTGAGGATGGCGCAGAATAGGGCAAGGAGTCAACCTGCTCAATCCGTAGTTCATAGGCTCTCTAGGAGTCATAGTAAGCACGACGGCTTCTAACAGCAGCGACAACAAGACAGAAACCAAAGCCTGTTGCCATCAAGTCAATCCAAGGTTGATGGTTTGAATTCACTCAGGGGCAACTTTCCGGGGAGGGAGGAAAGGCCCGGTCATCAACTTCCAAAAGGTCATTATTCTTGAAGATCCTATGGAGGTCAGTTCTATTCGACATGCATGGAGTTGCCATTAGAAGAGTGTAAGGAACTTAGGTAAAAATTGAGACCCAAAATTTGACTGGTGGTTATGCTAAAGCACATGCTCCATATCCCAACGCAGTGCTCGGTTTTACCTCATGAGTGTGAAATTGTTCCTTTACTTCTTCTACATCACTGGAAACCTCTCCCTGGGCTCGCAGAGCATCCTCGGCAGAAAGGAGCCACGAGAGCACTTCCTCCAAAGCTGTTTGGTAAGTGTCCAGGTTGACTTCACTCCCCACCAGTGAGCGGCCAAATGGCTTGTCTTCAGGAGCTTCCAAATGCTGAACAATAAAATAAACTGGGTGTTAGCCAATTAGGATCTCGGCAAACCGTTCCAGTACATTAAATGATAGATCGGATAACATATTTAAAATGCTAGAAATGGCCCCTTGCATTATTGGAGACATGGACAGCAGACACACACAGAGGAGAGGCTGCATTTAACATCCTCACAAATACACGCTCACATTCTCAAAAGGCAAATGAAATCCCCACCAAATGACTATCTCATGAAAGCTCTTTCGGATTACTATAAAGAGTGAGTTATTACAGCATCTCATCACGTTGCATTTTCAATGCTATGATATTTCATCCATGGGCAATTATTTTTCAGTTGCAATTTTCCATCCTTTACATATACATTAGTGTTATTCTTTTTAGGCACTTTTGCAATGGTGTGAAAGGAAAAAATATTTTTACAAAGGAAATACTCTTCCTGAGAGATACTAGATAGTGAACAAGGTCAGAAAGTTAATAGAATACATTTGTCACTATGAAAGTAAGTGCTGAGGTGAGGGGTTATTAAGTTTGAAAAAAAAATATATATATATATAGATAGATAGAGAGAGAGAGAGAGAACACAAATATGGAATTTCTATCTGAATAATTATTTGTATGAGTTTGTTATGTATTTCCAAAAGAATATGTTGAGTGAAGTCCCCAGGTTAATATGCAAAGAGTTAATATGCTCTGCATTTGACTGAAAGGTTGGAAGTGTGAGTTCACCCAGAGACACCCTGACACCTTGGAGGTAAGGCCTGGTGATTTACTTTTTTTTTTTTAAATAAGCCGTGAAACCTCTGGAAACTCTATGCCATAGAATTTTACTCTGAAAGCCATGGCCTTATCATCATTTATATTGGCCTGACAATAATTGATTATGGTTTAAGTTGCAAGATACTATCTGAAGATAAGTAAAAGATACTATAACTGCTAAAATTCATTAAATATCATACAGACATTAAGATTCTTAACGGCTGTCTTAAAATTTCTTCTGAGATATTAAAGCCTAGAATATTAATTAGAATATGAAAATTAATAAACTATAATTATAGAAAAAAAAAAGATCCAAAGTGTCCATAATTTTAAAACAGGATTCAAGTCACCTATGAAGCAATTGCTTAAATGGACAACAAAATATGTCCTGTCATCTTGAAACTATTATTCATATTAAAGGTATATTAAAGCAAACAAGGGCTTTTAGAGGAAAAAGTGTCAGACACAGTAAGATTGGCGCAGGATAGAGGAGGGTTTAGGGTTGCCGTACATAGGGTCACTATGAATCGCTGGTGACTCGACAGCACATAACAACAACTGTTGAGTTAGAATTGTCTCATATCTGACCTTCTAGCAGGTCTTCAGAGGCTGTATCATTACACAGGAGGAGAGTGCCCAGCTTTCTCAGAATCACATCTTTGAGTCTTCATTTTTCCTTTGAACTTGGGTTTTGTAATTGCACTTCAAAGGGGCAATGGGGTATGCACATGAGAAAGTAAATGAGTACATTTGTTTCTACTCCATAAGTGGTTCTGGTGTCCCAGAAGAGAACCCTGGAATACCCACAATGCAAGAGTGCTTAGAGAGACTCAAAGGCTGGACAAGATTGCACACCTACAACTGAGCAAGGCACGTTTGTTTGAACCAAAACTTGCTTCTAATACAAAAAGGGCAGTTGACAAAAACAAAGGCAATCAAGGAATATAACTACAT
The DNA here is from genome assembly GCF_000299155.1 of Elephantulus edwardii. Classification (NCBI taxonomy): domain Eukaryota; kingdom Metazoa; phylum Chordata; class Mammalia; order Macroscelidea; family Macroscelididae; genus Elephantulus; species Elephantulus edwardii. The sequence continues at coordinate 7,916,080 of NW_006399766.1, read as the reverse complement.
CCTTTCTTACTCTTACTACTTTCCTATATTGTTGTGTGCCCAAAATCTTAGAACAATGTGAATTATTGATATCAGCCCTCTGTGAAACAGGAAAATTGATATGGTTCCTATTAAATAGCTCACTAAAACCTATTGAGAATCTTGAATTCAAACAATCGCCAAATGATAAACTATAAACACAATTAGCCATGTAACAAAACACTATGCTTTATCCTATGCTGAAATATGAGTAAGAAAAAACTTTATGATTTACTTTCTTTGGGACTTTTGAAAAATTTATATTGGTTTGCATATAAAATTCATATACACTGTGTTTCACAAATTCCTTCATTCATATTGTTTCATACTATCATCCCATACACTGTATATTATAAAATTAATCACCTTTGATCTATGCCCACTATTACCAAGTTGTCTTAGGTCTTTACTGGATCTTTCCAAATTCTTTCACCTCTTCCCATCAGACTCTACAATCTAGTAATTTCCTTCTCTCCCTTAGTACCCATGCCCCCAACCTGTTCCCATTTTGAACTTTTGTACTCATCTTACCAATGATCCTTGATTTACTTATATTTTTATACATTTACGTTTTTATGGAAAATTATAAAATGTGAATTAGTAAAACTAATAAATGTATATATGTATTTATATTTATCAATATAGTGATACCCAAAATTCTCAACGAGGTCGTAAATTTTTCTTACCGAAAACATTCTATTTCAAATTTTAAGTCACAATGCATCATTGATTCATGAATTCCTTTCAGTTAACCATACACAGAAATTCTTATAAATTGAATGGAATAAATAGTACTGATCTGTGTCACTTAAAATAAGAATTAGGGTTAAGTAGTTTTGGTAAAATTGCCAGACTTGGTTATTTACCATTTGAATACGTGGATCACAACAAATTGTGGCCAACTTTGAAAAGAATGAGAATCTTGAAACACCTGATCGTACTCCTCCCGTGAAACCTGTACTTGAATCAGGAGGCAGTCGTCAAAAGAGAGCAAGGAAAGTGCATGGTTCAAAAATAAGGAGTGCATCAGGGATATGTTATCTCTATACCTTTTCAGATCATCTGGGAGGCTGGACTTTATGACGAGGAATGTGGCATCAGGACTAGGGGAAGACTCATCAGCAATCTGCATTATGCAGATAACACAACCCTGCTTGCTGAAACTGAGGAGGACCTGAAGCATTTCCTGCAGAAGGTCATGGACCATAGTCTTCAATAAGGGTTGAAGCTCAACATCAAGACAAAGATTCTCCCTACTGGTGCAATTGACAGCACTATGATAGATGGAGAGGAGATTGAGGTTGTTAACAATTACAGCTTGCTTGGTTCCACAATCAGCACTCTTGGCATCAGCAGTTGGGAAATCAAAAGGCAAGTTGCACTAGGAAAATCTGCTGTTAGGGACCTCTCCAGAGTGCTGAGGAGCAAGAATGTCAGTCCAAACTGAAGTGTGCCTTATCTAGGCGATGGTCTTCACAAATACTTGTTATGGACAATGATCATCGATGACAGAAGAAAAATTGATGCCTTTGAGTTGTGCTGCTAGACAAGAGTATTGGACATATCGTAGACTGCCAAGAGAGCTAACAGATCTGTCCTAAAGAGGGTGAAGGCAAGTTTCTCCTTGGAGGCAAGGATTTTGATGCTCCATCTCAAATACTAGGCCATATAGCCAGTAGGAATCACTCTTTGGAGAAGGATATTATGCTTGGAAGGATTGAGGGACAGTGTAGGATAGGAAGACCCCAGCTGAGATACATTGACACAGTAACCGGGGTAATAAAGGTAGGTGGGTCAAAGACAGTGAGACTGACTCAGAATAGAGTCATAGTCAACTTGACAATACATACCAACAACAACAAACGCATATCTACATATGTTTACCTAGTCAATATATAACTTTGACTGGATTTTCTGTTGTTGCTATTATTTTTTTTTCTTCTGAACGTGCTGAAACAAGATTGGTTGGGCAAGGTTCTATAGTTATTAAAAACAGTTATTAAAAAGTTATTCATAGGGGAGCTCTGGTGGCTTAGTGGCAAGAAGCTACACTGCAATCCCAGAGGTACGCAGTTCAAATCCACCAGATGCTCTGCCAGAGAAGGACAGGCAATCTCCTCCTGTACCAGTCAGATCTGATTTGATGATACACACACACACACACACACAAGATTATTTTAAAAAATTTAGAAAAGCTATTCATAAAATAAGACACGTGTGTGCAACAATGAATGAATGGAAACCCTAAGTCTCTGTAAACTTTCATTAAAACAAAAAAGAAAGACACTTGTGTAAATTCACTGCTTGCAACAGACCCTCAGAAGAAAATAGATTTTATTTAACAGAGTTGGGAAACAAAGAAAGATATATGAAGTTTTGCACTTGGCTTTATCACTTGAAAATATGTTTGCGTTGCCAGAGAGTTTCACATACCACCAGAGTATGTGGCCGATTCCTCCTTTCCTGTGAAATTTGATCCTCACTTTACAAAGAAGACAATTTGATGTAACAAAGGCAGTCATCAGTCTTATCTGGAGCATAGAGGCCAGTGTTTTGAACCGGAACTATTCTTTCCCCTACTTTCCAATGTCATTCTAATTTCTATCTTTATCACAGTAGTTTAGGCTCTTCTGCCAATAATGATTCCATAGAGAAGCTTACCCGTGAATGGAGGAAACTAATTTGTTCACTTAGAAAGGGAGAACCCTAAAAAGGATTCAACAAAATCAGCAGAACCTCAGAAGCTTAATTACTGCTTTGTGTGTGTGTGAGGAGATATCCTGTTATGTCACATATGTTCCTTCAAGATATTGCTAATAATGCATAAAGATGGAGGAGTAGGACGGACAAAGAAAACAATGGAAATCAAAAGACGACCTGTGTGAGCCCTGCTTATCCAGGGCAAACGTCTGGAAATTTCTTTCCAGTAAAGATTTCTAGTAATAGAAACTGTCATCATAAAGCATAGAGCAATAGCCTTGACACCAGGCTGTACATAAATATTTTTAAAAGCCCAGTTTACTATCTGCCTTGGGTATGTTATCTCTGGTAAGATATTTTTCCTTACCCAGGTCCCAGTTTCCTCATCTGTAAAACAAGGAAGATAAAATGCTATCTCCACTGGATTGTTGGAAAGATTATATGAGACAATGCATATAAAATGCTAAGCACATACTAATTTTCAAGAAATGCTCTGTAATGCCTGCATTTGGGGACCAATGTGCATTGAAATGGCAAATGGCTTTTACGAGGAAACAGAGTTGAATGAGCTGTGTGTGTATTTTTAGAAACAGAATTCTGGCCATTCCAACTGAGATAAGTCATCACTTGGCTACATACAGGTAGTGAAACTAGCAATCCAGCAAACCACAAAGCTCTCAGAAAAATAGCTGGGACATTTCCGCAGGGCACAATCTATCACCGCACAGGTTTATAATGCCGAGGAAGCCGATCTACTTTGACAAAGGTCCCCAAATTCCACTTTAAAATGGGATACAAGCTTTAACCTGGGTAAAAGGAAAACAGACTAAAAACAGTTTTATTATGCTCAAATGTATAAATGCTTCCAGAACATTTGAAATTTTTATTATTCTTGGTTCCTCCAAAATGTGTCATCCTTCTCTTTTATGGTTGAAGCCAGTGCATGGATGGTGAAATTTTTGGTGTATTCTATAATCTTTTTATCCCTCAGTGAAAGCTTATTTCAGAACGAAAGGATTACAGAAGGATAACCAAGTGGTCCTTTTACTAAATAACAGAACAGTAGTTCAGGGGAACCAGGATTAGCGTCGAGAAATACTCTTGCTGCATTTCTGCTCTGTCTCCTCACAGATATAACATGTACACCCAGGTATTATTCAAAAGTATGAGAAATGATTACTGAAGTGATTTGTGAGAAATTAATCCATCATGTAACAGTTTACCTGACATCCAATCTAATGATGCCATTAAATAGGTGATGTTTAATACCGCTTGTGCCTGAAATTCAGCTCAAAGTCAAGCCCTAATGAGATTTTAAGGGAAAATTACAGACTGGTGTTAAAGCAATATTCAAATCACCACCAGCACCACCACTACAACCACACATGGAACAGCAATAACAAGCGCTGTCATTATTTATTGGGCATTTAGTGTCAGTCAATTTGCTAAACACTTAACATGCAATGCATTGTTTTTCACACCGGGTCAGGATGTCAGAGAATAGCAGGGCAAGGAAATGGGAGTTGAAAACGAAAGTAACTTGTCAAAGATCCCACAGAGGGTAATTGTTTGTTCTCAGATTTGAAATCAGGTGACTAATTTCCATAGCCCACAGCTTGGGGCGGGGTGGAGTGGGGGGGAGCTGGTAAATCTCTTTTAATAAAGGCAATGGAAATTTCCAAAGCAGTTACAGATACACAGATAGACAAGGAAAACAAACAGATCTAGACAACTGCAAAGGACTATCATGAGCACATGTAAGTGTAGCAAATGGAAGTCTACACTTATATTAGCATATGCTGTAAATATGTCCGTGTATATAGCAGGGCCAATAGGGTCAAAGCTATGGAAACAACTTTGTCATAAGCAAAAATCCTGAAGGAATGAGTTGTTTGTACTGGGTTCCTTGGGACCAGTCTTTGGGACACCAACACAGGAACGAAGACAATGCTCCACATCCTGCTTTGACCAAACTGGTGCCTTTAAAGATTGCAAGCAAATACTACATAACAAAGGAGAGACTAGAGAGTATCATGCTGAGTGAAATAACTCAGTCATAAAGGACAAATACCGTGTAAGACCACTATTGTAAAAATAAGGGGATAACGGAACAAGTTATGTATAAATATTCAAAGGGGTAACAAGAGAAGGGGATATAATAATGAGTACAAGGTGAAATCATTAATTAGGGTAGCAGAGGTCACTGCGCAGGGGATGTATTAAAGAATAGGAAATATTCCATGAGGATTTGAAGAGGGGATATTGAGCATAGATCAACGTCAATTTGTTACATAAAATACAATGAATATGAATGATTGTATAAAGCACAATATATATGAATGCTTCTAAGCAACCCAATTTAAAAAAATGCAAAAATAGTAGACATCTAAATTGCAACTATCAGTTTCTTTTTCCCGAATACAAAATGGGAATTAAAGTAAAGATGCACTGAAAGAATTGGTCCAAAGAACCAATGGATCATGGGACTCTCAGCCTCCATGACACTGAGGTCAGATGAACTAGATGGTGCCCAGCTATCGGCACTGTGCACTTTCAAACACAGGTGAAAAACCATTTTAAAAAGGCCAGGATCACCAGCTCAATAGAGAGTAGTGGAATTCCCAAGATTATGATACTTCTTGTTGTTGTTATATGCTGGCGAGTCACTTGCGACTCATAACGACAAGAGCCCTAAACCCTGCTCTATCCTGTGCCAACCTCACTGTTTCTGACACACCTACTTCCATTAACCCAATCACT
>NW_006399766.1:7874220-7909652 GCF_000299155.1 Elephantulus edwardii | reverse complement strand
GATCAAGTGTTCTGGGATTCCCATTCTTCTCAGAGTCAGCCACAGTTTGTTATGATCCACAGTCAAGCACCTTTGCATAATCAATGAAACACAGACAGTTGTCTGGGACTCTCTGTTATGGCACTTAGTTATCCTTAAAATTTGGCGGGAACCTCACTCCTGTGAGTGACTGAACATTCACACTTTGGGTTGAATAGACCTATAAGGTGACCAAAAATCCCATAGAGCAGTACAATTCTTAGAATAACCAATCATTTAGGGTAAAAAAAAAAGGCAGCATTTGCCAAGAGTAAATGCCTCTGGAAACTCTATGAACTTTAATAAACGTCGATAGGTGTAGAGGAGCTTCAGGCCTTGTGTTCATAGGGTTGCAATGAGTTGTGTTCAACTCAAAGGCAATCAATAAGAACAACAATAAAGCCCTAAAGCAGGATATATAGGATAGAAAGATAATGAAAATGAGAATTACAAAGAAGTGGGGAAAGTGCCATTCCAATGTTAGTATTGTAATTAATGTCATAAAACATGTGTAATTTATTGAATGGAAAACCAATTTGGTTGGTAAACATTCAAATTACAATTCTTTTTTTTTTTTTTAAGTCTTTAGCTTCAACTTGACTTGCATATATGTACTTGAGGATCTTTTCTGTACCTGGCTACTGCCCTTGTTGTAAGAGATGACATTGAACCTCTCTGTCTTATTTTTTCAAAAAATACAGCTGGTTTCATTCCTTTATATTCCACCCAGTGAAATCAATGTACATAGTTATCTTTCAATAAGTATTTGCAGGGGGAGCTCTGGTGGCCTAGTGGCAAGAAGGTGCATTGCAATCCCAGAGGTACACAGCTCAAATCCACCAGATGCTCTCTGCCGGAGAAGGAGGAGCAATATCCTCCGGTACCAGTCAGATCCGATTTGATGGTACATGCATACAAAATAATAAAAAGAAAACTTAAAAAAATAAGTATTTGCAATAAGTCACTCATTCTGCAAAATTCTCTCATACAATCTTCAGCATCATTTCCATCTCCAGGGCCCTATTTTCTAACTACTGATCATGTTCTTCCTTCTTCATTTCCATGTTTGACATTCCAATCACTAGCAATTGTTAGTGCATTAAAATTGCCTTGACTCTAGAGGTTGGGGAAAATCTTCAACGTCCTTAACTTTTGCACTTTGTAACTTTGAATAATAATTTCTTTTAACTAATTCTTTTGTAATTTTGAATAATAATTTCTATTAACTAATTATCCTTGTTTTTTTTATCTTTTTAAAAAAATTTTTATTTTATTTGTGTGCGTGCGCCTCTGGGATTGTAGTTGCAGCTCCTTGCCACTAGACCACCAGAGCTCCCCTTATCCTTGTTTTTTTATACTGAACTTCAATCCATATTGAAGGCTGCAGTCTTTGAGCTTCTGCACAGCGAGCACTTCAGGTTCTTCTCAGGTTCAGCAAGCAGAATTGTGTCATCTGCGTAATGGAGATTGTTGATGAGTCTACCTCCAATCCTGAGGCCACATTTCTCCTCATAGAGCCCAGCCTCCCGGATAATCTGTTCTGCATACAGTTTGAAAAGGTATGGAAATAGGACACATCCTTGGCATACACCCTTCGCTATTTTGAACCATGCAGTGTTTCCTTGCTCTGTTCTGATGACTGCCTTCTGGTCCAAATATAGGTTTCATATAAGCACAATCAAGTATTCTGGGATCCCCATTTTTCTCAGAATCATACACAGTTTTCTGTGGTCCACACAGCCAAATGCCTGAAACACGGATAGACATTCCTTTGGTACTCTTGGCTATGAGCCAAGCTCCATCTAACAGTAGCTGCAATATCCCTAGTACCATGGTGTCTTCTAAACCCAGTCTGCACTTCTGGAAGTTCTCTGTTGATCCAGTGCTTGCTGGTCCAGTCGGTTTTGGATAATCTTCAGCAGAATCTTCCTTGCATGTGATATTAATGATATTGTTCGATACTTCCTGCACTCTGTCGGATCAGCTTTCTTTGGAATGGAAAGATCAATATCAAGAAAACAAAGATTCTCATCACTGGGCTGATTAACAGCATGATGATAGAGATTGTTAACAGTTTTCATTTTCTTGGCTTCACAGCCGACACTCTTGGTACCAGCAGCCAGGAAATTTAAAGACATATTGCATTGGAAAAGTCTGCTGTTAGGGACCTCTCCAAAGTACTGAAGAGCAACGATGTCAGTCTGAAGACTAAGGTGCGCCTGATACAGGCCATGATCTTTGAAATGACTTACTATGCATCAGGGAGCTGGAAAATGACTAGAGATGATAGAAGGAGAATTGAGGCCTTTGAGCTGTGGTGCTAGAGAAGAGTATTAAATATACCATGGACTGCTAGGAGAACAAACAAGTTTGTCCTAGAGATGGTGAGATCAGGCTGCTCCTTGCAGGCAAGGATTCTGAAGCTTCAAAGAGGGATCAGTTCTTAGAGAAGGGATGTCATGCTTGGGATAGTGGAAGGACAGCACAAGAGAGGAAGGCCCTCGATGAGATGGATTGATTCAGTGTCTGGGGTAATGGGTGTAGGTGTGTCAGAGGCAATGATTGGCATAGGATAAAGCAGGGTTTAGGGCTGTTGTACATAGGGTTGATGGCATATAACAACAACATCCTTGTAAGTGTATGGATATTTTCCTATCAGTGACAGTTTTGTACTGTAAGATCCATCTTGAAATGTTCTTTTTTCAATTTAATCATTCCTGGGATAGTAAATCATATGATTGTTCAATTTCAACTCATCAAGCTCAGTCTATTTCAGCTTAGACAAATTTGTCAGACATATATCTTTATGTGGCCTGTGTCATTTTTAGAACTTCTGTTTCTCTTGGTCTCATGCTTCAAACCATCCAGCTGTCTCTTCAAATTTTTAGTTAAGGCCCATCAACAAATGTCGGAAAGCTATTCTTCATGACCATCATTGAGGCCCATGTTATTTTAACGTAGATGCCCTGGTGATGTGGTGAGTTAGGTGTTGTGCTGCTAACTGAAAGGTTCATTGTTTGAATCAACCAGGTGGCAGAAGGCTTCGTTCTTCCATTTTATTTTGTTTTTACTTTGAGAAAACAGTTCTCTTCAACTGTGTGTTTGAGTCTGAGAAACTCATCTTCAAGTGCCACATCAGATAAGTTTCTGCCACAACTCAGAGGAGGTTTTGAAGGGGCAATATCTTCGAAAATATATTTATAGGTCCTTCTTAGGCTATCTTAGTCCAGAGGGTCCACTGCCACTTGACCACCAAGAATGATTCTATGGATATTTTTAAATACCAAGAGTATTGTTTCCAGTATCAAAGCAACATTTTGGTGATGGTGGTGTTAGATCACGGTATGACACACTGACAGGTGAACTTTGGTTATCATGGAACACTCCTTGAAATGTACTCAGGTGTTTATAGCTTCTCTCACCTTGGAGTCCTGAACTTTATAATTCTATGTTGTTTTTGTTGTTGTTGATTGCCATTGAGTTGAGCACAACTCGTAGTGACTACGAATAAAAGGCCTGAAGCCTTTCTATAACTACAGTAATTTCTCAAAGTTCATAGTTTCCAGAGGCATGTTGTTTAGAAAGTGGATGCCACTCCTGCTTCCAATATATTGAATATTAGTCTTTCTACCTTATTATTTAATAAAAAAGTTTCTAAAGCTTCTTTTATATTGTAGAGAACAAGATAACAAATATCTTTAGGTTTGCAGGCTACTCTAGGCCTGTTCCAACTATTCAACTCTGGCACTGTTGTGCAAAATTCTTGATGGGAATACACAAGCGAGTGAGCATGGATGGAATTCAATACCATTTCATTTACTGTTGTGTACTGAAGTGTGTCTACCCAGAATATACGTTTATGTGGTGTCCTGTAGTATTTGAACCCAGGAACTTCGTTGGAAATAGGATTTTTTGGAGATGTTATCACTTAAGTTAATACGAGATCGTACTGGAGTAGTTGTCATTACTATCAAATTGGAACTAACGCACATGCTCCAGAGGGTTTTGGGATGTTGTCAATCATGGGGGGACTGCACATCGCACATATTTCTCTTGAGGAACACCTACCTAGTGGACTCAACCCACCTGCCTTGGGGTTGGCAGCAAAACTCCCTACCAGAGCTCCCTTATTGAAATCATTGTGGCTGCCGTTGTCGTGTACCATCAAGTTGGAACTGCCCCATATCTGACCCTCCAAAGGGTCTTCAAAGGCAGTAAATTGTATGGGAAGAGATTTCCCATCTTTAAAAGACTATTTGCATTGGGGAAAACCTGTTGTCAGGGACTTCTTCTGAGTACTAAAAAGCAACGTTGTCAGTCTAGAGACTATGGAGCACTGAATCCAGGCCATGGCCTTTGCAATTACTTGCTATGCGGCAGAGAGCTGGACAATGACCAAGGATGACAGAAAAAGAATCAATGCCTTTGAGTTGTGGTTCTGGAGAAGAGTCTTGAACATACCATGGACCGCCAAGAGAACAAATATGTCTGTCTTGGAGAGGGTGAAACCATGTTTCTTTAGAGGCTAGGATTTTGAAGCTCCAGCTCACATACTTTGGACACGTGGCCAGGACGGAATGGTCCTTGGAAAAGGACCCCATGTTCGGACAGTATAGGAAAGGAAGACCCCAGGTGATATGGATTGATAGAGTGACTAGGACAATGGGGGTAGATGTGTAGAAATCAGTGAGACTGGCTCAGGAGAGAGCAGGCTTCAGAGCTGCTGTACATAAGATCAACACAAGTCACAGGTGACTCGATGGCACATAACAACAACTCCTGAATAGTGGCTTATAGAATTGAACCACATAACTTGTGATGGGAGAGAAATTACACACACACAGCATATTCCTCCCTGTCCACCCCTCCCCCGCCCCCCAGTTTGCTTTTCTCTTCGAAAAGAAAAAAATTCTTTCATTGTTATACAATCCCGGCCCCTCCAAGTCCAGAATCCATTTTACTATGCATTTCTTTCTCTGGAATCTTGTCAAGAAAATAATACTTAATCATATATTCCTTTTTCCTTTTATAAAAGAGACAAAGAGAGATAGGCAGAAGGTAGAATACCTTCTCAAAACAGAATGCAACTAAAGCTTTAAGCAAAGGAACACTTGGGCTTGCCAGAAGCTCTGAGAGACAGTCCAAGGTCTTATTCTAAAAGCCTTGAGAAAGAGCCTAGCATTGCCAACCTCTGACCTGAGACCACTACCTTCAAATTTGTGAGACAATAAAGTCAGGTTTTATCAAGCTACACAGTCTGTGGGTTTTTGGTTTTGGGGTTTGTTTGTTTGTTTTTGGTGGTTTTGTTTGTTTGTTTGTTTGGTTGGTTTTTTTAAATTTTGTTTTGTTTTGTTTTGTTTTTATGATAGTCCCAGGAAACGAATCCCTTCTTGAAAGCTGGTGGCAGGTCAGATGAGTTTCTGAAGCTGTTACTTCATTGGCAATTAATCTAATTGCTTCCCAGATTTAATCCTGTTCCTCTGCATGGACTGGATAAACATCATGAAATAGTTTCTTTTCAAACCCAGGCAGATCATCTTTCATATGTTCCAGGGGAGTGACTGCTGCTCTGTAGATTTCCCTTTCCTTTCCTCTCTAAAATCCTAAGGGATTTCCAATCAGAACAAAGTGAACAATGCACTGTGTCTGCTTTCCAGACATGGTGTAAGAACTCCACTAGTTGCTTTACATTGTAAATTAAGGAGCCCAGAGTCATAGAAGTAAGAGAAGGAAAAGAAGGGATTTGAAATCAATATTTATTTTTCTAGAATCTGTAACTTCAATTGGGTTGATTCGGTTTTGAGTTTTTTTTAAATTTTGTTGTTGTTGTTGTTGTTATTGGTTTTCATCACACAAAGGGAAGAAACCAATTTCCAACCAATAGATCTGTAAAGCTGTGCTGAAATATTAAAATATAAAAACAACAAAACAAAACGTACCCAACTGGGGCGACAAATTGGAAGCTGAGGAACTGAATTGTGCCCCACTTCCAAATATGTGATGTGAATCCTGACCTCTAGGCCTGTGGTGATGATTCCATTTGGGAATGGGCTGTCTTTGTAAAATTGATGTGGCGGTATTGGGATAGGTCTTGAATCAATCTCTTTTGAGATTGAAAAAAAAATAGATAAAGCAAACAGAAAAAAATGCTGAGATGGAAGGAAAGGGGTTTCTCTGTCACACGAAGACCATCAAGCAGCCAGGAGATTGGAACAAATAATGGACGAGGACACTTTTGTACCAACCAAAGACAGAACCCCTTCCTCTAGATCTAGCACTCTGAATTTGACTTGTTCCCTCCTAAATTGTGAGGAAAGAAATGTCTGTCTTTTGAAGCCCCAAATGTACTACATTTTAAATAAAGACAGCAATTGTATCTCATTCACTCCCACCACAATTGCTTGATTTCATCTGATTCACCCAGTCTCTCTTACTCCAAGCACTTCTGGGACTAATTCTACGTTTTTAATATCATCCTCCACATGGGTCTCCAATCCCCATATTCTCACTAGGTACGAAAAGAAATACATCATGAACTTCCATAGTAAAAAAAAAAAATCTCTAAAATATTAATGAAATGTGTTTACATATTTAAAGGTTTAGAAGTGGAACATGAAATACCTACACTATAAATTATGTGTTTGTTCCTATCCCAAAGAAAGGTGACCCAGCAGAATGTGGAAACTACAGAACAATCTCACTGATTTCACATGCAAGCAAGATTTTACTGGAGATTATCCAAAAACGACTGGAACAGCACATCAACAGAGAACTACCAGAAGTCCAGGCTGGTTTCAGAAGGGGTCTTGGTACTAGAGATATTGTAGCTGATGTTAGATAGATCTTGGCTGAAAGCAGGGAATACCAGAGTAATGTCTATCTGTGTTTCATTGATTATGCAAAGGCATTTGACTGTGTAGATCATAACAAACTGTGGCTGACTCTGAGAAGAATGGGAATCCCAGAACACTTGATCGTTCTAATGCGAAACTTATACTTGGACCAGGAGGCAGTCGTCAGAACAGAGCAAGGGAACACGGCATGGTTCAAAATTGGGAAGGGCGTACGCCAAGGAAGCATCCTATCTCCATACCTTTTCAACATGTATGCAGAGCAGATTATCCGGGAGGCTGGGCTCTATGAGGAGAAATGTGGGGTCAAGACTGGTGGACGATTTATCAACAATCTGCATTAGGCGGATGACACAACCCTGCTTGCTGAAACTAAAGAGGACCTGAAGCGCCTGCTGCAGAGCGTCAAGGACTGCAGCCTACAATATGGATTGAGGCTCAATGTCAAGAAGACAAAGATTCTCACCACTGGACCAATTGGCAGCATCAGGATGGATGGTGAAGAGATTGAGATTGTACACAGCTTTAGTTTGCTTGGCTCCACAGTCAACAGTTTTGGCACCAGCACCCAGGAAATTAAAAGGTGCATTGCCATGGGAAAGTCTGCTGTTAGGGACCTCTCCAAAGTACTGAAGAGCAATGGTGTCTCTCTGGAGACTAAGGTGCGTCTGATACAGGCCATGGTCTTTGCAATCACTTGTTATGCATCAGAGAGTTGGACAATGACCAGGGAGGATAGAAAGAGAATTGATGCTTTTGAGCTGTGGTTCTGGAGAAGAGTATTGAGAATACCATGGACTGCTAGGAAAACAAACAGATTTGTCCTGGAAAGGGTTAAACTGGGTGGCTCCTTGGAGGCAAGGATTCTGAGGCTCCATCTAACATACTTTGGACATGTTGTGAGGAGAGACCGGTCCTTAGAGAGGGACATCATGCTTGGGAGGGTGGAGAGACAGTGCAGGAGAGGAAGGCCCTCTATGAGGTGGATTGATTCAGTGACTGGGATAATTGGGATGGGAGTGTCGGAGTCAGTGCAATTGGCACAGGACAGAGCAGAGTTTAGGGCTGTTGTACATAGGGTCGCTATGATTCGCAGGCAATCCGACGGCACATAACAACAACAACAACATAAATTATGTGAGGGGGCTTAGTGGTTAGAGAGTCGCTCTGCCAGGCCAAAGGCAGTTGGTTTGAATTCACCAGCAGCTGCATGGGAGAAAAATGGTCTGTCTCCTACAATGGGTTTTAAAGTCACCAAAAACCCAATAGAGAGTCAGCTATGTGTGTGTTCTGACTCTAATGCACATAACAACAATAAAAATATCACTTATTCAGAAACAATGTCCCAAGGAATTGCTGTCAGATCCAGGAACTGTGTCAAAATTCAAAACACCTACTGAAACATTTCAACTTGTTACCATTCCTGTGTGGAACATAGGAAGGGAAAAACACAGAACGGCAAATGTTTGTTTGTTCATGTGGTGACATAATTAATAATTAGACTGGTTTTGTTTTGGTTTTAAAGTTTCCTTAATCTTTTCACACTATCAACTAGAATTATTATCCATATTCCTGATGTATACAAGCTTTCAAAATGTCTTAGAAAAACTGCTAATAAAACAAAAAAGCTATTTATACATTTGGTTGATTGTATTGTACATATGGAAGGAAGTACATTAATTTCCAGGTATAGCAACCTTTGAGTTCATACCACAACCACATACCAAGTAGGTCACCAACGCTCTGTAATAGTGAATTAAACCCTAGATATCAAAACAAGGTAGTAAACTTAAATTGAAGATGGTTCAAAATCCAGCATAAATAAGCCAACCATACTTTTGATATGTGGAAAAGAAAAAAAATCAGAGACAAGGAAAACATAAACGGCAAGGAACACCGCCACACATTTATTTGGAAAGCCTTAATTTAGAAAAACTGGAACACAGTTTAATCTGTCCTATAAAGCTTTACACATAATCAAATTGGGCCTAGGCCTGAAGGTACACACACGACATTTGTTTAAAGGATTGTGATTGCCTTGTAAACTTCTTACAATGTTATTAAGACAGGTTCCTTAGCCTTTCCAACACTGCCTTGTGTTCCAGAAGACCCATAAACTGCCAATTATCTTGGGAGTAGCTTATCCGTGTGTGGATCATCTGGCGCTCTTATTTCTCCTCTCTTTGCCCTTTTCACAGCTCATTAGCACCTCAACAAGAAAGCTAAGGCTAAGAAAGGCAAGACTGCTGAAATCCTAAACAATTCAGTTTGCTCCTTGTCAGAAATATGTATAACAATGCATTTAGAAGCCAGTGAAGGTATTAACAAAACTGGGATCCTCAGAGATCTTTACCATGTACAAAGGCAATTTGCCTTGATTGATTTTCCCCCTCCCCCCACTTATAGTCTTAAACACTGTTTGAATTGGCTGGAAGCTGTGGGCTCAAAGTTGTTTCTTTTTAAACATATAATAGGCCACCTTTAGCACTACTCTGCTGTGAGCAATATATAACACTCACTGCAGATACATTGACAATATTTCAGCGTGAAGACAAGAATTGGAAAGGCTGCTTTCCAAAGGAAGATTTATGATGAGTAAATCGTTTCGTAAAGCAAGGAGGGGAAAAGGAAGCACAGGGAAAGGAATCTTCTAGAAAGCTTCTAGTTAGGACTTACATCTATGCATCTGATGCCTCCAGCACCCTGGTGATTCTCTAGAAAGGGAAAAATCCTTTGAGAGCAAATACAATGCACTCACACTCAATTAGACCTGGTAGTTAATTGACTTTTCCTTCCATGCTGCCACAAACTACTCTTTGTAGGACAAATAGATAAATTTACTTTTTTTCCCAAGGACAGACAGAGAGAAACATTTAGCAAATTAAACTTCTCAAAAACAAAGGCAAGATAAAATAATGAAAGAACCCAATGCACAGTTCACAAAATGAAACATAAAGAAAATGAAGTCGAAGAAACAGTTTTGGAAATATGCAATACGTACTTAAATAAGAAATCACCTCTATACATGCCATTACAAAAGTGTCTGTAATGTCCTTTTTATACCATCAGACTAGGAAATAGATGAAATAAATGTTCTATTCAGGAGATAACTTTTCAAGACTGACTCTCTTTTCAGAGTGAACTTTCTTTTAAAAACTGTCTCTATTTAACAGTGTCAAACAGATTTCAAGAGCAATAAATGTGCTGCCTGTAACATACAAAATAAGCCCACTGCTACTGACTCTCTTCTGGCACATAGTGCCTCTCCATTGGGTTTCCAAGGCTGTAAACATAAGACAACATAGCCCACCTTTCTTCTGCAGAGCACCTGATGGATTCAAACTGTTGACCTTTTGTTTAGCAACCTAATACATCATGCAACCAGGGCTTCTCCAATTAGCATGCTATTGTTGGTATTGTGTGCCATGAAGTCATAAGAGACCCACAGTTGACCCTCTAATGGGTTTTCAGAGGCAGTTAAACAGAGCAAGGAGAATATCCATCTTTATCCCCGAAGAGCAGCTGGTGGATTCGAACCTCCTACCTTCAGGATTGCAGCACAGCTTCCTGTCACAAATCCACTAGAGCTCCCTTTAAATGATAGCATAGATCTTAAAAAAAAACCAAAACTGGGCATTCTCAAGAAGAATATGGCGTTCAGAACATAGCACGACCACTATCTACAAATGTATAATCAAACTCTTTCCACAATTTAAAAAAAGAAAAAGATTAAATTCCAAGTAAAAACTACGGCACATGAAAAGAAATCTAAGTATAAATTATTGCATTTAAAAATTAATGTACAGCTGTCATGTACATAGATGCAAAATCCCCTTACAAATTATTAGTAAATCAACTCCAACATCATATAAAATTCCTTTACATTATGACCATGTATGATTTGTCCCAGGCAAGCAAAACTAGTTAAACATGTATAAATTAATGAAAACATTTCATATTAGTAGAATAAAGAAAAAACTCATATGATCAAATAAATACATGTAAAACTAGCATTTGACAAAATCCAACACACATTCATTTAAAAGATTCTCAAGATGCTAAGAGGGGCTTCCTTAACATGACAAAGAACATCTACCTAAAAAAACTATGTGGTCTGGTGGTAAGAAGTGCTGGAATCCCGAAGAAACATGGTTCAAATCCACCAGCTGCTCCAAGAGAGGGTGGGCCATCTCCTCCCTTGCAATTACTGCCTCAGAAAACCCAATGAAGGGTCAGCTGTAGGTCATTTCTGACTCATTGGTCCACAACAACAACAACAACATCTTACTAAATGGTTAAAACTGAAGTTTTTATCCCCTAGGATCAGACAACAAGACACACATATCATCTCTTAGCCCTCATATTACTGTTGTGTATTGTACTGGGTCTGGTGTCCTAGTGCTGAGAAACTGTGCTGCAATTCCAAAGCACGAAGTTCAAATCCAGCAGCTGCTCCAAGGGAGGAGGATGGGTACTTTCCTCTCTTGTGATTAACTGTCCCTGGAAACTTGCTGGAGTGTCAGCTATTGGGTCAGGTCCAACTCGATGGTACATAACAACAGCAAGTATATTGGTTGTCTTAAAGATCTCAGACAAGAAAAGGAGATAAAAGATGTTTGGATTGGGAAGGAAGAAATAAATAAAATAAAATTGACTTTGTTCACAGTTGATGTGCTTGTAGACCATCTCACAAAATGAACAACTACCACCAAAAACCCTCTGGGAAAAAAATGTTTATACCCAGAAAGCAGCGCACAAGGTTAATATAAAGTAATATCTTTTCCCTATGTACTAGCAATGAATAAGAAGAATGTGAAATAAGAACGACACCATATACATTAGAACAAGAAGTGATATATGGGTATTAATTTATATTTAATAAAGTATGCACAAGATTTATGTAAAAAACTATAAACCACTGCTGACAGAGACCAAAGACTTAAATAAAAGGAAGGATATCCAGTGTTTACAGGTAACTCCACTGTCATACAGTAGATTCTGACTCCTAACTCCCTTCTGTCAGTTTTCTGAAAATGAAGTCTTGAAGGACTGACTTATGAAGCTCAGTAACTGTAGCCTCCTGTCTGGATTATGACTCCACATAAAGAAAACCAAACCACTCACACCTGAACTACTACATGGTGACAAGTCTGAAGTTGGCAAAGGCTTCGTTTTCCATTGATCCACAATCAACGCTTATGGAAGCAACAGTCAAAAAATAAAGCAAAGCATCGCCCTGGCTGCCAAGAACCTCACCTAAATAGGAAAGAAGGATAACATCACTTTAAAAGGCTAAGCCAGGCCTGCTCCAGTCCATCATATCTTTTTCTTCTTCATTTTTTTTTTCAGATGCCTGTGGGGAAACTGGACAATGAATAAGGAAAACTGCAGAAGAATTGTTGCATTTTAATTTGGCGTTAGCAAAGAAAACAATGACCACCAATGAGGAAGCAAATCTGTCTTGAGGGAAGTAACGCCAGAGTTGCTCCTCAGAAACTCAGAGGCTGACACACTTCATCTCACAGCCTGTGGGAATGTAATCATGAGGGGCCAGACCCTGGCAAAGACATCAGGCTCAGGAAAGAGAGAGGCAGGAAAAAAAAATTAAAAAAGAGCAAGAAACTCAATGAGATCCAGTGACACAGAGACTGCAACAGGGGGCTTAAGCTTAGCAGAGATGGTGTGTGTGACACCATGGCAATGATTCATTTTGTTGTGAAAATGGTTGTAATGAATTAGAGCTAGCTTGATGTCATCAAACAACAGAAATATAGCAACGACAAAACAGAAGGAAATATACTCTGGGCAAATACAAGCATCAGTCAATTCAGTATACTGAATTGCTTCAATTTGAGTTGACTAGCTCTGATGGTCCTATGGCAAGAAGCTGTGCTCAATCCCAAAGGCATGCAGTTCGAGGCCACCAGCTGCTCTATGGGAGAAGGATGGGCAATCTCCTCTCGAGTGATTAACTGCCTCTGAAAACCCACCAGAGGGTCAGCTATGGGTTGGTTCTAACTCGACGATACATAACAACAAACAACTCTGCACACATTGCCAGGAAGGGCCAGTCCTTGGAGAAGGATATCATTATTGTAATGGCCGAGGGATAGCGCAAGAGAGGAAGACTGTGGGTAAGATGGATTGACTCAGTAAGTGGAATAATGAAGGCAGGTATTGGTCAAGATAGGGCAGGGTTCAGAGCTATTGTACGCAGGGTTGCTATGATTCACAGGCATTTCAACAGCACATGGAATCAAGAATGAAAGGAGCTCTGGTGATTTAATAGTAAGAAGCTGTGTTGCCAACTCAAAGGTGTGTGGTTCAGTTTCACCAGCTATTCCATAAGAGAAAGGAGGTCAGTTAACTCCTGTGCAATTTCCTGCCTCTGAAAATCCACTGGACAGTCAGCCATGAGTTGGTTCTGACTCTATGGTACATAGTAACCAGAGCGAATGAAGAAGTTTGGTGGCACAGACCATAGGGAGTTGCACTGCTAGCCTAAAGGTGGCACCTCTCTGGTGGTTCAAATCCACCAGCATCTCCATGGAAGAAAGAGGAGATATCTTCTCCCCTGCTATGAGAGGGAGGAGGGCCAGCTATGAGTTGGTTCTTACTTGACAGCAATGAATCTGAGGGTTGGTTTTGGTTTTTGTTTTTTTTTTTTCAGGAGTAAATGATGGAATCTTGGTGGAACAGTGTGTTAAATGTTAGACTGCTGACAGGGTGGTGGTGGTATGTACTGTCAAGTCAGAAGCAATTCAGTGGGTTTTCAGAGGCAGTAAATCTCATGGGAGGAGATGCCCATCCTTTTCTCATGGAGCAGCTGGCGGATTTGAACCATGTGCTTT
Organism: Elephantulus edwardii; assembly: GCF_000299155.1. Lineage (NCBI taxonomy): Eukaryota > Metazoa > Chordata > Mammalia > Macroscelidea > Macroscelididae > Elephantulus > Elephantulus edwardii. Next base: position 7,895,932 of record NW_006399766.1, on the reverse strand, counting down.
TGGGATGACAAATGCAACTATTTACCATTAGGCTACCAGAGCTACCTGACTCTTGGAGGTCTGAATTCACCCATTATTCTTATCAAAGAAAGAGAAAGCAATGTTGTTGTTGTTGTTGTTATGTGCCGTCGAGTCGCCTGCGACTCATAGCGACCCTATGTACAACAGCCCTAAACTCCGCTCTGTCCTGTGCCAATTGCACTGTCTCTGATACTCCCATCCCAATTATTCCAGTCACTGAATCAATCCACCTCATAGAGGGCCTTCCTCTCCTGCGCTGTCCCTCTACCCTCCCAAGCATGATGTCCCTCTCCAAGGACCGGTCTCTCCTCACTACATGTCCGAAGTAAGTTTGACGGAGCCTCAGAATCCTTGCCTCCAAGGAGCCACCCGGTTTAACCCTCTGGAGAGGAGAGAAAGCAATACTCTCCCATAATTAATTCCAGTCTAGGAAATGTTACAGGACATTTCTACTCTTTCTTCCTGTATCACTAAGAGTCAGAATTGACCAGACAACAGTGCTTTATTTGTTAGCCAGACAGGCAGGCAGGCAGTCTATTTTGAGAGTGAATGAGTATTGGGAATGTGTCTAGGGTTGAACAGAAAGTCCTGAGCTGGGGTGGGGTTAAGACTGGAGAGGCATTAACTTAACTAGAGGTTAGTGAAGAAATCCACATGGTGACTTAGAACAGCTCCTTGGTTTACAATGAGGTGATGAGGAACCACCACTAAGTTGAGCTAAGAGGCGACTATCAGGGAGACAGGAGAAATATCAGAAATTTTAGTGTATTTGTGGTCATTGTTGCTAGGAGCCTTTGTGCCAGAACTGATCTCCAGATGGCTGAGCGCCAGTGAGTTATCAGAGGCTGGAATTCGCAGAGGAGGAAGATACTTCTGCTGAGCAGCTGGTGGCTTCAAATTGTGTCTCTTAGGATTGGCAGGGCAACTCCTTGCCACTGGGCCACCACAGCTCCCTTAGTGGATTTGTTGTTGTTGTTGCTGTTACGTGCTGTCGAGTCGTTTGCGACTCATAGCGACCCTAAACTCCGCTCTGTCCTGTGCCAATTGCACTATCTCTGACACTCCCATCCCAATTATCCCAGTCACTGAATCAATCCACCTCATAGAGGGTCTTCCCCTGTTGCACTGTCCCTCTACTCTACCCAGCATGATGTCCCTCTCCAAAGACCTGTCACTCCTTACAACATATCCAAAGTATGTCAGACGAAGCCCCAGAATCTTTGTCTCCAAGGAGCAGCCTGGTTTAATCCTCTCTACGATGAATCTGTTTGTTTTCTTGGCAGTCCAGGGTACATTCAATACTCTTCTCCAGCACCACAGCTCAAAGGCGTCAATTCTCCTTCTGTCCTCCCTAGTCATTGTCCAACTCTCTGATGCATAACAAGTGATTGCAAAGACCATGGCCTGTTTCCCATTGCAATACGTTTTTTTGATTTCCTGGCTGCTGGTGCCAAGAGTGTTGACTGTGGAGCCAAGCAAACTTAAGCTGTGAACAATCTCAATCTCTTTGCCATCCATCCTGATGCTACCAATTGGTCCAGTGCTGAGAATCTTTGTCTTCTTGACATTGAGCCTCAGTCCATACTGAAGGCTGCAGTCCTTGACCCTCTGCAGTAATTGCATGAGGTCCTCCTCAGTTTCAGTGAGCAAGGTTGTGTCATCTGCATAACGCAGATTGTTGATAGATCTTCCACCAATCCTAACGCCACACGTCTCCTCATAGAGCCTAGCCTCTCAGATAATCTGCTCTGCACACAGGTTGAAAAGGTATGGAGATAGGACACATTTGGCTGTAGCATTGTTACGTGCCAGTAAGTCAGGGCGGGCTCCTAAGTGAAGCAGGTTATCTGAGGCAGTGAATTGCACAGGAGGATACTACCCATCTTTTTCCTGTGAGTTCAAATCACGTTTCACTGGGTTGGCAGTACAGTTTCTTACCAATAGGCTGGACATGACGTTAAAAGTGAGGGAATGGTGGGGGGGGGGAAACAAACCCATGACAAGAATAAACAGTGGGCATTTTAGCAGCTCAAATAAGCACATATGTGAACGATTGTGGTAACGTCAGTAGACAGTAATTGACAATAAAGTACTGTAAATATGCTATCTTCATATCGCAACATGTGCAGAAAGGAGTGATTAAGAATATGGGCTCTGGAACCAAAATGTCTGGATTCAAATTCATTCTTCTACCTCTTAACCTCAGCGTTCTCGACTGAAAAGCAGGGGATGATAAATGTACATAACTCTAGCGCTGCCGCTGAAGAACAGGGTAGGTTAATATACACACAGTACTAATGTACCTGGCACGTGGTAATCGCTATATAAATCAGGTTATTATGCCAATTAGAGCAAGTTCAACAAGCAGTATCTCATCTATAAATCAACTGCAAGAAAGTAAGTGCACTTTATGCATTTGTCTATCACCTACTGTGTATCAGGTGCTTTCTTAAATGCAACACATCTAAGGAAAAGGACAGCATCCTCTGCCAAGGAAAGTGAAGTTCAGTGGAGAAATGTCAGTAAATGACGATACATTTGCAACATTCGGAATATCCTCAAGAAGCAATACAGAGAACCGAGACAAAGCACGGAAAACAGCATACTGACATCCCAATGAATACGAGGCTTCTGGAAATCTAGTAAGATGACTGAAACTTGTACGGGGTGGGGGGGAAGGTAGGGTGTGAAATAGTTATCACAAAGGGTACTGTTTTCACAAAGACTGTCAGCCAGTTGGTGGTGAATAGTTTTGAACTCTTGATGCCACTCCATAGCCTTGCAGTGGTTGATTTGGTAGGAGTAGTATGTAGGCCTGTATGCCAAGGCAACACTGTGTGGATTCAAGCTGCCAGCCATTTGGTTAGTGGCTCATCACCCATGAGCTCCACCCAAGTCTTGCTGCTGCTGCTGGTGTTATGTGCCGTTGAGATGAAATCGACCCACAGTTGATTGTCCAGTGGATTTTCAGTAAATAGCACAGGAGACGATTGTTCATCTTTCCCCCAGCAAGCAGCTGGTGGATTAGAACCACAAGCTGTTGGGTTGGTAGTGCAGCTCCTTACACACTAGGCCACCAGAGCACCCTATCAATGTCTCAGAGGACTGTAAAAGGCATTACGAATGTCGAATAAAACCTGTTTTTCTTTCTCTTGCAAAATACAAAAAGCCACAAACAACCCCCCCAAAAAACATTGAGTGAATATGTGTATATATCAGTGTGTGTGTTCTTGTTGTTTTAAGTTTGCTTTGTGTATACTTGTGTGTTTCAAAAAGGGGAGAGAATGTCTGAAGAATTAGTGGAACTACAAGATATCATTTTCATATAGGCAGCCCTTGGGTTAAATGCAAGTGAGTTCCATTCCTAAAACTGTCTAAGTGGAATGTTTGCCTTTAAGTGGAATATTTGCCTAAACTAAGTTGGAATAGTTAGACTTGGAGCCATGGCCTCTAACATCAGATAAATGTTGGTCTTAGTACATAGTGTACATTTCTACATATAAAAAATACCAAAGAAACCTTTCCAGATACCCTAAAAACCAATACAATAATAATAACAATAAACAGGGATGACGTGCTCCACAACATGGTGCTCCTATGTTATTATGAGCATATTCTAGTTAACTTTGAATATAATACACTTTATCAGAACAGGGTTGGTTTGTGACGAGTTTGTACGTGAATTAGACATTTATAATCTGAGGACTATATGTATTGCAGTAATTCAGAGTGGGGGGAAGTCATAAAATCGATAAGCCTGCCTAAAGCACTTTGCATTTATAACATATTTCATAATATCGCCAATATTATTTCTAAAATACTTTATACTATTGAGGAAACTGCTGAACAACATGAGGACTAAAACGATCCTATTTTTCTATTCCTGATTAAACAATACTGAGTCCAAGCAAAATTTACTTCTCTAGCTCCAGGAAATACCTGCTCTTAGGAGGGTCTGTGAACTAACTTAATTGCTTATATAATCAAGACTAATTACTTGCTCATTAAGACTCATTCGAGACCATTGCCTCACTCTGCCCGCTGATCTAAAGCTATTATGTAAAAAAACTGTTACCCAATCCCAAACATTTCCCTACTTTGCAAAACCTAGCTTAAAAATAACCCACCCCAAGCACTAAACCCTTATACATTTCCTTTTCTTCTTTTCTTTATATTGTCATACTCCCAAGCCCCTGTCAAGTTAATGTTTTCCCTTCTGGCTTTGCCTAGTCAATAGGTTTTCCTAGTGATCACTTCGAGGCATTGAGAGTTGACCCATGAAAGCAGGGACCAGAATAAAATGTTTGATGTATGATGCTAGATGTAGGGCAGTGGGTTTTCTTGTGGAAGACTGGAGACAAAAAGCCAGTGAAATTTCTCAGTGGCAGCTGAGAGCTGATTCAATGAGCTATACTGAGGGCATTTGTAAACAGTGGAAGGAGGGCTCTTAACACATTGCTGTAGTAGCCATTCTGAATCTCAGCAACACTCCCTTCTGTAAATCTCTTTGGGAGGTGATAGGTTCTCCATTGTTCTCCCATAGAGCAACTAGTGGAGTTGGCCTTTCAGTTAGCAATGCAACACAACCTTTCACTGTAGTGGCATACTAGATAGAGAATCACATTGCCAACCCAAAGGCAGGTGGTTCGAATCCACCAGCAGCTCTGGGGAAGAAAGATGGGCAATGTCATTCTGTGAGGTTTACATTCTCTGAAAAGCCACCAGGTATGATTTGGTGCAGACTATATGGCAAGGTTGGAAGCAGGAGTGGCATCCACTTCCTACATAATATGCCTCCAGAAACCGCATGAACTTTGATAAATGTTGATAGTTGGAGAGGGGATTCAAGCCTTTTGTTCACAGGGTCGCTTTGAGTCATGCTCAACTCGAAGGCAATAATCAACAACAATAGCAACAGATGGCAATGAGGGAGCGAGTCACTAAAGATTTAATTCCAGTTCATACAGACTGTGTGTGCCAGAGTTCAATTGGTCTCCACAGGCTTTTTGGTGACTGATGTCTCAGAAGTAGACGGCCAGGCCTTTCCTGATATTTCTGGGTGGAATCAAACTTCCAACCTTTCAGTTGGGCACCAAATCCATCAAGTAATCATACCACTCAGGAACTCCAGGACATAAGGATCGAGGGAAATAATGGACTTAGCAACCTGGATCTACTGGATTTGATGACACTAAATGAGAAATGAAGGGTAAGCGTTAACTTAGACAACTAGTTGTTGTTACTGTGTACTGTCAAGTCAGAACTGACCCATAGCTGACACTCAAGTGGGTTGTCAGAGGCAGTAAATCTTCCAGGAGGAGACTGCCCATCATTCTCCCACGGAGCAGGTGGTGGATTCCAACCACGTACCTTTGGGATTCCCTTAGACAACTAGTGCAGAAGCAAAACAAGCCAACAAGTCACAGAGATTACTCTTACCCAAGGCTTTCGTAATATGAGACAGTTTCTGACTTTTATTTAGTCCAAGTTATAGTCACGGTTACTCTACTAAATTCATTGTGGTGTTTAGAGCTGGGAGATACAGAAGAAAAAAAACAAACAACAACTGGAAATGAAAAGCAAATGGATTCCGCAACAAATAAGGGCAAAGAGTATATTAAAGAGTATATTCAATCACAGTATTCACTTGGAAGTTGGGTGACAGCTTCTGGTTTCTACAGGGGAAATGTGAGCGATGTGTACTACATAGTGTGGTTTACCGCTACTGAAAGTACCTGATGAGAATCTTTCTACTGATCTTTATCTCCGTGATAGAAAAGACTAAATCTAGAGCACAGGTCTTTTCCTCCCATTATCTATTTGCTACAACTCTGATGGAAAAGTTTTCACCTTTCCCTGCAATTTGGCTTTATTTCTACTTTTTTTTTCTACTAAAGTCACAGAATGGGAAATCTAATTGCCTCTCAATAATAACAGACTTTTCGCCTCCAATTTTAAACTGGAAACAATTCAGCTAGCTGTCTTAAAGGCATTAACTATACATACTTATCAATATCAGATTACATTTTGGAATCCTAGTGACTCATGAAACACCCTGTAAAGTGAATCAACTGGATGGACTTCGAATTAAGATTAGTTCCCTTTTTCTTCGCTTCAGGAATGTAAAAGCCAGCTATCAAAACACAGAAGGAGTCTTAGAGTTCATCTACATGGAAAATGAATCCTCCTGCCTTATCTGTCTGTGAGAAATCGTGGTTTTTTTCACATAGTTTGTTTCTACAGACGGCTCAAAGTGTCCCAGTGCTCCTTTACATTATTCACGCAAAGCCAATGAAGGTACTAAAAAACATGGCACCAGGGAACAGAAACCTACTGATCAGGAAGCTTTTGCATAAATAACAGAATTCGGGCAGTAAATATTTTAAAGCAAGGTACTTCCTGATTCTTACTCTATATTCTTTGTAAAAATGGAATCATGTGAAAATGTGCAAGCTACGTCACATCAAAATCTGAACTTGCAAGATTATTTTGTAATAAAGGGATGAGAGCACACGGAGAAAATAAAGGGCTGGGCAAAGAATATACAGGAATCAGTAATATTACTAATGGCTTTGAAGATCTGTCTCACATACTTTCAGCAGTTTGCCAAGTCCTTGAAGAGAGGGACGTCATGCTTGAAAGAGTAGAGGGACAGCGCAGGAGGGGAAGATCCTTAATGAGATGGATTATTGGCTCATGGGCTAATGGGGGTAGCTGTGTCAAAGACAATAAGAGTGGCACAGGATAGAGCAGGGTTCAGAGCCACTGTACATTGGGTTGCTATGAGTCACAAGTAGCTTGATGGCAGATAACATCAAATTTGGAATTATAGTCATTAAGTATTAACAGAAGAAAAACTCAATGTTAAATGTACATTGATTTTTTTATATCCCAATCTGTCCACAAAATCAACATTTATAGATTCATACTACATCATATAGCACCTAGTAGCTACAGAGAATATCTGGTGCCTACCACATGATATATCACAGAAAAATACATTGGAAAAAAAATACGTTGAAATGTTTATTTCTATTCCCCCAATCTAAAATGTTCTCCTCGGTGCCATCACCATTAAATCTACTATCCCACATCTGCTTTACTTCCATTGGTAACTTTTTTAAATTGAGATTTTAATGAAAGTTTATAGAGAACTTCTATTTACATTCATTCATTGTTGCACATTTTCCTCCCTAACTCCCCTCCAGTTCACTTTTCTTTTTTGGGGGAAAAAAATCCTTTCATTGTTATACGGTCCTCCCTCCCCAGTCCACTTGACTATGCAGCTCTTAGTCTGGACTCTTTATACAGTTCTTTCACTCGTCTGTTTCAATGTTGTGCACATTGTTTATCCTCCCTTTTCTTGGTTTTCCCCACCTCCTATGTCAGTCCCGTTTTATAACAATGACATTATATAGTATGTCCTTTTGTGACTGAGATATATTACTCACCATAACATCCTCCCTGGCCATCCACTTTGTATAATATTTCATACTATTTCATTGTGTGACTATACCACAGCTTCTCTAGCTATTCGTTTGTTGATGGGCACTTGGGTTGTTTCCAACTCTTGGCTATTGTGAACAAAGCAGCAGTAAACATGGGTGTGCATCACTGGTAACTTTTTAACAGGTAGATTCACTTGCCTGCTTCCTATTGGCCATTACCAATCTTTACCTAGAGGCCACACCGGTTTTTATTGCACTTTACAGATAATGAACATTCTACCTACCTGTTGAATGTTGGTTGTGACTCTGCATCAAGCTAGTCAGCACCACTTCTTCCAACGGTGTGTGTTCACTTCATGCCTCTGTGTCCTATTTCGGTAATTCGTACAGTACTTCAAACTTTTTTATAACTAGATTGTACATGTAATAAAGGGGAGCTCTGGTGGAGAGGGTAAAACAAGTTTCTCCGTGGAAGCTAGAATTTTTGAAGCTCCATCTCACACACTTTGGGCACATGGCCAGGAGAGACTAGTCTTTGGAGAAGACATTATGCTTGGAAGGGTGGAGGGACAGCGCAGGAGAGGAAGACCACGGATGAGATGGAGTAATAGAATAACTGGGGTGATGGGGGTAGGTGTGTCAGAGTCAGTGAGACTGGCTCAGGACAGGGCAGGCTTCAGAGCTGTTGTACATAGGGTCGCTGTGTTGTTGTTGTTGTAGTTGTTAGGTGCTGTCGAGTTGAACATGAATAGCAGTGACCCTGTGAACAAAAGATCTGAACCCTGTTCTATCCTGCACCATCCTCACACTTCCTGACACACAAGAACTCATTGCAGCAGTCACTGTGTCAATCCACCTGGTTTAGGGTCTTCTTTCACCAACCCTCCACCCTTCCCAGCATCATCTCCCTCTCCAAGGAAGAGAACCTCCTAGCAGCATGTCCAAAGTATGTGAGGCGAATCCTCATTATTCTTGCCTCGAAAGGTCACTTTGGCTGCATCCTCTCCAAGACATACTTGTTTGTTCTTTTGGCCATCCATAGGACGGTCTGGTCTCTTCTGCAACACCACGGCTCAAAAGTGTTAATTCATTTCCTGTCTCTTTATCCACTGTCTAGCTCTCTGATGCGTGAGTTGCAGGCAACTCGATGGCACATAACAACAAGACAACAGCTGGTGGTATAGTCTGCAGCATTGCACTGCTGACCCAGAGGATGCCCTTGTTTGGCAGTTGGAATTCACCAGATGAGTGAATGAGAGAAAGATGGTCCATCTCTCCCTGAGAAATTCACAGCCTTGGAAAGTCAACAGTGGGTCCTGAACTTCCCATTCAACTGCCTCTCCTGCATATTGTTGTTGTTGTTATGTGCCGTCGAGTCACTTGCGACTCATAGCGACCCTATGTACAACAGCCCTAAACTCCGCTCTGTCCTGTGCCAATCGCACTGTCTCTGACACTCCCATCCCGATTATCCCAGTCACTGAATCAATTCACCTCATAGCGGGCCTGCCTCTCCTGTGCCTCTACCCTCCCAAGCATGATGTCCCTCTCTAAGGACCAGTCCCTCCTCACAACATGTCCAAAGTATGTTAGACGGAGCCTCAGAATCCTTTCTCCTGCATGTACTCAATGTTATTCCCTGCCTTCTGCTTCTAAAATACACATTATGCTTTGATGCCTGGGTCATTTGGTTTTGCAAGCTGGAGTCCTCTTCCTACAGAAAACGCCTCCATGGAGGTCATATTGAGCTATCACCTTCCACCTCCTTCAAATTGCAAAGTAAAAATTTCCAGGTCCATGATTTGTGCCACCAGAATGAACTTCAGTATGCACATCAGTTATATGTCGGAACTCAGCTGAGTCTGAAAGCAGTTACAGAGTTTCTGTGCTCTATTCTAGTTCATAAGCCTACTGAAGCCTCAATTCAATTAAATGAAGTTAGCATCAGAAATAACTCACCTATGTGGGTCAATTTTCTGCCAAACCAAAGATAGGCCAATAAGTTTAACATTAACACAAGTGGTGCTGTACTCTGTCCTTAGAACACTCAACCATACAAGATCAAAAGGACAGCTTTTGCTCGGGGAGGAATTTTAGACGGCAAGAAAAGAGAGGATAGAAAGATTAACAGGAACAAAAATCACAGAGAGAAAGCCAGAAGAATGCTATTCCAATGTGTGAATAGTAATTAATGTCAAAAACCAAAATGTGTCTGAATGGTTAGATAGGAAATCAATCAGCTCTTTAAATATCACTCAAATTAAAAAGATAAAATATAAAAACAGTATGCTTAAGGAACCCAAGAAACTCAGATTCAATTCCAGCCTGCCTATTTTACTGTCATTGTGGCCCTTATAAATTGTTCACCTTAATCTACGAAGTGGAAAATATATGTGTTAATTTACTGTTGTTCCTGAAACAACAAAAATACCTCAGTTTCAAAGTACAGAAAACATTTTTCCAACACTTGCCTATTGTGAATAATGCTGCAGGAAACACAGTTGAGCATAGAACTATTTGCGTCATATCTCTGATTTCTTTAGGGTATATTCCTAGTAGTGGAAAAGCTGGACCATTCTATTTTCACTCTTCTGAGGAAGTGCCAGACTGTCTTCCATAGAATCTGTACTATTTTATGCTTCTGCCAGCAGTTCATGAGGGTTAAATGTAACTATTTTGAAAAGCTGGATCTCCTTTAAATCTCAGGAAGGTAAACCAGACAAAATCAGTAATTGTGAAGCAATAAGGAATTCTTTCTAAAGAGTGAAAGATCAGTTTTACTAATACTCACTATTTCCAAATTTTCCCCTTCAAATGACTTGAAAATAAAAATTACAAAACGAAAAATGTGATCTCTAACTTTGCTACGGCAGTACTAGCACTGCTTCTATATGAACAAATTCCAACAGGGATACAAACACTGATGTTCTTAAATTCGTCCTCATCAACAGCAGACACGTGTGGGTGAGTGGAGGAGGATTGCATGCAGGGATTATTCCCCTGGGATTGCTTCCATTTTGCTCAGTTCTTAACAACAAAAGATTATCAAGGTCCACCAGGATGGACTAAGTCACATGTTTGAAAACAAGCTAAAAAAGCATCCTGAGCTCTCTAAGCAGGTAGGTATAAAAGGTCAACATCTCATTGTCAGCACTCAAAGTCATTGCAGTAGAGGGTTTTAGCTGAGGGGTTTGATATAGATGGTGACATGGGAAGGGCTGCATTTCTGCAAGCTCTCTGCAACTGCAGGTTGAAGAATGAGTAAGAAGACAAAATGAGTAATGAATACTCTGTAGAAAGAATGAGGGAGGAAAACATGGTAGCCTAGATTAGGGCAAAAGCATAGAAAGAAGTGGCAGGCAGAAGAACAGTTTCAGCAATAAGAGGCAAGATAAGATGAGTACATGGTGAACTTGTAAGATCAGGACCAACTCTATGACTTAATGGCAGTGTCTTCTAGGTGGTATAGCACTGATCTGTGCATTGCTGTACAGAGGTAACTCATGGTTGCTGTGATGCTGAACACTGATACTGATGTGCCAAACATGGCAATGGTTACCCATGGCGGACAGTGTTGGCTGGAGCTTCCCAACTAAAACAAGCCTGGAAGCAGGAGTGGTATCCACTTCCGAAATTGCCTGCCTCTGGAAACTCTATGAACAGTGCTCAGGCCTTTCATTCATAGGGTTGCTATGAGTCGTCTATGCCTCGATGGCACCAAACAACAATAGTGTCTGCAACTATCAGATACCCCTCCAAAGTGCTCAAGAGCAACAATATCAGTTTCAAGACTAAGGTGCATCTGATCAAAGCCTTTTCAATTCCATCCTATGCATCTGAAAGTTGGGCCGTGAATAAGGATACCAAACAATTAATGCCTTTGAGTTGTGGTGTTAGAAAAGAGTATTAACTCTTCCATGGACTGCCAACAGGACAAACAAGTCTGTCTTGGAGTAAATGCAACCAGGGTGCTCCTTAGAGACAAGGATGATAGAACTTTATCTCACATACTTTGGGCATATTATCAGAAAAAGAGAGAACTCACAACAAGATGGATTTTCAAAGTGACTATAACCGTTGTATAGAGTGTATCAGAAATTCTGAGGATGGCACAGAATAGAGTAAGGCTCAGATCTTTCATAATGTCACTATGAGTTGTAGTCAAATCAATGGTATCAAATAACAAAAACAATCCTCACAGGAACAGATTCCCTCCTCTTTCTCCCATGCAGTGGCTGAAGGATCCAAATCACTCACCTATGGTTAACCATCTCCTGTTTAAGCACTACACCATCAAAGTTCCTTATTGTCAACTTATTGTTACTTAAAGGTAACAGAGCTATGATCGACTAGGGGTAAGGCACTGCACTGCCAAACCAAAGGCAAGCAGTTCGAATCTACCACCTGCTTCCCAGGAAAAAGACAAGCAATCCCCTCTCCTGAGATTTACAACCTCTGAAAATTCATCGGAGGGTCAACTATGAGTCAGTTTCAATTCCAGGCACCAAACAACTTACAGGTGTATCACATCAAAACATTTTGCTTTTTCTCTCCCTCTCTGCTCTTTCTGAAATTTGTTCTGTATGTTTATGGAGTGTTCTGAATAATGCATATCCCTCCATTAAGCGGTGAGTTATGGTCCTTTCATAAATATTTCTCAATTACCAGACTTCAACCTGTTTTCATCAATCTTATTTTCTTCTTCCAACTTGCCATCCCTTCAATTTTTAAATTTATGTTCCTACAAGTGAAATGAGTGAGTTAACTAGATTTGGACTGGTCTTCAAAAACCTACCTTACATAAGTGTGTTACACATGCAACTTTACAGATTTAAATGGTCATTATTAACAAAAAGAATGGCTTTAAAATTCCTCCAGATTATATGTTTCACTGCTCAGCAGAAATACTGTCCTAATTTGCAGGGGACTGTACACACAATAAGCTAATTACTCATTTGCTAACAACCTATCTAAGTCAATAAAACTTGTTTAGAAAAAAAATGTGAAGTCATACAACTAGGGCAACTTGCTAGTCTACTCTACAAAGCAATCTATTCAAATAATCAAATTCATCTTAATCAATATAGACAACTTGGCTTTTGTAAATTGTAGGGGCTGTCCTGAAAGCCATTTATGTGTCTGTTAAGAAAATAATATAAAAGTTGCAAATTAAAAAGCCAAACACTCAAATACATTGTCATTGAGTCAAAACTGACACGGGTGACCCTCATTGGGGGTCTCAAGGCTTAAATATCACATGGGAAGAAAGTGTCCCTAGTAGATTCGAACTCACAGTCAGGCACAACCTTTGTGTTAGCAGTATAACTCTGTACTGACCAGGTATCCACAATTTTAAAATACACTATACACTGTACATTGTTGTTGTTGTTGTGTGCTGTCGAGTTGGAATCGACCCTTAGCTGACCCTCAGGTGGGTTTTCAAAGGCAATTAATTGCACAGGAAGAACTTGTCCACCCTTCTACAGTATCCATATAATTCAAATAAGACTATGTAGTAATGTTTTCATCTTTTCCCACTCCCTAAAAATAATAAAAATTAAAAAAAAACTTAAAAAGAAACAAAACAAGGTCTTCCTATGATAAGGAGAAAATTGATAGAAATGAGAAAAGCGATTATACTGGAGCTAAGTATATTTTGAAAGCCAATTTGTAATTGTTTATGGCTTATATTTATCTTCATATGCACAAGAACACCTCTCCATCACACTCAGCTTATCCAAGTACTCAGTATCTAGGAGATGCTGAATATATTTCTATAGAGACAGCTCCAAAAGTATTGTTATTAGAAATTCTGACTCAGTAATAAACCAACCTAGATGAAGCATGCTTTTGATTTGTGTGGGCCAGCATCTTTCAAAACAATTCAACTGAATATGATACAAGCTAAAAAAGAATTGTGGCTATGAATAATATTTTTCTTATGAAAAAAAACCTGCTAGCCAAAAGAAACGAACAACTGCAATACATCCAAATCACAACCCCCTGTAAGACACAGACAATGTCCCATAGGGTTGCTTGGGCTCAATCTTTCTGGGAAGCAGATTTTCAGGTTTCTTCATCCAAAGAGGGGTTGGTGGGTATGAAATGCCAATACTCCAGTTAGCAGGTGAGTGTATTTAAGCACTCCATATGTATATAACCACAAAAAAATAGCTAATATTTTTGTACACTTATTTTATATTGGTTTGCTTACAGTATTAATATACACTGTGTTTTACACAATTCTTCACTTAGCACGTGTTTAATACAATCATCCCTATACATTATATTTTCTAAAATTAGTCACCATTGGACCCTGTCTTTTCAGGCTGCTGACGAAGCTTTCCTATTTCCTTCACCTCCTACCTCTACCCACCAAACTGGGAAACCCTGAGATTTTTGTCCCCACCCACTCCTACCCCACCTTGGATCCCCATACATGTTTTACTAGTTACCCTTCAATTTTTACAGTAATTATCTTCTGAAGTAAAATAGTTAATATTTATTATGTAAGTACATAAAAGAGCTCTGGAGGTTCAGTGGGTTAAGAGTTGGTTTGCTCACTAAAAGTTTGATGGTTCAAACTCTGAAGCTGTCTTAAAGGTGGGGGGTGCGATTAGGCAGTCTGATTCTGTAAAGGATTATAGCCTCAGAAATCCTAGGAGATGGTTCTACCTTGTCCCATAGGATCACAAATAATAAGAATCAAGATAATAGCAACAAGCTACACTTAGTTTGGGTTTATGTTGGTACAAATACTCAAAAATGCATGCCCACACACAGAGTCACACACTAAAAAAATAAATTCATTTCCAGTAGAACAATCATGTATCATCTGTTAGACTGCTTTTTGTCCAGAAGCTTTGAGAAAAATGTCAGAATATCCAAATAGTAACATAAAATAATATCCAAATGTATCTCATCTATCCCTTAGAGGGTACCGGTTTTCTGCTTTGTGTGGGAAGAGCTGTGATTATTAATGCTGTTATCTCACCCTCCTTACCCCCTTGATCTATGTGGGGATATGTAACATGAGCCCCTGTGCATGGTTTTCTGCAGGACACAATGGAATCACTGTGAATTCATAACCAAAATTTGCTAGTCACAGGAAAGTGTAGGCTCGTTTTAGTTATTTATTTTTAATAAAGCATTTATTTTCGTGCGGGAATAAACAAAGAAAGAAACAACCACTGGAGACACTGGCCACCATCTGGCGACCAAAAGAGACCATCTTGGAAAACAAAACACTAGGAGAAACAGACAGTGGGGAGAACCGAGCCAAGAGAGCTGCAGAGAACTGAGTTACTACGGGACTACAATTGTGAACATCTGGATTCAATCCTCAAAGAAACCTCTCTGTTCCTTTGGAATTTTCAGCCACACAAATCAATACTCTCAAGTTTTATGCAGAAGAAATATTCAATGGAATACAAAAGATCACCTCTGAATTGGCCCAGTGGCAAGGAGTTATGCTGCCAACCCAAAGGCAAGCTGCTCCACGGGAGAGAGATGGGCAGTCTCCTCCTGTGTGATTCGTATATAGGGAACTCTGATACATTACGTATAAAGAGTTGTCGTGTTGCAAACCCCGTGGCTCACTGATAAAATTTACCAGTTGGTCTGGGGGAGAAAGATAGGAAATCTCCTGTGCAGTTTAATGTCTATGAAAAGCTTACTCAATAGTGCACAAACCCAAAATATTTATATATAGATGATTAACATAGTGACTCTGACAGTGGGCCTGGGCATGGTGTAGATTGTGAGGATGGTGTAGGATATGACAAGGTCTCTACCTGTTGCTCAAAGTCATTGTTGGCTTGATGACACCTAACAGCAACATATGTAAATATGTTGTAGATGAATTTTCCATTATTATATCCAAGAGTATTCTAACTTAAACAGAATTTGGCATCAGGAACTGATATTGAAAAAGGAACAGATCATAAATAGTGAAAACACACATTATGTAGCAGACGATAACAGACAGGAGGACTCCTTAAAGGGTAGAAAATTACTGATGGTGATGGAGTGGTATGCTTGTCTTATAGATATAAGACTTATATAAAAAGAGGGGGGAATGATAAGGTGGTATTAATAAGTTCTGAATTCTTTACATAGGTATCAGTTATAAAACTCCAGTTATTTTTCTTTAGCCTGCAAAACTAGTTGCTTAGCCTCCGAATTCTCTGTTTCCTGTCTTTAGTCATGTAGAGTAGTTTGATCTGTCTGTTTACCAGAAGAGGAAATGCATCTATCCTAGATGCTGGTGAAGCTGGTTCTCCAGTCATATGCAAACTGTATCTTAAGCTGCCTGTTTAAAAGGAAGAGAACTGGGGCTTTCCTGAATTACATATACATAGATGGGAACTGTCCTTTTCAGATGTAGAAATTACCTTTTCTTACTAACAAAAGTGCATTGTTAAATGAGCTGGAGTTTCACCCTAGTATATAAGGCCATGACCACTCCCAGATGGGGAGGCAGTCTTAGAGGTGACTCGCTGTCTCCCAGATCTGTGTAATAATGTGCATGCATTTATGGATATTGCAGTCCGTTTGTCTCATTGGTGACTGACTATGGAAAGAACCCCTTGCGTTCAGTTACACGTCTGTTGTTGTTGTTTTTAGCGACCCTATGTACAACAGGCCTGAACCCTGCTCTATCCTGTGCCAATCGTACTGCCTCTGACACACCCATCCCGATTATCCCAGTCACTGAATCAATCCACCTCATAGAGGGTCTTCCCCTTCTGCGACGTCCCTCCACCATCCCAAGCATGATGTCCCTCTCCAAGGACCTCTCCCTCCTTACAACATGTCCAAAGTACGTCAGATGAAGCCTCAGAATCCTTGCCTCCAAGGAACATCCCAGTTTAACCCTCTCCAGGATTAATCTGTTTGTTTTCCTGGCAGTTCATGGTACATTCAATACTCTTCTTCAGCACCACAGTTCAAATGCATCAATTCTCCTTCTATCTTCCTTAGTCATTGTCCAACTGTCTGATGCACAACAAGTGACACTTCTGTTACGTGGGGGAAAAAACCCTTTCTATAAATTACCTTATGCAGAAGCATGTGCAAAGCACTCAATTCATTGCCATGGAGTCAGAACCAACTCATAGCTGACCCTTAAGTGGGTTTTCAGAGGCTGTAAATCACACAGGAAGAGACTGTTCCTACTTTTCCCATGAAGCTGCTGGAGGACTCAAACTCATTGGGAGATGTAGCTTTTGGGTTAGCAGTTAAACACCCTATAAATTAGGCCCCCACAGTTCTATACAAAGCACAGAGACTTACTAAAGAAAGCAAAACACTCGCATTTGAAGACCGTTGAGTAGAAAGGAAATTTTGAATAAAAGGTCACAGAATTGACAAGAGGAAAATGTACTGAAAGCCTCCAAATTTGGAAAGGAAATTGGTTGCTGCTACAAGAGCTCGAAAACAATAAGAACAAACCTGCTATCTTGGGGCCATTCAGACTCACAGTGACCTGGCAGCAGGTTGCTGAAGTGTACATTTTTTACAAAAGGAAATTGTATGTAGTTTTTTCCTGTAGAGTGGCTACTGTATTCAAACCACTGACCTTTCCCTTAATACAATACCTCAATGAGGTATTATGCCAGGAAACAAGAAGTCCGACCAAAAATAACCTTTCATTATACAAACCTCTGGTGGCCTAGTGGTAAGAAACTACGCTGCAATTCGGAAAGGAAGACACTCAGTTTGAATCCACCAGCTGCTCTGCGGGAGAAAGACGGGCAGCCTCCTCCCATATGATTAACTGCCTCTGACAACCCGTCAGAAGGTCAGCTATGGGTCAGTTCCAACTCGATGGTACACAACAACTTTGCAAATACTAAGACGCCAAACTGAGGCATTAATGCGTAGAATATCATGACTGCATACTCTCCTAAAATGACATTTCCCTCACTCTCAGATATAATTTGAAAAGGCAACTATTTACGCAAGATACTCAAATGAGCAGAAGGAAGAAGAGGCAGTTGCTAACTAAAGAACGCTGACTCAGTGCAGGATGTAGAATGTGCTGGTTTTTCCAATCTTTCCTTTAACAAAGTTAGGTTTTAAACAGGGTAAATCAGGATATTCTGCTCTCTTCTCTTGTTCCTTTTTTCCATTCCCCCCTCCTTTTAATTCAGAGCTCACTGGATTATAAAATATTAATTAATGTTTGATGAAGATAGACTGCAGCTCAAATAAATCACAGGTTTGAACCAGGCCACTTTGTTATTGCTGTTGTTAAGTGCCTTTGAGTGTGACTCATAGCCAGATGGTGCGGAGCAAACAGGATCAACCAGAACGTCAGACCACCTTAGACTTGGGATTTGTTAGTCTCTCAAACTATCAAATAAAGGGCTTTTGTTTGGTTTTTTGTTTTGGTTTGGTTTTAGTTTTTTAAGACAGCTATGCCAATGAAAAATCCCTCTTCTCCCTCGCCCCCCCATACATACAGAGAGAGACACACACAGAGAGACAGACAGACAGATGTATATATCTCTTTTGAATCGATCAGCTTTTCCAAAGAAGACAGATGGGTGGTCTTTTCACATAAACATTAAAAAACTGATAGACAACCACTTTGAGTTGGATCTTTGAACAGAACAACGGGATTCTGTATGGTTTAAAATCAGAAAACTTATTCGGCAAGTTGTATCCTTTCACCATACCCATTCAGATTTTACTGAGAGAAAATAATTAAAAAACTCAGACTATACAAAGAAGAATGTGAGAGGAAGTTTCTTGCTTGCAGAGACAAGACTTAAATCACTTAATGAAGAATATTAGAGACTGCAGGTATAGATTATACTACAACCTCAGGAAAACAAAAGTCCTTACCACATGCAACGTCATAATACATGGAAAAAAGACGGGAACTCTCAAGGATTTAATTTACTAGGATTCACAATGAACACTCATTGTAGCAGCAGTCAAGAAATCAAAAGATGTATTGCATTGGGACAATCTGCTGTCAATTGCTTCTTTATATTCCTAAAGAGTAAGGATATAAGTTTTAAAACTAAGGTTGCCTGACCCAAGCCAAGGTATGTTCAATGACTTCATATATTTGAGGAAGTTGGACAGTGAGTAAGGAAGACTGAAGGATCATCAATGTACTTGAATTCTGGTGTTGGTGAAAATTACTGACTTGTGAATACTAATGCCAAAAGAATAAATAGATCAGTCTTAGAAGATGTAAAGCCAATGTGCTCCTTATAGACAAGGAAGAAGAAATGTTACTGCACATGCTTTGGACATTCTATCAGAAAGGGTCAGGCCCTGGAAAATATCATGATACTTGTAAAGGTGGGGGATGGTCAAAGAAAGAGGCAAAAACCTTGAATCTGTAAAGTTGGAAAGATAGGATGAGATAATAACAGAAAGAAAGAGCCACCCTTGACTTCGTCAGGAAACTCAAGATTAAAACATTTGTGCAAACCTTAAACTCAATTACCAAACAAATAAATTTCCTTTATAGGTTAAGTAGGCTTAAAACTAATTGCATCTTAAATAATATAGAATATAAATATGTTATAATAATAATAAATCATTAAATAAGCAACAATCATTTTAATATGTATTCATGGCATATTTACTTCTAAAAATTATTTCACATTTCACACGCAACTGCTCAGTTCATCAAGTCTAGCTAATTGCTGTCAGTAAAATAAATTATCATTACTTCTATTGATACTTTATCAATGAATGCAATAAGTGAAGACATATTCAATTGGCTTGGTTATTCATCACATGGAAATTGTTTTAAAGGATGTACTACCTTATTAATACGTAGTCTACCAAATGTGACATTAATACACTATATTTTCATATGTAAGGTATAAATTGAAGTCTTTAAAACAATATTATCTCTCTCCCACTACATCCCCTGTACCCTCCCCCCCTACAGAGACAGAGACAGATGGGGGTAGGAGACCCTTTCATTATCAAGTAAAATTATCATCTGAATTTCTTTAAAGGACAAATAATTATTGAATTCATCAATAGAGTTCAAAGTAACTAGATTTTGTTGGAGCTATCATTATCACTGTTTCAACTAACAGATGCAGCCCTGGACGTGCTCACCACTCATTGCAGGGAATTTGGAGATCAGCTGCCGGGCCAATAGAAGAGAATCATATTTGTTCCCATATCCAAGAAAGGTGACCTAACAGAATGTGGACATTACCAAACAATATCATTGATATAAAATGCAAACAAAATACTGTTGAAGATCCTTGAAGAATGCTTAGAAAAGCATATAGAGAACTGCAAAGATGTATTTAGAAGAGGTCATGATACCAGGGATGTAACTGCTGATGTCAGATGTGTTCTGGCTGAAAGCAGAAAATAAGAATTTCAACTTGTGTTTTTATTGACTGTACAAAGACGTTTGACTATGTGGATCATAATACAGTATGACTAAGAATGAGAAGACTGGGATTCCCAGAACACTTAATTGTGTTCTTGCAAAATCTATATCAAGAAGCTATTATCTGAAGTGTGCAAGGGAACAGTGCACACAGTTTAAAATCAAGAAGGATGTGCATCAGGAATGTAACCATTTTCTATATGTGTTTAATCTGTATGCTGAGCAAATAATTCATAAAGCTGGACTCTAAAAATAAAAATGTGGCATCAGTATAAGAGGAAAACTCATCAAGAACTTGCAATATGAAGATGACACAACTGTGCTTACAGAAACCGAGGAAGACTGAAATGCTTGTTTCAGAAGATATCAAGGACTACAGGCTTTTATGTAGATAACATCACTACATCAAGAAAACAAAGGCCATCCTAACTGGGCCAATAGTCAATCTCATGTTAGATGGAGAAAAATGTCAAAGATTTCATCTTGCTTCTGTTGACAATCAACTCCGTTGGTACTAGGAGTCAGGAGATGGGTTGCATTGGGCCAATCTGCTCTCAGGGACCATTACAAAATATTGAAGAAAATGATGTCAGTTTGAAGACTGAGATGCACCTGAATTTGGCCAGGATCTTTTCAAACACTTATTATGCATCTAAGAACTGGATAATGAATAAGGATGCCAGGAGAATTGATGTCATTGAATTGTAGTACTGGAGAAGAGTACTAAATATCCCCATAGAATGCCAAAAGAACAAGAAGTTATATCTTAAGAAAAGTGCAAGGCAAAGCAGCTTTTATCATACTTTAGCCATTTTGCTAAAAAATGCCTATTCCTTGGAAAGGAACATCAAGGAAAGATGGAGTGTCAGTGAAAGGGAGATACTCAACGAGATGTATTGACACAATGACAGCAGTAATGAGCTGATGTGTGTCAGAGATAATGAGAATGACAAAGGGAAGGGCAGGTTTCAGATCTGTTGTTCATAGGGTCATTATCAGTCATACTTACCTTGACAGCACTGGACAACAACAATAACAACATTCTCCTTCCTGTAAATTTAGCATAGGCATCAAAAATATACGTTTTGGTTGTAGACGGAGTATTGTTTTGAAACTTCTCATCTTTGTGATGACTGACAAATTTCTTGATTGACCTGAAACTTCTCAACTAGCCCGAGTCTTGTTTTTCTCATATATAAATAGACATGTTGTTGTAACATGCCATGAAGTTGAGAACGACTCACAATAACCCTATAACTAAAAGATGTGAACCCTATCCTATCCTGTGCCATCCTCACAATCTGACACCTACATCAAATTTCCTTCATGCTGAGAAATTTTTAAAAGTTTAAACAAATGTCTAGATCATAATCATCATAAAATCAGTATTATAAATATATGTAGTATTATTTATCATCATGAACAAGATATAAAATCAGTAAGAACAAAACTTAAAAATGATCTTAGGATGAAAAAAGATTAAAAAAAGTTGCTGTAGTTGTTGTTGTTATGTGCCATTGAGTTGTACAAATTTGAAAATTGGTGTTAAATCCAATATCTACTGTTCTCTAGTACAATATCTAGGACAAATTACTTAACATATCTAAGCATATTCTAAATTTATAGAATTAAAATTCTGCCTCCTATTTCAAGAGTTCTACCTAGGTTGCCCTTTCTGTTAATCTGCGTGTGTTCTGTTGTGCGTAGGGTTTTCAGAGGCCTGCTAAATACAAAGGAGGAGGAACAGTTGTAAGCAGACCCTAGTAATTGGAACATGGAATGTGAGAGCCATGAATGAAGGAAAATTAGAAATTGTTAAGAAAGAAATGGAACGCATAAATATTGACATATTAGGCATTGG